>NW_006159428.1:5141545-5206262 GCF_000334495.1 Tupaia belangeri chinensis
CCAGTAGTTAGCATCCACACCCATCCTCTCCGTCATCACATCTTCAGATCTCTCAACCTCTGCCATAAAGTGCAGGTACTCAGTACAACTTGAGTGAGGACATACAATGTGCATCTTTCAAAGTCTCATTCACTCTGCTTAACATGAAGTCTTCAATATTCATCCATTTTGAGTCCAACAATAAGATCTCATTTTTTCGTATAGCTATGTAATATTCCCTAGTAAAGATATGCCACAATTTTTCAACCCAATCATCAGTTGTTGGATACTTACGTTGGTTTTATGTTTCAGCAATAAACATGGATGCACAAGTGTCTTTCCAATTGAGTGTTTTCCTATCCTTTGGGTAAATATGAAGAAGTGGGTTTATGGGGTCATATGGAAGGTCTATTTGTAGGTTTTTGAGAAACATCCATATTGTTTTCTACAAAGGTTGGACTAATTTATATTCCCATCAACAGTGTAAGAGGGTAAGAGGGTTCCCTTTTCAACACAGCCAGATCAGCATTTGTCATTCTTTCTTTCTTTTTCTTTTTTTGTATGCAGCCATTCTAATTGGGGTCAATTGGTATCTCACTGTGGTTTTAATTAGCATTTTCCTTATGTCAAGAGACTTTGGACATTTTTTCATATACCTCTTAGGCATTCATAAGTCTTCTATAAAGAGTTGTCTATTCAATTCATTTGTCCATTTCAAAATGGATGGTTCCTTTTTTATGAGTGAGCTACTTAAGTTCACTATATAGTCTAGATACTAGTCTCTTGTCTAACGAATAATTTTTAAATTGTTGTTCAATTACCTGAGACATTCTTCACAGAAATGGAAAAAACAATTATTAAATATGTCTGGGATAATAAATGATCCCATATTCTCAAAGTAATACAGTGCCCTAAGAATAAACAGGAGGCAGGGCTGGGAGGTGGCGTGGTAGTTAAGGGCATTGGACTCCCATATGGCCAAACATGGTTCAAGTCCTGGACCTGACAGCTTGCTTTCTCACTCTCTCTCTCACTTTCTCTCTCCCCCTCTCTATCTCTCACTCAGTCCCTCTCTGGTCAAATTAAGATGCAATAAATAAATAATAAAGTTAAATAAAATAATTCTTCTAAAAAAGAAAGACTACATAGGATGCATCTTACTACCTGACTTTAAAATTTATTACAAAGCAGTGATAATCAAAATAGAATTGTACTGGCACAAAATTCACTCACAAAAAAGATGAATGGAGCAGAATAGAGAATCTAGAACAAAAATAAAATCATACAGCTAACTGATATTTGACAAAGGGTATAAGACAAGGAGAAGGAGAAAATTCTTTTCAGCAAATTGTGCTGGAAGAACTAGATATCCACTTGCAGAAAAGTAAAGCTGGACCCCTATCTCTCACCATGAACAAGAATCAACTCAAAATAGATTCAAGATTTAAACAGAAATCTTCATACAGTACAGAAAGTATAGGAAAATCTTTAGAAAATATTAGAGTAGGCCAAGATTTCCTAAATAAGATCCCTAAAGCATAGGCAATTGTCCCCAAGATAGACAAGTGGGATTGCATTAAGGAAAAAAATTTCATCACAGCAGAGGAAACACTAATTAGAATGAAAACACAACCCTTGGAATGGGAGAAAATATTTGCAAGTTATTCCTTATGCTATGTGACTGAAACTACAGAAATTTACTTCTTACAGTTCTGGATCCTCGAAGTCCAAGATCAAGATACCTACAGCTTGGGAACCAGCAGTTAGCGTAATGGCTATGTCGCTGGATTCCCACGTAGTCGACCGCGGTTCGTGTCCCGGACCCGGTGGCTTAAAACTCACGCCGGGCGCATGTGCGTGCGTGCCCAAGATCCCGAGAGGAGAATGGAGGAGAAGGGATTGCGGCGTGACCATCCCCCCTGGGGGGGTGATTTCTCACTTTCTGTCTCTATGTCTCTCTCTGTCTGTCTGGCGAGCGCATGCGCCCTACAGTGAAAATCTCTCCAAAAAAAAAAAAAAGTAAAAAAAAAAAAAAAAAGAGATACCTACAGGCCAAGTATCTGGGTCCACTTTCAAGTTTGCAGATGGCATTTGGTTGTGTCCTCGCCTGGCAGAGAGGAGAAGGAGAGCACACATATACACCAGTGCTCCTCCTCTTCTTATAATAATATTAATCCTATAATGAGGGCTCTTTTATAATGACCTCCCAAAGGCCACATCCTAACATCATCCAATTGTAGGTTAGAGTTTCAGCATATAAACTTTGGGGGAACACAAGAAAGCAATGCATAACACTAGGTTCCCCATATTCCCTAATCCTTACTATCTTAACCCTGTATCTCCAATGCTTTGTATTATTCCCTATTCCTCATTATCTTAGCCTCTATTCCCAATTCTTTGTATTATTATCATTACATTAAAATGTATTTTTATTTAACTTTATTTATTTATTTATTTTGACTATTAAAATTTATTTTTATCTAACTTTATTTATTTATTCATTTTATTTTGACCAGAGAGGGAGAGAGTGAGAGAGAGAGAGATAGAGAGAAAATGAGAAAGCAAGCCACCAGGTTGGTCATGTGGGAGTACAGTGCCCTTAATCACCACACCACCTGCTGACCCCAATTCTTTGTATTCTTTGCATAAAAAAACTTGCTTCCAAGAGGCCATTAGAACTTATAAAAACACCTTCTGAGGCATCATCCTCTTTCCAGACAGTGCAAATACATTTCTCTTCCTATTAATAGTAATTGAGCATTTACTATATCCTTGGCTTTGTTTTAAACTTTGTACATTTCTCCAACCCTTTAATCTTCCATACAGGTTTATGATGTAGGTTTTATCATTATCCTCAATATTCAGAAGAGAAAACTGAGGCATAACTTATCCAAAGTCCCACAGGGGACATTCCAATTTAGAGATTCTGAATGGCCCTAATAACTCAACATTTAAACTACACAGTCCTAAAGACAATAATCAGAACTGTGTGAAATTAAAATACGTAAAGGCTTTGGTAATGCCGAATGTGTTTTCTTTAAAGACTTTTTTTAAAGTTCAAAAGCAGTAACTGTTTATTAACTAACCAGATTACAAAAATAATCATGGTAGATACCTTAGTTCATATTTCTAATATATCTGTTGACCTGGTCTTTCCTGTTGCCAGCATCTCCACCTTCTACAAAACGGTGGGGTTTTTCTTAATTCCACCTGGTAGAAAACATAATTTGAAAGTCCGTGGGAAGTTATTTGTTTCTTTGAAGCATTTTCCAACAGTATAGATCTCATAAATCTGATTCTTCATGCAAATATTTCCATATTTATCAAGAGATTGAACCATCGAAGAACTATCGTTAAGGCAGTTTGTTCCTTATTAATTTTGTCATAACTATGCTTGTAGATAAGTTTATTTTCTGACTTTGGGTTTAGGTGCCCCTGTGAGTTATGTGATTCCACATTAAAGAATAGTGATTCTCAAAATGTAGTGCCCAGACAAGCAGCCTCTACATCACATGGGAACCTGTAAGCGTACAATTTCAAGGATCCCAAACCAGACTACAGAACAGAAACACGGGGTGGGCAATGATTTGTATTTTAACAAGTTCTTGGGCTGACTCTGGTGTCTCTTGAAGTTGGGCAAGCAGAGATACCAGTTGGTTGGAACAGAGTTTTGGCGCTCGATCATGTGGCAACTATGTTAAATACTATGGTCAAAAAATGTTATTACCTGTTGATGATGACGTGTATAGTATTCTAAACTCGATTGGTCTGAGAAGTATTTCATGTTGGGTGAAGTCTTTTTACAAGCAAAATGAGAAACAGTGATTGACTGTTTAAAAAAATTGGAATAATAATTATAAAGGTTGGGAAAACAATGAAAAGATATTGGATAATGAAATGGGGATTTTAATGTCTCTCTATTGACTGATATGCATGGTATTCTTTCTGCAACAAGAAATGTAATACACTTTAAAATTATATGTGATTCAATGTAATATAAACAAGATTAAGATGATAATAAATAAATTAAAAATAAACTAAAAACTACGTCTCCCTTGCCCCCAAATCAAAACAATACACACACTCTCTCTCTCTCTCTCTCTCTCTCACACACACACACACACACACACACACACACACAATGTATATGAAAAACTGAATTGTGCTGTCTGTAACACACGAATTGATAGGTGGCAAACAAAACTCCACAATAACCTTAAAATGAGCTCACCAGAATCTACCAAATTCTAAAGTATAGTTGAACACTAATAAACAGCTTATTTGGAATAAAGAATGACACTTTACAAACGGAAAAAAAAAAAGCTGTTACATTAAAACAATGGTGACAAGTTCTAATTACTCATCTCTTTCGGAAGTACTTGGCACGGAAAATGCATTTCCATTTTAACCAACCATGCTGTTGTTCCAGTCAAGGTTACATTTTACACAAATAAAACAGCCTCCTCACGTCCTCACCTCTCGCCCAGTCGGTGGGATCTCACCAGTATTCCTAGCAAAGCTCTGGCGGGAAATTCAACGTCTTCAAAACAAAACAGACCTTGGCCAATCAGAAGCCAAGTTAGAGCCACTGCCCCACCCTGAAGATCTGATTGGTGGTATCCCTCAAGCGGAAGACACTCACCGGCCACGCCCCGCGTCCTCCAGAGCCAGCCAATCATTGCTCCGCAGCGGAAAGGTCAAAAGCGCGCCAGCGATTGAGCATGGCGGAGGACGCTTCCTCAACGGCCCTGAGCCCGCGGGGATGTGCGGACGGAAAGGATGCAGACCCCGCAGAGGAGCTGAAGGCCGAGAGGAGGAAAGACGACCAGGAACAGTTCGAGTGCCAGGAGCAGCTTGAGTGCAAGATGCAGGTCGGGACCCTCGAGGAGGAGGAGGAGGAGGAGGAGGAGGGCTCGCCGGGGGCGGTGGCCGCGGGCTGGATGCTGGATTTCCTCTGCCTCTCTCTTTGCCGAGCCTTCTGCGATGGCCGCTGTGAGGACTTCCGTAGGACCCGGGACAGCGCGGAGGGTGAGTGCGGGGGCTGCCGGGTGGGGGCTGCGGAGGCCTGTGCCCTGCGCTGTTCCTCAGTGGGGTCGGGGTGAGGAGGGTCCGGCGAGGCCAGTGAGTTGAGGTTCCGAGGCTCCGAGGCTCGGGACTGAGTTTGGTTCCAATCCAGATTTTGCCAATGTCAGCTCCTCGGTTTTTCTCAGGTTCAGGTTTTCCCCTCGATAAAATGAAACAAAGACCCGATTAGAGTGGACAGAAGGACTAAATGACTTAAAGTGTATAAAACTGCACCCATCCTTGTGCCCAGCTCGTTCTGTCTCATTTGGCTGGTGTTCCTATAGTAGTACTTCTGAGCAAAATCCCTAGCTTCTAGCGACCTCGGCCTCAGTATTTCATGCTAATTCGGGAGGTTTTTAAAGCACATTTGGCCAGGAGCCAGTGGATGGCGCAGCGGCTACTTGGATGGATTCCCACCTGGTCTGTGGTTGGAATCTAGGCCCTGTGACTTGAAAGTCGCGCCTGTGACTTGAAAGTCGCGCCGAATGCCTGCTGAAGATTCCTGGAGGAGAATGGAGGAAAAGGAATTGCCCCTTGACTGTGTCCGGTCCTCCCGTCGCCCCCCCCCCACCTCACCCCCAGCGATTTCTTACTTTCCCCTCTTACTTCCTGTGTGTCTCTCTGGCCAGCGCACAGTCCCATAGCGCAAAACTTCTTAAATAAAAAAAGTAAAATAAACCTCCTTTGATCTATTTGGTCAGTATAGGGCTCAGAATAAAAGTATTTGCCCATGAGATCTGCTGCCTGCACGGCTTGTAAGTGATGGACAAAGGCACTGAATTTACAGTATTAGCATATATTCATCATTGTATAGAAATAGAATTTAATAGGAAATTCTCAGAAAGCTGTATTGACATGTTATCTTCCCAATAACCCGCTGAGTTAGGCAGATAGTTTACTTAGTGTAGAGAGGCCTGAATAATTGACTTAGTTTAGAGGTGCTGACAGGTCAAAAGCGGTGTTCCCGAACTATACCTTATCTTTCAGTGGGACATCACAGATAACACTGGAACCCAACCATGAATAATTATTAATTGGAAAATTAAATCCTGCAATGATGCCAGTTCACCCTAATGGGAATTATTTAAAAATCTTACTTGGGGAGAAAGCTAAGATTGTGTGTGTGGTAATGGAGAGTTGGAGACATCAGTTTAAACTCCTTCTTAGCTAATAGCGATATAGATGAGTATAGCGGTATTTACGTGCGTGTGTGTAGACATGGATTGCTAGACACACATGTTCCTTGCTCTATTAGATGATAGGGCACAGGCAGCGTAATCTGTGTAGCAACAAATACACTTAGCACGCTAGTCTTGGTTTCTTATACCGTTCTACAATGAAAGGAACTAGAGCTCTTTGGAGAAATGACTCTTTCTGGGACTTGGAAAGGAAATATACAAGGTAAACCTGTAATGCCAGAAAGTAAGGAAGTGCTCCAAAACAGAACAAAAACTCCCTCAGTTAAAGGGAAACAAGAGCCATCTGTAAGAGCCTCCCAATGGCCAAAGCTGAAGCAACTAGAGCAAGAAAGAAAAGTAGCATTGCTTTATAACCCAGAGCATAAAGTGAATATCCGTGAGTCCATACTGATCAAAAATAAATGATTGCATAAATAAGTGGGAGAAGAGGCAAATCTTCCATGCAGAAGAACCCCAGGTAACTTAATGTAGCTGCTCTGTCTTCAAGGAGGTGGAGTATAACTCTGCACTCCTGCATGTAGTGACATTCTCCCAAAATGGACAGTAAAGGAAAGAAAAGTAAGCTTACAGCAGAGAAACCTGTTAATTACTACCTCAAATAGTTGATCAAGGTCAATATCCAAAGTGTCAGTTGAGGGACCAGCAGTTAACGTAATGGCTATATCACTAGACACCCATGTAGTCAACCATGGTTCATGTTCCCAGACCCAGTGGCTTGAACTCACGCACGCGTGCGTTCCTAGGTTCCTAAGAGGAGAATGAAGGAGAAGGGATTGTGGTGTGGCCTTCCCCCCTGGTGGGTGATTTCTCGTTGTCTTTCTCTATCTTTCTGGTGAGCACACATACACTATAGCAAAAACCTCTCCCCAAAAAGTGACAGTTGGTAGTATGTATGCTAGTGCGTGGTATGGTCTTCCTTCAAAAAAACCCATAATTTTAGGGGTCAACAAGTGGTGTGAAGGCTAAGCCCCCTGATCCCACATGGCCAGCTTCCCAGATTGAGAATCATGCCAGGTGATTATGTGTGCATTCCCAAAATCCCAAGAGAGTGGAGGAGAAGTGATTTTGATATGGCCATTCTTCCTAAGGGAGAGGCAGTTCCTCACTTTTATCTCTCTCTGTGGTGACTGCACGTACTCTATACCTGAAAACTAAAAATAAATGAAAAAAAATCATAACTCTAATTATGAAAAAAGTACAAGCCAGATCTCAGCAGAGGGACTTCCTACAAAATATCTGACCAAAATGTCAAGGTCACCAAAATGAGGCAGAGTCTACAAAACTCCAAAGCAAAAAAGTACCTAAAAAGACATGATAACCGGGGAACCAGCAGTTATTAGTGTAATGGCTATGTCGCTGGACTCCCACGTAGTCCACCGTGGTTCGCATCCCGGACCTGGTGACTTGGAGCTCACACCGGGCACATGTGCGTGCATGCCCAAGATTCCGAGAGGAGAATGGAGGAGAAGGGATTGTGGTGTGACCATCCCCCATGGCGGGGGGTGATTTCTCGCTTTCTGTCTCTCTGTCTCTATCTGTCTGGCAAGCGCACGCGCCCTATAGTGAAAAACCTCTCCAAAAAAAAAAAGAGACATGATAACTGAACGCGGATCCTGCTGCAGATGAAGGTGGTTAAATAAAAACTAAAGAAATTTGAACAACACATGGACTTCAATTAATGAGAATGTATCAATATTAGTTCACAAATGTAACGCATATCATAAGATGATAGGAGAAACTGCTAGGGGTAAATGGGACTTCTGTATTATTTTCACAATATTTCCATTCATTTGAAACTGTTTAAAAAGTATTTTAAAACACAAAAACCTTTCAAGGTTCTAGCTAAAGAACTGAGAGATACTCTAGGCCGCCCCCATTATTTAAAGGTGAGCGGCACAGAAACCCAGAAAGAATAATCTGTTTTTCAAGTTGCAGTGTTAATTGGTAACTGAAACACAAATTATCAACAGGGTGTATATATTTCCATAATTAACTAAAGAACTCTTACAGAATTTTATTACACTTTTTGAAATTATACATATATGCACTTCTTGTTGCTTTCTAGAAAATTCTCAGCTCCTTCACTTACACTCAAAATTATTCTTATACCTCATGTATCGCAGTACCTGTTTGAGGCTGTTCCTCCTAATGTATCCCCTGCCATGGGAAGCTGTGCAGTAGGATAGTGATTAAGAACTTGGGCTCTGGGGCCAGCCCATAGCACAGCAGTGAAGCACTGCCACAGCTCACATGACTGACTGCAGTTCATATCCTGTCCCCTCTGACTAGTACAGTATGTACTGCACTTGTGCATACCTGTCTGCCTAGAATTACAAAGAGATGGAAAAATGGTGGAAGATTGGCTGGGACCACACCCTCTGGAGAGGTCTCAGTCTTTCTCTCTCATTCTCTTGTCTGTGTGTACACATTCTCTAGCAATGAAAAAAAAGCACATAGGCTCAAGAGTAAATAGCTCAAATTTGTTTCCTAACTCTGCTATTTTATGGCTGTAAAACCTAAAACAATGCTCTTATCCTCTTGGTGCTTCAGTTTCCTAATGTGTACAACAACAATAATATTATCTAGAGCTGTTGAAAGAAAAAACTGAATTGATATATGTAAATTATGGTTTCTTAACCTTGACACTTGACATTTTGGACCACATAGTTGTTTTTTTCCCCGATGAAACTGTCATTATTAGTTGCCAGAGGGTAGGTGCACTAAGGGTGGGGAAGGCATCCATGCTTGTGTCACGTGGTCATGCCACAGTCCCTATCATGTTGGGATTTTGGACACACATGCATAAGAACCTGGTATGCTTTTTAAGTTACTGGGGCTGGGATCTTAACCCCATAGTTGGCCATGTGATATCCAGCTCCCTTAACCACTAGGCCATAGCGCCAGCCCATAATTAAAGAAAATTTTTTCCCTTTGTAATTCACAGAGGGCATGTGAACTCACTAGAGAGAGGGAGGGAGGAGGGAAGGAGGGAGGGGGAAAGAGAGAGAGAGAGATCCACCCTCCCAGTGGAATATGGTTACTCTGTAGTCCTTCCATTTCTCCATCCTACCAAGATTTGGGCATCCACTCACATGTTCCCAGCCTGGTCATCAAGCTGCGGGGGCTGGGCCTTGAACCGCCCTCAGCCATGTGGGATTTAGCTCCCAGTATACTACCCCAACTACTGATCTATGGGGTCAGCCCTGGAACACATAATTATTCACTGGGGGGTGGAAGTGGGCTTCTCTCCTGTGTATTATAGGATGTTTGGCAGCATCCCTTGCCTTGGTCCACTAGATGCCGGTAGTCCTCACATACAACTCATGACAGTCATAAACGTCTTCAGACCCAGCTTTGGTGGTACAAGCGCTATTGTAAGACCCAGGGTTTGGATCTCAGGTTGACCTGAACAACTGCATACATGTGGGAGCCAGCATGATCTTGAGTGCTGGAGGAATGAGGGGCGGATTGTGATGTATTTATGGTAATATAGCAAGACACTGTCCAGAGTCTTTGTGTGTGTGTATGTCTCTCTCTTGAAATAAATAAATAGATGAACTTAGAAAAGAAAAAAATCTTCAGACATGCCAGTTTTCTCTCAGGAGATAAAACCACCCTCAGTTGAAACCACGGGTATAAAGTGCTTAGAGTAGTGCCTGGCCTATAGTAAGTGCCCATTTATAGTTGCTATTATTATTCCTAGCCATTAGATCCTTATGTGTGTGTGATTTTTGTTTGTTTTTGTGCAGCAGTATGGGAAAGGGCAGTCAGCTCGGTGTAAATAGGGTCTTTTTAGGTTTTATTTTGTTTGGTTCATAAACATCCTGTCTCATGGGTTCAAAGAATGAAATGGCAATAGTATATGAGGCATCTGTAATTATTAATACTCTATAGTAGACCAAATTAAACAGGCAAATGAAATAGAAGTTTGAGTTTTCCCTAGACTATAAATAGACTTATAAAAATCTCATAGAAAAGTGAAATTAAGGTACAAGTTTATTTTTTTGCAAAAACATTTTAAAATCCTTGCATATTTTCTTCATAATGCATATTTCTGTTAACCTTTTGAAGATTCCCTTCTTACATAGATTAGGTCTTGTTTTGCCCAAATTTTACTTACCTTTGTAGCACTCACTAAAATTTTAATAAACTACTTGTTAACTTTAGTTTAATTCAAATCTTTATAGACCAGAACCTTCATGAGGGGATTGGCTCTTATCTCTGCCTTCTCAGCTCCTTACACAGGCTAACAGATTTTGTAAATATTGTGGTTAAACTCTGTGCTGTTGTTTAATCTTTAATTTTATTATGACTACATTTGGAATAGCATAAAATTATGGCATTTTAAAATGGAAGAAACGAGGGGTTAATAAGTTCGTCTTATCTGCTAAGTGCTGTATTAATGGACAGATGTACAGTCTGGGCCTGATTGTAAGTCAATTTCTGAAATGAGAGTTTGCTTAGTGGAAGGCTCTGTTACAGACGATAACAGCTGGGACAGCGGTACACTCCAAGAATCTTTAAAGTACTGTCTCCACAATTAAGGGGCAAGCAGGACTTCTAAACCTAAGTCAGAAGTGTGACAAGGAGAAGGTCTGGGGATGGGAACCCAGGGGCTTTCCAGACAAGTTTCTATGATGTCATCTGTGATAGATGGTGTGTTTTCTTGGTGCCAGGTAATATTGAGAAGGGTCCAGAGTGAGATGTTTTCATCTGGTCTGTTCTGGGTAAAGGACTCAAGACAAAGAATCTTTAGGACACCTGGGTCTCTTTTAATCTTTATGTGCTACTTGTGTCTGTGTCCTATGAAAGTTGAACAGTTATGGCTATCACAGTGTTGTCATTACAGGACCATATTCACAGAGAGCAGATAGTATCGATTAGGAGGGAAAAGGAGCATGAGTTCATTTTATTATATAAAATAAATAACCTAGGACTCTAGAGATATTTCTTTTTTCAACCTGGTAAATATTTTGATTAATACTAAACAAAGAAAACTTGCATGTTTTTTCTCCTCTCAGGGGCTGGTATTAGCTGGTTTTCAGTTTGCACTTTTTTTAAGCTTTTTATGCACCAACCAAGCCCTGGGTGAACCAGAATGCCAACAGTGACACCTTCAGGTCTTAGCTTGGACATTGTTTCCCTATAGATGCCTTCCGGACACCCGTTCTCCTCCCAAGATACTTAAACATACTCACTTCTATAGCATCCTATATCTTTTCCGTTTTCACCACATCTTGTATTATTCAATCATTTTTCTTTCATTGCTACATGGTTATAAGCTGAGATCTAAGAGCCTAGTTTACTCGCCATTGTACATGGTCACTGCCGGGCATATCTGGGTTGACATTCAGATATTTGGGAAATTGATATTAATGTGCATTAAAAGCAAAGTTTTGTAAACTAAACAGACACTCACTTAACTGAAACCTTGACACTGTGACATATTCCCTATAAAATAGTTTATTTTAAAATTTGGATGTAAATCTCCCTCTTTGTAAGCGTAGAGTGCTACCTGTGAAAGTAATTTTAAATATTTATTCTACATGTGAAACACCCGTTATATTTGGGGACCAGCAGATACCATAATGGTTACGTACTGGACTTCCACGGAGTCTACCAACAGCTGTTTGAGTCCTGAGCCCGGAGACTTAAAAATACACTGGGCACATGTGTGTCCGTGCCAAAGATCTCAAGAGGACAATGGAGGAGAAGAGATTGTGACATGGCCTTTCCCCCCCTAAGGGTGATTTCTCACTTTCTGTCTCTTTGTCTCTCTCTGTCTCTCTGGCAAGCACATGTGCCCTATAGCAAAAGTCTCTCTCAAAAATTTTTTTTCAAGTTAATACACCATTATATTTTGAAAGAAATGCTTATTGTTCTGATTTTTAAAATGTTGACTGTAATTTAAATGTACAGCTCTAAACTTACCATTTTTGTGAAATGTTTATAACAAACCACATAGTGGCAGTATTGCATCAAGTTTGATTTTATTTTAATAATTTTTTTTTTCTTTTTCAGCTATTATTCATGGACTCTCCAGTCTAACGGCTTATCAATTGAGAACTATATATATATGTCAGTTTTTGACAAGAATTGCAGCAGGAAAAAGCCTTGGTAAATTTGTGTTTTTATCTTATAGTAGAAATATTTCAGTCTGTGGATAAATGTAGCACTGTGACAAGAAACAGAAACAGATGGGAGGTTTTATTTTTTCATTCCCCTAAGAGTTTGCTCACATGTATCTGGTATATACATACACACACACACACACACACCTGACATGTATGTATGTGTGTGTATATATAAACAAGTAAAGGAAATACAATCCTAGGCCATTTCTACAGCCTGGTGGTTAATACAGTCAGATCTCAGATGGCCAACTGTATGGTTCAAGTCCCTGACCCAGTGGCTTGAGAAACATAACTGGTGCACGTGCATGTGTGCCCAGAATCTCAAAATTTAGGACAGGTGGAGGAGTAAGGATTGCAGTGTGACCATTCCCCCATGGTGGATGCCTTCTCCTCTCCTCTGTCTCTCTGGTTAGTGCACAGGCCCTCTAACACACACACATACAAAATATATAATTCCTATCTTCTTAGGATAGTAAGTCTCAGACTTTAACCTTCTTTAGAATTACTTAGAAAGCTCGGGAACCAGCAGTTAGCATAATGGCTATATTGCTGGACTCCCACGATCCCAAAATGAGTTTCAGATTCAGTAGGATGGATGTGGGGCCCCGGGATTTACATTTCTATTAAGTTCCCTGATGATTCTGATGCTGCTGTTGAGAACTACACTTCCTGGACTCTGGGAGATTTCACTTCACTTTAAATTATACTTTATGATAACTTTGTGTTGCCTCCTGTCCTATACAGCGCACATGCCCTATAGTAAAAACCTCTCCCCCCCAAAAAAAAGAATTACTTAAAAAGCTCGTTGAAAAACAGACCAGTGAGTCTTGTGGCCCCTTCCATCCCAAAATGAGTTTCAGATTCAGTAGGATAGATGTGGTGCCCCCCCGGGATTTACATTTCTATTAAGTTCCCTGATGATTCTGATGCTGCTGTTGAGAACTACACTTCCTGGACTCTGGGAGATTTCACTTCACTTTATACTTTATGGTAACTTTGTGTTGCCTCCTGTCCTATACCCTCTGTTTTATATTGACTACGATGATATTTGAAACCTTCTATTTGGATTTTATGTTGTACTTATATGAGGAAATACAACATATATTAATAGTTAAAAATCTCCCTCGTCCCCATAGTTTATTTTAGATTGTAATAGGCAACCCCACTTCAGTTTATAAATACTGATATTTACAACATGGTCAGTTACAGTGCTGTCTGAAAAAATAGTTAAGTTTCTATATTGGTTTTTACAATTTATGAAATGCTTTCCTAACAATCCTAAGTGGTGGAAGGTACTTCTATGAAGCTACTTACTTATAAACATGTTGCATTACATAAGATCCCAGGGTATTAGTACCACTTTCAGAACCCTTACTGGTGTTGCTCTGGCTTATGTAGCCTGCTTTGATTTGGGGGTGAGGTCCGTGTGAGTTGGTAGTAAGTTATAGATCTAGAAACGTAGTAGGTGTGAAAGGGAAGTACAGGTTGGATTGGGCCTTTAGCTGAAGAAGAAAACAGAGTAATGTGGACATAGTTGGAAAACTCCAGACCAAACCAACTCTAAGTTAACATTGTTAACACAGTTATTTTGTCAATTAAATGTGACAAAATATTGTCAAGTGTCTAGTAGTATTTCATAGATAGCAGTTGTTCAGTATATCTTAGTTTCTTTCAAGACTATTTTCTCTCCCAAAAAAGGGCGTTTTGAAAGAAAGCATGCTGATGAAAAGTGAGGAAGAAAGGCCATCTACTTTTGCATTTCACTATTCTATTACACATACCTTAGCCGTACCAGCCATCTTGTTATTTGTAAAAGTAAACTGTTTTCAAGGCATACTAACTGGTTCTTAAGGGTCTTCGTATCTGCTTCCACCCCTTGTAGCTGGACTTTCTAGATCTAAGGTCCTGCTTTATGAAAGAAGAGTAGTACAGTGCCTGACACTTAGAAAGTCCTACGTATTAGTATGAATACCCTTTGCACACTTCTCCCTTTTTCTCAAATATTCTCCTTTCCTTGTCCTCTTCACATAATTATGCTCTGTTTTTCCTTAATATTCCTATTCAGATGACTTCTCTTTCCTGAAGGAGTCTCTTCTGTTGGGTTGCTGGAAGTCATTACGTATTTTTTCTTTTTGAGAGGTTTTCGCTAGAGGGTGCGTGCGCTCACCAGAAAGACAGAGACAGAGCGATAGAAAGCGAGAAATCACCCCCCAGGGGGGATGGCCACGCTGCAATCCCTTCTCCTCCATTCTCCTCTTGGGACCTTGGGCACACCCGCACACGCACCCAGCGTGAGTTTAAGCCGCCGGATCCAGGACTTGAACCGTGGTCGACTATGTGGGAGTCCAGTGACATATCCATTACGCTAACTGCTGGTCCCACATACTTTTTCTGTGCAGAAATGCATCATGACTTCCAACTACCCAATGGGATCCTCTCTACTGAGAGTTAATATCTCATTTCTCAAACACACTAGACTCTGACAGAGGGGTGGGCCTAGGTTCCAATATTTTTTAAAAGTTCTTCAGGTGATTCTGAAATATATTGGGTTGTCAGAAAAGTCATGACACATTTTTGCAACAAATAGTGGTAGTTCATTTTTGGAAGTACTGGAGTCATTAGCATCTATGTTATTGTTATGTCATATAGCAGCTGACAGTTCTACTTTCATTTTGAAAAGAAATTAAGAGATTTGGTTGAGTTTTGGCTCCTCTTGCTGCAGCGGCCAGAGACAGAAAGAGCAATAGTATTGATTTTCACTAGTGAGAAAACTGAGGCTCTATCTTGAGGTTTGTTTTAATTCAGTTAGACTAACAAACTGAGAGTTTTGTTACTCTGATACCTTATAGCTTTTTTTAGCCCTTAAAATCAGTATTTTAATGAAAGAAAGATTCAAATATCATAAGCTTTTCTACTTTTAAAATTGACCTCAGGGCCAGCAGCTGTTACCAGGTTAAGGCACTGGATCCCACGTGGCAACTCTGCAGTTCAATTCCAGACCCAGCAGTTTGAAAATTAGTCCAGGTTTGTGTCCATGTGTGCCCAAAATCCTTAGAGGAAAATGGAAGAGAAGAGATTGCAGCCTGACCATCGCCCCCAGGGGGTGATTTTTCATTTTTCCTCTTTTTCGCTTTCTGTCTCTGTCTATCCATTGAGCACGCAAATAAATAAACAAATAAACAAACAGGCCTCAGTGACCAAATTATCTTAGAAAATCAAATCACTTCCGCAAACTGGCATATATGAGAATAGTGCCTACCATATAGGATATACTTCACTCTATAAACCTTTAAAGAAATGCATTTTTAAGAAACTGAAAAGAGTCTCCTTAGCTTTCTAAGTTACTTATTTTTGTTCTGTTTTTAAAAGATGCACAGTTTGAAAGTGATGAACGAATTACACCCTTAGAATCTGCCCTCATGATTTGGGCTTCAATTGACAAGAAACATGACAAACTTCATGAAGATATACAGAATTTAATTAAAATTCAGGTATGAGTATTACTTTGTACTTATGATTACTATTTTCCTAGAAAATAAAAGCAGTTAATATCTAAAAGAAATTCAGAGAAGTTGAGTGGTAAACCCAGACTTAAATTTATTATCATCTTTCTTTTTAGAAATTTGACCTTTGGCTTATAGTTTTGAAATGAGCACTAGGGGCTGAACGTTTGTTTCATAATTAAATGTATGTTGCCTTCATGTTACAAAAATATATTGCATTTATTTAAAGATCACCAGATCACCAAACAACTGACAAAAAACTAGTGTATAACTTTTTAATAGATTTATAGATTTTTGTAATGAAATGCATGTGAAATTTTAGCTATGTAGAGAGAATTTTAGTAGACTGTTCATGAAAAGCCAAAAATGTCATTCAAAGATACAACAGCAAGAAAAATATGATTTGCTAATAGTTAAAGCAAATACTAGGAACTTTCTTAAAAAACTTTTTCTAATTTTTTTTAAGGGCGTGATAAGAGAAAATCTGGTGGGTTGCTTTCCTAAGGATTAGTGTAGTGACTATAGAGTACAATTAGGACTTGAAGAGAAAGGAATGGGCAAAAAAAAATGACTACTTACATTTTAAGAATTTAACCCCCAAAAGAGATTTGTCCTATTTTTCTAATCATTGGGAAATCTAGAGGAAGCAGGCCTTTCTTAGTACCCTATTATAAATTTGAGTGGGTGACAATAAAGTATCTAGCAGACATTTAATATATTGGTTATATTGGTTACTATTTGTCAGGCACTATTCTAAGCACTTGAACATATAACTCTGATTCTCTAGCAGTTCTATGAAATAGGTAGTGTTATTTCCATTGCTTTACTTGTGAGTAAAATAAGGCATCGAGAGTATATCGAGTCTTGCTGCCAAGTTTAATAGCCTCCTGGATGGTAATGGTGTTTCCACATCTTACCACATGTGATGTCAGAAAGGCCAACATCTAGAACGGTCATTGAAAGCTTCTGGGTTCCTAGGTTTCCATTAGAGATTTTGTAGGGATCGTAACTAGCAAACCTTATCTATCTTAATCATCATAAATACCATCTGCCTCCTCTCTCATTTCCCTTTTGCTCAAAATTAATATTTAGGTAGTTCTTAAATGTACATATTATAGTTTCTCATTTATCTATTAATATGTGCTTTTAATTTGGCCTAACTAGAAATAGAATGCTGAACATTTATTGGCAAAAATAAAATATTTTAAACCTACCTAAGTTATTTCAGTAATTAAATACATAGACATTTTAAAAGGCAATCTAAGGTAAATATTTGTCTTTTAGGCAGTCCTGCCGTTGCTGGCACATGTGCTTAGAATATTAACCCTGTCCGTTTTCAGGAAGGGGAGTCCAGTATGATACTTAGTGTTAATAGATCAAATTACTGACATCCACTGAGCCACGTTGTCTGTCCTAGGAACAGGTCCTGTGGTCCCTACTCACCAGATGCTGTGTGGATCTACCTTCAGATAGAAGTTTTCCCAAACAAAACAACCAAAACTGTATATTCATCTGCTAGCTGGTTTTCTCTTGTTTATTTTCAGTGTAGTATTAATGTGTCATGATGATTCTGAATTTGGAAATAAAGAGAGATTGGGCTAATGTTTATGTGATTTTTGTAGAAGAGAATAAAGCAATTCTGATCCCTCTTAAAATATTTATATATATATTTGTTTTTTAGGCTATAGCTGTTTGTATGGAAAATGGCAATTTTAAGGAAGCAGAAGAAGTCTTTGAAAGGATATTTGATGAACCAAATTCTGACACGGTAATTGTTTCAATGATCATAGAATTTCAGAACTATTGATACTGAATGATGAAAACAAAATTTAAGGAGAAAAGGAATACTTTATTTTTGAAATAGTATAGAACAGTACCGTCCAATAGAAATATAATAAAAGTCACACATATGATTTAAAGTTTTCTGGTAACTGGGCCAGCAGGTGAAGTAGTGGTTTAGGTGCTGGACTCTCACATGGCTGACTGTGGTTTGAGTCTTAGACCCAGCAGCTTAACAATCACACTTGGGGGACTGGCAGGTGATGTGGTGGTTAAAGACGCTGGATTCACATATGGCCAACCGCAATTTGAGTCCCAAACCTGGGGGCTTGCGTGCACTCGTGTGCTCTCTCTCACTCTCCTCCCCTCACCCCCATCAAATTAAAAGTAAATAAATAAATAGAGTTAAATAAAATCATTCTTCTTTTAAAAAGAAAATCACACTTGATATGTGTTCCCAGAATCCCAGGAGGAGAGGAGATTGAGGCATGGCCATCACCCTAAAAGGTAATTTTTCACTTTCCCTCTCTGTCTCCAGCTAACATACCAAAAACTAAATAAAAAAAAAAGTTTTCTCCTAGCCATATTAAAATAAAAAGAAACATGTAAAACTAATTTTAATTTGACCAAATATGCAAAAAAAATTTTTTAAATTTAATCAATATTCAACAATTACTTCTTATATATTTCACATTCCCTTTTATATACTGGGTCTTTGAAATCTGACAAATATATTGATACATTTAAATTCAGACTAGCAACATTTGAAGGGCTTAGTAGCCCTATGTGGCTAAACAGTATAACTCACTTATTTCTCTAGCATGTTTCTCTTGTGATCGTTAGCAGTTTTTTATGTGTGAAGTGTTAAAATCAATAGACCCTAATTTTTAAATATTAGAAATAAAGCATTGGGCAAGAGGTGGCATGGTGGTTAAGATGCTGGGGACCAGCAGTTAGCATAATGACTATGTCACTGAACTCCCACGTAGTCGACCGCGGTTCAAGTTCCGGTCCCGGCGGCTTAAACTCACGCGTGGCACATGTGTGTGCGTGCCCAAGATACCAAGAGGAGAATGGAGGAGAAGAGATTACAGTGTGGCCATATCCCCTGGGGGATGATTTCTCACTTTCTGTTTCTCTTTCTCTGTCTTGTTGGCGAGCGCACATGCCCTATAGCAAAAACCTCTCAAAAAAAAAAAAAGAAAAAAGAAAAGATGCTGGACTCCCACATGGCCAATTGTGGTTTGAGTCTTGGACCCCATGGTTTGAAAATTACTTCAGGCACATATGCATGCACAAAATCCAAGGAGAATAGAGGAGAAGGGATTGCCATCTCCCTGGGGGATGGTTTCTAACTTTCCTTCTCAGTGTCTCTGGTGAGTGCATATGCCCTATGACAAAAACCTTTTTTTAAAAAAATGTGTTATTAAAGTGAATTAAAATTACTCAAAGAAATGATGGAGCTGAAATCTTTTTTTTTTTTTTTTTTGCCTTTTTTAGTAAACTTTTTATTGAATAATAGCATACTTCCAGAGGTCCCCTTCAGTCACTTGAGTAAGGGGTTTCCTTCTCATGGGTAGCTACTGTCCTGACTTGTACCACTCAGGTTTAGTCTCACTTGTTTTTAACTTCCTATAATATTGGGTCATTAGGAAAGTCATAACACATTTTTACCTAGAAAAACATAGAAAAATACATCATGACTTTCCCAGCGACCTCATAGAATCATATAACAAGTTTATATTTGCAAGATTGGTCCATGTTGTTGCTTGTAACAGTGGTTCGTTCATTCTTACTGTTTCATTGTATTGAATATACTACAGTTTCTTCATTCTGTTGGTGAACATTGGTATTATTTTGCAATTTTTGACTGTTACATTCTTTTCTAAATCTTCTGTAGAACAAATATGTTTATTTCTATTGGATATATACTTAGTAGAATTGACAAATCATGGAGTATGCACATACTAATTTTAGTAGACACTGCCAAACATTTCTCCAAAGTAGTTATGTCAGTTCCTTGAGTAGTATGAGGAATTCCAGTTACTCCACAGACTTTATCTGTGGTTTTCTTTTTAGTCATCCTGACAAATAAGCAGTACTAATATAGGTTTTTAATTTCTATTTCCCCGATGATTAATAAGTTGAACATCTTTTGATATGCTGGTAGATAGAATTGGAGGCAGGGAGTGATCACCTTAACCCATGAAGACACTGGGCCTAGTTGCGCATGGGTTGCAGTTTTCATAAGGCTTTATCTGCCTCTGAACCTGTTCTTATGGTATAACTCTCCAGAGATTTCAGCTGATAACCCAGTGTGTTTATCATGTTGCCTGACCTTGTATTTTTTTCTATAGCTCTATGAGACTACTGGAACACCACTCTACCCCTTACAAAAGAGGAAAACTTATGGTCAACAAACATTAAGCAGTTAAGAGAAAGTACTTAACTTCACTAGTATTAGTCACCAGGGCCATACCAAGTAATATATTGAAATTCCATCTCCCATCCCTCTGACAGGTGATAGGGATGCTTTTTTTTTTTTTTTTGGAGAGATTTTCACTATAGGGCACGTGCGCTTGCCAGACAGACAGAGAGAGACATAGAGACAGAAAGCGAGAAATCACCCCCCAGGGGGGATGGTCACACTGCAATCCCTTCTCCTCCATTCTCCTCTCGGGATCTTGGGCATGCACACACACGCGCCCGGTGTGAGTTTTAAGCCACCGGGTCCGGGATGCGAACTGTGGTCGACTACGTTCGAGTCCAGCGACATAGCCATTACGCCAACTGCTGGTTCCCATGGGGATGCAATTTTTGACCAAAAAAGTGGAGAAATGATCAGACTGCCTGTTCTTTCTTTCAGAAGTGTAACTTAGTACTTAAACTTCAGAGAGCATCTTAGCAGAATCTGTAAACATGTTTTCTAGCAGTATCACTTCTACATCCTAGAACAACTATTTTTACTTACACTGCACATTAAAAAAAAAAAAAATGAACCCTTAAAAAAAGAATGGTGGCATGGTGGTTAAGATACTCGATCCTACACAGCCGACTCCACAGTTCAAGTCTTGGACCCAGCCACTTGGAATGTATGCAAGGTGTGTGTGCATATGTGCCCAAAATCCTGACAGGAAAATGGAGGAGAGGGAATTGTGGCATGGCCCTCCTCCTTAAAGGGGGTAATGCATGTATGGTCTAGCAAATTGAAACAAAACGCAGGCCTCATTGAGAAAATTAATCTAGGATTAGGCCTCATAATTCAAAAGTTGTATAGCTGTTATACAGCCATTATTAAAGAACAAGAGAAACTTATACTATAAATTGTGACAGTAGCTAGACCTGTAAACATGGATAAATGTTATAAACAGAGTTGAGTTAGAAGTTTTAGAAGAATAGACTTAATACGACATATTTATATATAGCTAAAATCATGCTGGCCCAGCAGCTATGGTGCAGCAGTAACGCAAGTGCCCTGCAAGACTGGAAGCTGTGTTGCCAGCTATGAATTTGGATTTCCAGGTTGGCTTGAAAACATGCTGGGCACAAGCATGAGCACCCAGGATACTGAGGAACTGTAGGGCTAGGCGAAGGGGATTATGGGATAACAAGATCCTCTTGAGATACTTCTCTCCCCAGCCAACCCCCCCAACACACATACACTGTTATTTTAAAAAGAAGAAAAAGAAGAAGAAATGGGACCAGCCTGAGGCCTGGTGGTTAAGGATGCTTGATCACACCTAGCCAACTGCATACTTCAAGTTCTAGACCTGGTGGCTTCAAAAACACTAGGCACATGTGTATGTGTGCCCCAAATCCCCAAATGAGAGTGATGTGAAAGTGAAGAGATTATGGGGTGACCATTCCCCATAGGGCATACTTTTCCCCTCTTCCTCTCCCTCTCCCCCTCTAATAAGCACATACGTCCTCTGGCAAAAATATTAAAAAGAAAAAAAAATCTAAGCAAAACTATGTTGTTATTTATGGATGGATATATATGTAAAGTGCATATAAAAGAATACATTGGATTGATATTTCATTCCAAATTCAGGTTAGTAATAGGTTGGTGCAAAAGTAATTGTGGTTTTACATTGTTAAAATTTGCTGTTTGTTATTGTATACATTTGTAAATAAATTGTGTTATACATCGATTTAATGCACATTTCTTGCTTTTTTTGCTAATGACTTATTACTTGCTGCTTATATGTATTTTAGACTATAGAAATGATAGACAAAAAGCAAATTGGAACAGTCTTTTTACTCAAGTTTAAAATAGGTCATAAAGCAGTGGAGATAACTTGTAACATCAGCTGCTCCTGAACATACAGTGCCATAGTAGTTCAAGAAGTTTTACAAAGGAGATGAGAGCCTCGAAGATGAGGAACATAGTGGCTGGCCATTGGAAGTGGACAATGACCAACTGAGAGCAGTCATGGAAACTGATCCTTTTATAGCTACGTAGGAAGTTGCTGAAGAAGCCAATGTCAGCCCAGTCGTTCATCATTTGAAGCAAATTGGAAAGGTGAAAAAGCTCAATAAGTGGGTGCCTTATGAGCTGACTAAAATTGAAAAAAAAGTCATTTAGAAGTATTGTCCTCTGGGTCCAGCAGATGGTGTAATGGTTACATTGCTGGACTCCCACGTAGATGACCACAGTTTGAATCCTGGGCCTGGCTACTTAAAACTCAAGCTAGGTGCATGTGCGTGCATGCCCAAGATCCTGAGAGGAATGGAGGAGAAGGGATTGTGGCATGGCCACATTCCCCTTGGGATGATTTCTTGCTCTCTGTCTCTCTCTGTCTCTGTCTCTCCGGTGAGCACATGCATCCTATAGCAAAAATCTCTATTGAAAAAATAAAAAAGAGAAGTGTTGTCTTCTTGGGACCAGCAGATGATGTAATAGTTATGTCACTGGACTCCCACATGGCCAACCATGTGGTTTGGGTCCCAGAACTGGTGATTTTAAAATCATGACAGCGTGTGTGGGTGTGTGTCTAAGATCTTGGGAGAAGAATGGGAGAGAGAGGATTGCAACATGACCATCCCCCCTAGAAGGTGTGATTTCTCACTTTTCCTCCTACTATCTGTTTCTCTCTCCCTCCAGTGAATGCACATGCCCTAAAGCAAAAACCTTTTCTAAAAGAAGACGTCATCTTCTCTTATTCTACGCAACAACAAATGAACCATTTTTTAATTGGATTCTGATGTGCAACCCAAAGTGGATTTTAAACAACCACCAGTGACAACCAGCTCAGTGGTTAGCCTGAGAAAGAGGTTCAAAAGCACGTTAGAGCCAACCTTGTACCAAAAAAAAGGCATGGTCGTTGTTTGGTAGGATCTGATCCACTATAGCTTTCTGAATCCTGGCAAAACCATTACATCTGAGAAGTATGCTTATGAAATCCATGTGGTGACCCAAAAACTGTAATGCCTGCAGCTGACATTGATCAATAGAAAGGGCCCAATTCTTCACAAAAACGCCTGATGGCCCATTGCACTACTAACACTTCAGAGGTTGGACGATTAGTCTACGAAGTTTTGCCTTTTCCGTCATACTCACTTGACCTTTCAGCAGCTGACTTCCAGTTCTTCAAGCATCTCAACAACTTTTTTCAGGGAAAGTGTTTCCACAACCAGTAGGATACAGAAGATGCTTTCTAAGAGTTTGTGGAACCCAGGGGGGCTAGCAGATGGCATGGTGGTTAAGGGTGCTGGACTCCCACATGGCCAACCATGGTTTGAGTCCCAGACGTGGCGGCTTGCTTTCTCTCTTTGTCTGTCTGTCTGTCTTCACCCCCCCCACACACACACTCACTCAGTCCCTTTCGTCAAATTAAAATAAATAAAGTTAAATAAAATATTTTTTTAAAAAGTTTGTGGAACCCGGAAGCATGGATCTTTATGCTATAGAAATAAACAAATTTATTCTTCGCTGGCAAAAATGTGTTGATTGTAATGTTTCCTATTTTGATTAATAAAGATATGTCTGAGCCTAGTTATAAATCCCTTGTCCAAAACTACAATTGCTTTTGCACCAACCTAGTAGTTATTATGAAGATAGAGAAGGGGATGCAATCAAATTATGGTAGTAAATAGGCTTTAACTGTCCTTATGCTTTATTTCTTACACTGGGTGATGAGCACTCAGGTTCATAATGTTCTTTTTATTCTTTTGTGTATGTCTGAAAAAATTGGGAGACCAGAGTCACAAAAAATTAATTTAAAACTTACTTAGGTCCTTTTGAATTTATATTTATAAATAGATTTCTTTGATTACATAACATAGTAGCATGTCTCCTAATTTTATTTGTGTGACTTATGTTAATATATTTCCTCTGTTTTCTTTAGCCATTAAAAAGGAAATTACTGATGATAATCTCTAAGAAAGATACGTTTCATTCCATTTTTCAACACTTCAGCTACAGCCACATGATGGAGAAAATTAAGAGTTATGTGAATTCTGTACTAAATGAAAAATCATCAACCTTTCTAATGAAGGTAAGCATATTATTCAGAGAAACACTAACACTAAACTTAGGAGTTGTTACATACAGTAAAGGAGAATACTTGAAATAGAAACCTCTAAAAGCTAATCAGAATTTCGTATGATTTTGTAGAATAGTATGACAAAACATTATAATTAGGAAACCTACTAAAAGGGTTTGTGGGTGATTTTTGTAGTATTTTTGCAACTTTTCAAAATAAAAGTTGGAGGGACCAGCAATTGGCATAATGGCTATGTCGCTGGACTCCCACGTCGTCGACCGCGGTTCGCGTCCCAGACCCGGTGGCTTAAACTCACGCCGGGCGCGTGTGCTTGCGTGCCCAAGATTCCAAGAGGAGAATGGAGGAGAAGGGATTCAGCGTGACCATCCCCCCAGGGGGTGATTTCTCGCTTTCTATCTCTCTGTCTCTCTCTGTCTGTCTGGCGAGTGCACGCAACCTATAGCAAAACCCTCTCAAAAAATAAATAAAATAAAAGTTGGAAACTCATTAAAGTAAAAAGTAGAAGGAAAAACTTACCAGGATAAATTAAGAAGGAGTAAGTGAAAACAAATATTTCATTTAAATTTAAATTTTTATTTTGCAATTTTTCATCTGCATTTAATTATTGTATATCTTTGTGGCATACGATACTGTTTTTCAAAGCATGCCTGTAGCGTGTGATAATCAGATCAAAGATACTGCCATATACATCGTTTTCAGTAAAGAAATGCTTTTTTTCTGAGCCCCTCTCACCCACCATCCACTGGACACCCCTTTCCATACAGTGTAAGTAAACTTAGAAGGAATTTTTAAGCATAAATTCGGGGAGAATTAAAATTGGATTAAGAAGGGTTTTTAAAATTTTATTGATACCTTCTTTTCTATTTTGACCTCAGAAAGTTTAAGTTAATATGTTATTAAAGTAGACCATCTTGATTGATTTGAGGGGGTTTTATGTTTTAAATATCTGGAAGTTTTATATACTTCTTTTTAAGTAGCCTTTTATCTTAAAATTGCCTGAAGAGCATTGTGTGATACATTTTTAAGGAAGGATCCTCTCCATAAAGCTTATAAACCAATCAAGCAGCTAAAGTAGCTGCTGACAAAGTCATAATTATTGGTAAAAATAACAATACAGTACCCTTTATTGGCCTGTAAACAGACATTTTGGCTACGACTATTATAAAATCAGAAAACATGACTGAATGTATTTAAAATGGCTTAATGCATTCCTTCTCCCTCTCCTCCACACATCCTTTTTTAAGGCAGCAACAAAAGTTGTGGAAAGTAAAAGAACAAGAACAGCAACTACTCAAGATAATAGTAATGATACTGAAATGGAAACCGAAGCTAATGTGGATATAGGGAAAAGGTTTGTAAGTGCATTAATATATATTTTTTTTGTCCTGTAAAAGTTGTATCTCATGTAAAAGTGAGTGAGTGTTACTAAATAATTCTTGAGTAGTAGATATATTATTATGCTGATGGTTAACTCTTGAATGTTCAAAGTACTGTAGAGTTATTTTTGACTTCTGCAAATTATATATACTGAGCAACAATAAGAGAGTGCGGTAATACTGCAGTTTAAGTAATGTTACCATTCTAAGTGAGGGGGTGCCAAAGAATGAGGTAAAGTTAGAAACCAGAGTCATCTGTGTCCCTTAGTTCTCAGCTCCTCTAAATCCTCATTATGTGAGCACATATTTCACTTTACTAAGAGTAATATTTTAGTGTTTTAAGATAGTGTTCATATGCCTTCTCTAAAGGTAAGCTGACTCCTTCATCTGGTGATGACAATTAAAGAAAAAATTATGTGGTCCAGTGCTGGAGGGAAACAGGTAGTTGTGTCAGTCCTACATAGCAAAAAAGACAGTAAACAGCTTAGTCTCCAGAATTATTTTTCTTGAAAATGTTTTTTGAGAGGTGTTTTTTTTTTTTTTTTTTTTTTTTTTTTTTATAGCAAAAAAGCGCTATCCGAGGACAAAATGTACGCGCTCGCCGAGAGACATACAGAAAGTGAGAAATCACCCCCACCCCCAGGGGGGATGGCCACACCGCAATCCCTTCTCCATTCTCCTCTTGGGATCTTGGGCATGCATGCACACGTGCCCAGTGTGAGTTTAAGCCACTGGGTCTGGGACTTAAACTGAGATCGACTACATGGGAGTCCAGCGACATGGCCATTACGTCAACTGCTGGTCCCATTCTTGAATTATTTTTATGGGCGATTGTTTTTTCCTTTTTGCTTTAGAAGCTAATCCTGTTGAGGAAGGTGTAACTCTACCATTATAAAGATCTGTTCTATTTAACCCATGGTCTGGTCCCTGTCCTTCCTCCCGCACCCCAAGATCAGATAGTTAAATCACTGTGGTCTCTGGATGGGTGTATTTGACAATAGATTTCTTCTTGGGACCATGACTTCAGTGCTGTAAGGACTTCATCTTAACTCGTTAGTAAGAGGTGGGGACTGGAGTCCAGGTCACACATACTCTGCACTGATCCTGTCTCAAGGCCGAGGCTCAGTGTTCTTATAGTGGTCCCTCCTATTGTTGCTGCCTATGGAAGAAGCATGATCTGCTTTTCACTGGTTCATCTCCCCAGAGGGCTTACTCTCTTTCTCACTGACTTGCTTTTTTTAAAACCCTTTTTGAGAAGTAAAGATTTCATTTTTATTTGCCAAGTTACTTCATTTGGTTTAGGAATCAAAGTTTAATGGGGCTAAGGACAGATATATCTTGTTGCCAAGCCTTCCTGACCAGTATAATACTGCTCTGAAGTAACAATTTAAACTATGATGCTTACAAATAATGAGCACATTTCCTATGTACTCTCTTTGTATATTAGCAACATTTATTTCAGATGCTTTTCTAGCCACAAACATAGTACAGGCAGCATGTTAAAATTCTTCATGCTCTTATCTGCCTCTTTGCACACTGATTTTTCTCTGTGACCTTGTCCACCCAGTTGTCTAAGTATTTTAAAATCCCATCTCTCCAGTCTAATTTTTCTTATTATTTATATCCCAGACTAGTACATATATCTCAGATTATTAAATAGCTCCGTACCATACAAATTTCACCCTTGACATAAAACTTCTAGAGTTAGCATTCCACAAAAGTAAATCTGTTTAGGGACCAGCAGTTAGCGTAATAGCTATGTCGCTGGACTCCCACGTATTCGACTGCGGTTCGAGTCCTGGACCTGGTGGCTTAAACTCACGCCAGGTGCGTGTGCGTGCGTGCCCAAGATCCCGAGAGGAGAATGGAGAAGAAGGGATTGCGGCATGGCCATCCCCTCTGGGGGGTGAGTTCTTGCTTTCTATCTCTCTGTCTCTCTCTGTCTGTCTGGCGAGCGCACGTGCCCTGTAGCAAAAACCTCTCCAAAAACAGAAAAAAAAAGTAAATCTGTTTAGATCACTTTCCAGCTTAAAAACTTCTTTTGGCTCTTGGCTTCTGTTTCCTACTAGATTAGTCAGAATTTATTGGCATATCTTACAAAACTTACAGAACCCTTTTCTGTTTTTTCCATATACAATCTCATCTCTGAGCATTAACTACTTTCTAGCAACATAATTTCTCCCAGATCTTATAACTGTACAAGTTTTTATGTCCTTGCTGAGTTCCTTCTATTTTGACTTATTTTTATTTTCTCCCAACCACATTTTTTTTTAACTTTCTGCTTTAGAAGCCATTCAAGGTCTAGCTGAAGGATCACCATCCTTTCCTAGCTCTCAGATCAGGGTTACACCTCTCTACAAGGACTTATTTTAGGTAGTCAATTACTTGTTTGCCTGCCTCTGTCTTTTACTAGATTGAGAATTCTTTGAAGGTTCCTAATTAGCTCTGAAGCATTCTAATTTGCTTTGTTATCCTTGGTACTTAGTTCATTGCCAGGCATATATTGGGATTTGTTATACTAGAGATAAAGAACAAGAATCAAGCAAATGTCAAAATCATCCCAGATGGAGAACCAGGAAAAATGAAAACCAAATCATCAGAAACAGGACAGCAATCAGTAGGACATAAGTGAAGCGAGCATAGAATCAGAAGTGTGGTTGTGAGTTCAGACAAATGCTAGAGAAATTGAAACCCTCATGTTATTATGCTTATTCTGATAGAGCTTGTATTCTGTTTGAGGCAATAAGAATTATAGACATGAAACAAAACAGTAGTAGATACTACATTATCATTGTCAGAGTGTAAAAACAAAGACTTTAATGTCGAAGTAGTTGAGGTGGACAGCTTAATGAGGATGTTAGTCTTGACCAGGGTTTTGAACCATGATTAAGATTTTTTAACTACAGTGGGAGAAGAGAAAATATTTCAGGAAAGAAGAGTAGTACTAGTGAAAGCATTGAGGTATATGGGCATGCTGTGTTTGTGGATCCTATTTTAATTATAACGAAAGAGAATTTATTAAAAACTTAAAATGGAGACTAATGAGGACAAGAAATTAAATTTGTACTTAACAAATTGTGTACATTAAACATGTTTTGGAATATTACACTTCAAGAAAGTTTAAAAATTTTTGAATTTGTAGAAATAACCATGGAAGAGTTTTTGAAAGAGTGATTAATACAAATGCTTCATTATAGTATTATCTATACTTACCTTGTGTTTGGGAGGCTTGATTTAATACTTCTTATAAGGCAAAAATTAGTCATTTATAATGGACTATATGTGTCCCGTTGTTATCAGGGTTTCTTAAAATACAACTGGATTGTGCAGAAAGTACTATATGAAAAGTTTCTTTTTGTTTGCATCCTCACAAATTTTTTATCTTTTTTTAAAGTGTTGGTCAAAAACAGCCTGTGGTAACTGAATCTTCAGGGGCTACAGAATACTTATCGAGGTAAACTGAAGGTTTCTTGTCTATAATCTTTAATTAAAATAAATAATGCAGATCTAAATATGTTATAATCACTTCCAGAAAATGGAATTATTTAAAGAAAATCTCAGGGTCCTACTTAGACCTCAACAGGTACTCAGTACCCTTACATGTCTTGAAATTCAAACTGTAAAGACCTGCCCCTGGGATCCTGGATTATTTGACATTATTTCTCCAAGGCCATTATTGGAATATATGTATAGGGAGTACTTGCGCTTAAAGCAGATGTTGAGGAGACTCTTACTCTGTCACAGGATCTAAGCTGTAATACTGGGGCATCAAGGAGGGGAAGTTATATTTTTGATCAATGTCCCAAATTCAGTTTTATGAAACTGCTTGAGAAACTGTGTTTGGTCTACCAGAAGTGCTATACAGACTATAAAATATTTCCAGAGAGCAGAAAGTCTTTGTGAGTGATTTCAGAGTTAGAGTCGTTGAGATGACAAGCAGAACTGTGGGAGGAGGTGACTGATTTGGTGTGGAGAAGGACATGGGATATGAAGAATTGAGAGGCTAGGGTGTTTGCTGTATGAGTTGCCCATGAGAACACTGAAATAATCCATAATAGTAGTCCTTGGGTGTAGAGAAAGATCTATAAATAATGGGAACTTCTTAGAAAGGATAGTGAATAGCTATGAAAAAATGATAGAAGGTGCCAACATCACAGTGGCATGAATCTTCAAGGGCTAAGGTAGAAGCAGGATGCTGAAAGTGACGTGGCTCACCTCTAAGACCCAGTGGTTTATGGTGGGTAGAAAATTAAGATAATCTCTAGTTGAAAAGCCACAAAAGAGAAAAACATTGAAAAACAAACGTTGTTCCCAGTGGAGAGCTAGATTTGACAAGGCAGAAAAATGGCGTAACTGATTAAGAGGTTGAGAATGGCATTCCAAAAAACAAGAAAAATTTGGGGGTGGGGGGAGAGAAAGGATTAGCCAGTTGCATAGATCGTTTGTAGAGATAAAAGTATAGAAGGGAACCGCTTTTGGGGTCTTAGTTCAGTCCTTATAAAGTTGGAATACCAACTTTACAGGCAGAGATGTCAAAAAATTCAGCCATATCCTATATTTACTACCAGCCTTACCTTTCAAAAGGTATACCTTACCTTTTCAAAGCTATTAAGGTAATCAAATGATAACCTGCCATCAGGCAAAGGAATTTTATATTTCTCCTGTTTGAAACTCAGAAACTACAGGAGAACAAGTTAATACTTTGTAGTTTAAGAACTTTTTTTTCTTGTTCTATCTAACTGGATGCCAAAGAGTCTTAATTTCTGAGCAGGTAAGATGGAGAAAATAAGTAATGGAAGTGAGAGAGATCTGTCAAGACAAATCTCAAACTGACCAAAGTAGGGGACCAGCAATTAGCGAAATAGCTATGTCGCTGGACTCCCATGTAGTCGACCGCGGTTCACGTCCCGGACCCAGTGGTTTAAAACTCACGCCAGGCGCGTGTACATGCGTGCCCAAGATCCCAAGGGGAGAATGGAGGAGAAGGGATTGTGGCGTGACCATCCCCCCTGGGTGGTGATTTCTTGCTTTCTGTCTCTATGCCTCTCTCTATCTGTCTGGCGAGTGCACATGCCCTATAGCGAAAACCTCTCAAAAAACAAACGAAAAAAAAAACAGCTGGCCAAAGTAGATGGTTCTAAATCAGAGACTGAGACAAATCATCCACCCCACCCCTACCCCCTGTAGCATTATTAGTCTCTCTAAAACTAGTCACAAGCTTTCATGTTTTATTTAGGTCTCACAAGAATCTCTTGTGTAAGTTGAAATTTGGAGACCAGCAACAAGAAGTTACTAAGACTGAGAGAAGACTGGGAACTCTTCAGAGTGAGTAGTAGTATTACAGTGTTGGATATGGAAAGTTGATGTGTCCTTGGAAGCGATCCAGCCGTTGACCTCAGCACTGCAACACAGAGCACACACTTCACATACCTGAAGTTACAAAGAGGTTAAATGTCTCGACTTAATATTGAGTTAACTGAGGTGGTGCTTAATTTGAAAAGTTGGCCATTCTGACTGCCTACCTAAGAGGTCTTTTGTTACAGTAGTATGGTACTTTTCTAATTGAACTATTTTCAGTAACTTTAAATAGTTACTTCTTCTAAAACATAAATACAGCTAATTCTCATTATTCACAGTAGATGTGTTCTGTAAAGTCTCTAAGAGCATTATATTAGTGAATACTGCATAATCCCTCATAGGGGAAATACAGGATTAGGTTTTTTGAGACTCTGGTCACAACATTTTTGTCAACTGAACTCATACATACCCTTGTTTTATGTGTGTTTCCGTTTAAAGACACTTGATTTAATATGCATTGTTGACTCATTAACGTTGACCTTGACAGCCAACAGCACTATAACTGATGCCTGAATGAAGTTTATTTAACATACATACTTTCTCCATAAGGCATGTCACAGCCTTCTTATTCTTAGGAACAGTAGACAGCACTTCAGAGCCATATTTGGGGCCATTTTAAATAGTGAAGTCACCAAGGAAAAGTACAAAAATGCAAAAAAAAAAAAAAGTTTTAAAAAATAAACTGTGTAAAAAACATTTATAGTAGGGGAGCTGAAACAAGGCAGAGTATCAGTTTGTTCATTCCCAGTTAAGTGTATGCACGCATCGGTGACTTAGAATTAATCACTGCTAGGCACGTGTCCATCAGTGACCCTGAATTAACTGTGAGTATTGATTGTGGAGCTAGCTAGACAAAGTTTAGCAGTTCAGAAATAACAGAAAATTGAAACTTGGTGAAGTTACTTGTCTAATGCTAGTGGGGTTCCTTAGTCGTTTTTCGGTATCTATTGCTGATAAATAGCTAGGAATCATAATGCTAAGCTAGAATAATGAGAACATTATCATTCTAAGACGTTTAATTTCATAGTACAAAATTCAAAGTAAAGGAGATAAGTCCTTGTACAAAGGAGATTAGGTCTTGTGGGTTTTAGCACATATGTTGACTTTTTCTTAGATCTCAGTAATTCATTTTTTTTAAGATTCAGCTTACATAAATGGTACCTAGGTATCTTATCTCTATAATTACAGGATATTCATTTTGTTTGTGCTGAACCTTTCAAGTTTTTTTTCCAAAAACAAATTTAATTTGTTATATTATATGTGTTTAGGGAAAAAATTAATAAAAGTTAAGGAGAAAGTTATTCATATTTATTTAATGCAGAAAATCTCACTAGTGTTCAGCAAAATTATGATTAGCATTTTTTTAAGTAATTATTTTATTTACCTTTATTTATTTATTTTAATTGGACCAGGGGGGTGGGGTGGATAAGAAAGCAAGCCTTACCAGATCTAGGACTTGAACCATGGTCAGCCATGTGGGAGTCCAGTGCCCCTAACCACCCCACCACCTGCCGGTCCCCAAAAGGTTTTTATTTGAAAACTCATTTAATCTTTAAAATAACCTTATGAGAACTGGGATTTTTTTTTTTTTTCCTTTTCTTTAGAGTTTTTTGCATTAGAGTGCGTGTGCTTACCAGACAGAGACAATGAGAGGGAAAGTGAGAGACATCCCGCCCCCCACCCCAGAGTGCAGTCACTTCTCATCCATTTTCCTCCCAGGAGGAGTGTGATTTCAAGTCACCAGGTCTGGGACTCAGACCCCTCGTCAACTATATAGGAGTCCAGCAATGTAACGTCTACACCATCTCCTGGCCCCAAGCTGTGCTTTTCTGGGGTGATCATCCTCATTTTACAGATGAGGAAGCTGATACAAAATGAGATTAAGTAAAATGCAAATACATGAACAGAACTAGAGCCAGAATTTGAGATTAGACTTCTCATTCCAAAATCTATGTCATTAATTGTTGAGATGGACTGCATCAATAGAACTATGTGTCGAGTCAAAGCAAATAAAATAAAAATTTAGGAAAGTATGATCATATTATATGTTCTTAAAATTTACATTTAATTTTTAAATAGTGAAGCTAAAAGATTTTGGTGAATAATGAATAATATTTGATGAATAAATGTTATTTCTCAAGAAATATATGAGTAACCTATATGATCCTTCTAAATAAAAAGTAAAGAATGTGAAATGTTTTCAGAGGTTGGGTCTAGTTGCCTTATACATATAAATTTAAACTTTAAACTTGATTGATTTTAGCAAAAAATTTCCTACCGACCATTAATATTTCCTATATTTTATAGATAACAATCAAATATTGTTCTCTAGCTATATTTCTCACAGTTGTTTAATCTTCCTTATATAAATTGATTTATCTTTTGTCATTAGCCCGTTGCCTAGGAGTTCTCTATTTTTTTTTTGAATTATTTTATTTAGCTTTTCACTTACTTTAATTGTACCAGATAGGAAGAGAAGAGAGAGAAGGGAAGTGAGAAAGAAGCCGCCAGGTCCAGGACTCGAATCATGCTTGTCCATGTGGGAGTCCAGTGCCCTTAACCTCCACATCACCTGCCGAGTTCTCTATTCTTTAGCTCTTCATTTTGATTTACTTTTTTGTTTGACAACATTTTCAACAGAAACCTATAGGTGATTTTTATATGCCCATGAGTGTGTTTTTACTTTAAAAGAAATTTGACTAAATATAATATTCTTTGGAAATACTTCCTTCTCACATCTTGGCAAACACTGCTGCATTCTCTGATTCTGAGTGCTGCCATGGAGAAGTCTGCCATCATTTTGACTCCTCCATCATTCATATGTGAGTTTGTTTTTCTTCTTAGATGCCCTGATTTTACTAATAAGTTCATTTAATGCTATCAGTTCCTCTTTTGTTATTACTTTATATGTATCCTCAAAATTTTATGTTGAATTTTTTTTAGTTCAAAACATTTTCTCATTTTGAGACTTTTATTGACCTATGGGCTATTTTGAAATTGTTTAATTCCCAGATATTTAAGGATATTATAGATATCTTCTGACTTTGAGTTTAATTCTGTTGTGGTCTGAGAACATACTTTGAGGAATTTTTTCTTTTTTTTTTTAAGATTTGTTTTCTAGTCCTGAGTATGTTCTATTTTTATTGATAAAATGCGCGTCCGCTCACCAGAAAGAGAGACAGGGAGAGGGAAAGCAAGAAATCACCCCCCGGGGGAATGGCCACAGTGCAATCCCTTCTTCACCATTCTCCTTTTGGGATCTGGGGCACGCATGCACACGCGCCCGACGTGAGTTTAAGCCACCAGGTCCAGGACTCAAACTGTGGTCAACTACATGGAAGGTCAGCAACATAGCCGTTACGTTAACTGCTGGTCCCTAGAAGAACATGAAATCTGCTATTGCTGAATGGAATGTTTTAAAATGTCAGTTGGGTCAAGTTGATTAATAGTGCTGTTGGAGGGGTTCTCTATCCTTATTTCCCGCTTGTTTTATCAGTTGCTGAGACAGAAGTGTTGAAATCTCCACTGTAATTATAAATTTGTCTCTTAATAGATTTATTTATGTTAATGTACTATTTCCTTTATGCTTATTTAGTCTCCCAGCACCTGTTTAAACATTTTTTCCAATATAAAATGTCTGTTTATAGCTAGCATGTTTTCCATTTTTCTGACTGAATTCCAACTAATAAATACATCAAATCTGCATATATGTTTAGATCTCTTTGTCAGTTCCTGCAACAATACCATATTGTCTCAATTATTATAGTTCTGTAATAATTCAATTATGATAGGGCAGTCTTAATATTCTTCTACAAGAGTATTATGACTGTTCTTACTATTTTGATCTTCCACGTTAGGGAAAAAACTCAACCACAGAGGGTTGTAAACAGTAAGCCTATACCGCTCCATGGATGCCAAAGGAGGACAAGACTTACTGAGTCAGTGTGACAGTTTATTACAGTACCTCACAGCAAACGGTGGTGGTATCAGCCCAGTTAAACTAGTTTCCCTGCCTCAAGTCCCCTAAGAAATTCGGTGGGCCCAAAGGGATGAAGGCTGGAGTTATATTTCAGCTGAGATACTTAGGACCAAGGACCTAGCACTATTGAGGAAGCCACAAGACACTGTAGCAAATAGCAAACCAGTACCCTTCGCTACAAGAGCAGTTCCATGGTGGTCGTGCTGTGGTTTCTTTGATCTACTAGTTTGCCTTTCTGACTATCTATAGAAACTGTATAGTGTCAGGGGATGAGTGAGCTTGTTCATTCAGAAAGACCTGCAGGGATGCTCAGGGTCTTTTGTGTGCTCTCTCTCCTCATACGTAACTAAAACATACTTGTTAAATTGTATAAAGAGAGCAAGAGAAGAGCTCCTTACACATGATTTTTTTATGTGTAGTAAAGCTTTGTAATTTACTGCATATAGATCTTGCACCACTTTTGCTGGTTACCCCTGAGAATGTTAATATCTTTTTTTTTTAGAGATTTTTGCTATAGGTCGTGTTTGCTCACCAAAAAGACAGAGAGATAGAAAGTGAGAAATCACCCCCCAAGGGGGATGGCCATGCTGCAAAGCCCTTCTCCTCCATTCTCCTCTTGGGATCTTAGGCATGCACGAACACATGCCCAGCGTGAATTTAAGCCACTTGGTCCGGGACTCATACCACGGTTGACTACAAGGGAGTCCAGTGACATAGCCATTATGCCATTTGCTGGTCCTGAGAATGTTTTGTCTTTTGTTGCTGTTAGAAATAGTATCTTTTGGGACCAGCAGATGGCATAATGGTTACATTGCTAGACTCACCACCATTCAAGCCCTGCCTGGACCCTATGACTTAAACTCTTATCAGGCATGTATTTATGCTTGCCCAAAATCCCAAGAGGAGACAGACTGGAGGAGAAGGAATTGTATCGTGGCCATCCCCCCGGGGCTTAATTTCTCGCTTTCTGTCTTTCTTTCTCTGGCAAGTACACAAATCCTATAGCAAAAATCTTTCTTTAAAAAAAAAAAAGTGTCTTTTGGGACCAGCAGTTAGCGTAATGGCTATGTCGCTGGACTCCCATGTAGTTGACTGAGGTTCGAGTCCCAGACCCGGTGGCTTAACCTCACGCCGGGCGCATGTGCATGCCTAAAATCCCAAGAGAAGAATGGAGGAGAAGGGATTGCGGCATGGCCATCTCCCCCGGGGGGTGATTTCTTGCTTTCTGTCTCTCTGTCCCTGTCTTTCTGGCGATCACATGCCCCCTATGGCAAAAACCTCTGCAAAAAAAAAAGTATCTTTTGATTGTTTTAAACATTATGGGTTACTAATACATAAAAATCTTACGTCTTTTCAGTTATGTATACATTTATTTCTTGTCTTACACATTGACTATGAATTAGAATGGAGTGAGGAAAGGATTGTATTTCTTGTATTGCAAGTCCTTTCTAAACATTATTTTAAGAAAATGATTGTATATGATACTTTTTTTAAAAACAGATGATGAAAAGGCAGGTGCAGGGAGGTGAGATGACTTGTTTAAAGACATAAGAGAATCAAGACTTGAAACTCTCTCACTCTGATCTCAAAGACTTATCTTTGCACTTTTTCATGCTGCCTCCAGATTTGAAGGAAAAACATTAAACATGTAGAGTTCTTTTTATTAAAATGGCTAAACATAGATAGGAATTTCATAACAATCTTAAAAAATATAATTCCACTTGTTCCTATAATGTGAAGCTATTTTTGATGACAGTATTTCTACTTTCAGGTAAGAGAAGGAAGGAAGAAATCAGAAGACCCACCGAAAGCGAAACAATGCATGCTTCAAAGAGTCAATCGGTAGCTCCTGAAAAACATCAAAATAGGAAAAGACAGGTATTTTTATAATTACATTTGGATAATACTTATGGGCATTAATATAACTTAATTGTGATTATTTCACATTATTTTCTATTCAGCTCTATAAAAACTTGAGTATAATATATATTTGATATTTGACCTCTTTAATTTTGTAATTTTAGAATAATTGACTAATCAGCCTATTCAGAATTCTAAGAAAATACTTCACTTGGATTTTTTTTTTTTAAAGAGATTTTTTGCTGCTGGGTGCATGTGCTTGCTAGAGAGACAGAAAGGGAGAAATCACCTCCCAGGGGGCATGGCCACTTGGCAGTCCTTTATCCTCCATTCTCCTCTTTAGATTTTAGACACACACACACACACACACACACACACACACTCTCTCTCTCCCCTGGCAAGAGTTTCAAGCCTCTAGACCTGGGATTCAAACCATGATTGGCTATGTGGGAGTTGACCACCTTAACCACTATGCCTCCTACTGGCCCCATTCACCTGCATTGTTAAAATAGTTAAGGGTTGGGACCAGCAGTTAGCGTAATGGCTATGTCGCTGGACTCCCACGTAGTCGACCGCGGTTCGAGTCCCGGACTCGGTGGCTTAAACTCACGCCGGGTGCGTGTGCGTGCGTGCCCAAGATCCTGAGAGGAGAATGGAGGAGAAGGGATTGCGGCGTGGCCATCCCCCCTGGGGGGTGATTTCCTGCTTTCTGTCTCTCTGTCTCTCTCTGTCTGTCTGGCGAGCGCACGCGCCCTATAGCAAAAACCTCTCAAAAAAAAAAAAATAGTTAAGGGTTGATGCCGACTTCTATTTAAAATTATTGTGATGCTGTCATAGTTCATATAAGACAAGACTTAAATCCACATTATAAGCTTTCATATTCAAATCTTTCTAACAGGAATCCAATATAAATAAGATTCTTCTGTACTTTAAAAAAAGAGATACCTTCTATCCGAAAATTTCATTAAAGCAGATCAATTTCAGGGGTTAATTTTTTCTTTTCTCCTCTCTGTGAATATAGTCCTGTGCCATATGTCCAGTGTCTGAAACCATTATTTCATGTATTTCATTTGATTTTCTAGTTGTTCAGAGCAGGTAAATAAATCCAGTCCTTGTTATTTAATCATGGTCGGAAGTAGGTGATCCTGTCGTTTTTTTTCTTACTCTTGAATGTTTACTTTGTTTTATTTCATTTTTCTTGACAAAATTATTTGTATGTTGATCATGTTAAGGTACTGCAGTTAGAGTCAAGATGCAGGCTACTAGGGCTTTCTCCTGTGACTCAGGGTTATTTGGCCTTTATTTCTTCTCCAGTGTACATGGCAAGCAACTCCTGCTTTTCTTGTCATTTTTTTAAGGTTTTTGCCATAAGGCATGTGCATTTGCTGGAGAAACAGAGGGGAATTGAGAAATCACCCCCTAGGAGGGATGGCCTCACAGCCATCCCTTTTCCTTCATTCTCTTCCTGCGATTTTACGCATGCACACACATGTGCCTGGTGTGACTTTCAGGCCACTACATCTGGGACTCAAACCATGGTTGGCCATGTGTTGTCCATTACCTTATCCATCATGCCACGTGTTGGTTCCTGCGACTCCTACTTACAGGTGTGACTTGTCTGTCTTATTCCTCTTTAAGCCCCACCATTCTGTCCTTTGAACTGATAATAGATTGAGGGGGCTGCTGCTTTTGTTGACCAGGGTATTTACCTCAGGGTGTGTTCCTTACTTTGGAGAAGTATTCAGGACAGGCAGGCCCTCCTCCTTCCTCACACAGCCCTTTTCAGTTTTTACTTATGTATCTCTTCCACCTATGCTGTGATCTAGATTAGAGATATCTGGTACTTTTTTTAGACTTCGAGATTTTATTTCTTGCCTTGTTGCTTTTGAGTGAATCTCAAACAGGGAGGGAGAAAGGCCAACCTTGTGTCACCATATATGACCGCAAGTCGTGTGAATTTTTTTTTGTCCTTGATCTTTTGCAGTTTGAATATGATATGCTTAGATATAGTTTTTTTTTTTTTTAGAATTCATCTTGCATGGTGTTCTTTAAGTTCTGCATCTGTGGCTTGCTGTCTGATTTTTGAAATATTCTCAGCCATTGTTATTTTAGATCTTTCTTCTGTTTCTTTTCTCCCTATCGTGTCCCATTATGCATGTCTTAGTCTTTTTAACTGTCACACAATTCTTAAATATTCTTTTCTCTTTTCTCATTTTTTTCCCTCTGCTTTTTAGTTTGGAAAGTTTCTGTTAACATACCTTCAGGCTCGTTGTTTTTTTTATTTTTTGCACTTCCAGAGTCTTTTTTATTGGCCACCTAGGGCTACAACATTAGCCGATTCACCAGAAATTCTGCTTTTCCTTGTGCTTTCCCTTCCAGTGTCTCCTGAAACAAAATAGGAACCAGGCTCTCTGTGGTGGTGGGGGATGAACCCCACCTGGGCCCCTCCCTGAGCTCATTGTTTTCTTTCTTCAGCTGTGTCCAGCCTGCTGATGAGCCCATCAAAGGCATTGTTCATTTTGCTACTATGCTGATTTTTAGCATTTACTTTTGGTTCTTTCTTAGGGTTTCAATCACTGGGCTTATATTTACCCATCTGCTTTTACATGTTTGTTGTCCACTTTTTCCTTTAGACCCCTTGGCTTAGTAATCACAAACCATTTTAAGCCACAGGTTGATCATTCTTAGCATATCTGAATGTGGTTCTGATTCTGGGTTTGTCTCTTCAGACTTTATTTCCCTTTTCACATGCTTGTGATTTTTATTGATATCTGGACATGATGTATCAGGTAAAAGTAACTAAGGTTAAATAGGTCTTAGTCGTGTTAGGTTTTATGTTTACCTGGCTAGGAGCTAGACTGTATGTGCTGTTTGCTGTAACTGCAGATGTCAGAGGCGAGAATTTCCTCTAGTGTCCTTGTTTTTGTCTCTTGTCTTTGGGTTTCTTTAGAGACATTTTTTGAGGAGAGAGGTTTTTGCTATAGGGCACATGTGCTTGCCAGAGAGAGAGACAGAAAGCAAGAAATCATCCCCCGAGGGGATGGCCACGCCGCAATCCCTTCTCCTCTATTTTCTTCTCGGTATCTTGGGCAGGCACATACACTCACCCAATGTGAGTTTAAGCCACCGGGTCTGGGATTTGAACTGCAGTCGACTACACGGGAGTCCAGCAACGTAACCATTACGTGAACTGCTGGTTCCGAGACTCCTTTTTAAGAAGGGTCTGAGGCAGCTCTTTGTAACTATAATCCCTCTCTGTTACTGTTCAGGATCCTGATTCCTGTGTACAGTTCCTTTTTTTTTTTTTTTTGAGAGAGAGAGGCTCTGTTCTAGGCTATGAATTTTGTAAGTGCTTTCAGGCTTCTTTCTCCCTCTTTGGGTGAAACAGGAGGCGAAAGAGAGCTGGAGTGGGGTATTTCCACAGGTAGGTCAGGTTCTTGTATAAACGTCTCTGTTAGACTGACAAAAATACCTTGTCTTGAGGGCTGGCTTTTGTTTAGGAGGGTGAAATGCCCTGGGAGTATTTTAAAGTAAGAAGTATTTTCAGGCTGCTTTTCCCTGCCCAGTGTCAGAAGCAAGAAGGAAATCTTCAGGTCTTCACCCTGAGACTTGGTGAGGCTCCTGGAGGTGACGTTCACAAAAGTATATGTGCCAGCTAAGACACGCCCCTGGAGTTCTTAACTCAAAAGCTTATTCACAGGGAACCAGCAGTTAGCATAATGGCTATGTCGCTGGACTCCCACGTAGTCGACTGTGGTTTGCGTCCCGGACCCGGTGGCTTAAAACTCACGCCGGCCGCGTGTGCGTGCGTGCCCAAGATCCCGAGAGGAGAATGGAGGAGAAGGGATTGCGGCGTGACCATCCCCACTGGGGGGTGATTTCTCGCTTTCTGTCTCTATGTCTCTGTCTGACGAGCGCATGCGCCCTATAGTGAAAATCTCCCCCCCCCCATAAAAAGCTTATTCACAGTGAATTCCTATCAGTTCATCAGTCACAGTTATTGGGTCATATGGAAAATTGTGACACATTTTTGCATAGAAAAACACGTCATGCCTTTCCCAGTGACCTAATACTTACTCCTATTAGTACTGGCCCCAGCTGCAAGCTTCTGCACCTGGGCTGCTGCTCCTGTGAGTCTTTATAAATCTGTGATTATATATCTTCCTGTCTCTCTAAAGCAGTTTGCCCTATGACATTAATTCTCTAATGGACCTAGAATGGTTACTGATTTTCAGTTTGTTCAGCTTTTTCCTCGTGAGAGCTGGAGTGAAGATTTCCAAGCTTGTTACATGTTCAACTGGAAACTGAAAGTCTCTATGTATGTGATGATCTTTGCCTGTAGTAGTTCTATCAAAAATGCCCAGTGAGATTGTGGATGTTATTTATAGATACAGATCAAGAAGTTTCTCTTTTCTTTGGTTTCAAAACAAAGTATAGGATATTTACCACACGATCTGTGGAATGCGTAGGTGATATCTATCCATGTTCCCTTTCCCTCCCCCCCAAGTTCTGTGGATATCCCAAGTGCCTCGTTTTATACTTTTTAGCTTTTAACTGTTGGCATTTAGGTAAGATAGCTTGTTTCAGATAATAAATGATAATTTTATTTTGTATTGAGTCTTTTGATTCTTTCAAATTTCTTATTGCCATAGTCCATGTCAAATCAGGTATTTTTACTGCATTTGTCTGTTCAGTAAACAGAGATTTCTGCCTCCCTCATCACAGTTTAAAGAGCTGGTGCCAGATGGTGGGACAGTGGTAAAACACAACATTCTGTGAGACAGTGCTATATGGAAAGGTGCCCAGTTCAAGTCCAAGTCAAGACCTCCTGAGTATACCAGGCACACGCTTGTCCATGATCTAGGCCTGGCTGAAGCCATGGGGTAGATGGTGGTATTAGAAGTGTATTGAGTGTACTGTCTCTTTCTCTCTTTCTGTCTCAATAAACTTAAAGAGCCTCCGTTTTATAAATGTATTTCCATTTGAGAAGAAAAGCCAATGCCTTTCAACACCAAGGACTTTTCCTGCATAGGCAGTATGTAATGGGAATTTATAATAGTATTTTCTTTTACTACAAATGGTATCATTCTAAGCCATTCAATAAAGCATTATTTTTTTCTTAAGTCATTTAAAAATGACACGCAATTTTTCAAGAAAAGTTTTATACACATTCTAGTCATAAGCAGGAAAAAGAGGGCCAGCAGGTGGCGCGGTAGTTAAGGCACTACTCCCACATTGCTGACCGTGGTTTGAGTCCTGGATCTGACAGGCTTGCTCCCTCACTTTTTTTGCCCTCTATTCTCTTTCTCTCTCTGGTGGGCACATGTGCCCTATAGCAAACTAAAAATAATAATAATAAATTAAACTAAGTTTTAAGAAAAGGAAGGAAAAAGATTGTGCATTTTAGTTTGTTATCTTGTTTTTTTTTAGATTATTGGTATGGCTAAGCTTGTACTTTATTGACTTTGATTTTTTAAGAAAAGCAAGAAGGTAATAGAACAAAGGACATAAGTTTCCTGCTCTTTATACCTGAAATGTGTGTGTGTGGTTTTTTTGTTTTTTTTTTTTTTTTAAAGAGGTTTTTGCCTCAGGGTGCATGTACTCCCCAGAGAGAGAGAGAGAGAGACACAGTAAGTGGGAAAGAGAGAAATCACCCCCTAGCGGGGAATGGCCACACTACAATGCAATCCTTCCTCCATTCTCCTCCCAGGATCTTGGGCATGCATGCACACGCACCTGGCATGATTTTTTAAGCCACAGGGTTTGGGAACCGAACTGTGGTCAGCCATGTGGGAGTCCAGTCCTTGAAATGTGTCATTTTAAGCTTGCTCTTTGTCTTGGTGGATGGAATCCAGTACAATAAGTTAAATATATAAAATGAAAAAGCGAAGTTTTACGCAAAGGAATAGACTTGATAAAATTGTACTACACTTAAAGTTTCTTTCCAGTGCTGATAGGTCAATTGTGTCACTTACTCAGCTCCATCTATAGAAAGTATAAGTTGTACCAGTGATCACTAGACAGTTTTAAACTCTGAACTTGCAAAGATTATATTGGGTTGTCTGGAAAGTCATGACACATTTTTACATAGAAAGGCAGGAAAAAAAATGACTTTTCTCACAGCCCAGTAGTTTTCAGCATTTTCCATGTGATTTGTTCCATACGGTGCTTTTCCAGACTCTTTCAGTAATAGGTGAAAATAAGCAAAGACTGAAAAAATTGAGGTCAAATAAAATAAGGCATGATCTGAAGTATTAGTATGAGAAGCTAAAGTTTCTCTTTTTTCAATAGAAGAAAAACTAAGAATACTTAATGCTAAACACTAAAATGATAACTATTGTTTAGGTTAGGGATTGGCAACTTTTTCTATGAAGGTAAACATTTCAGGCTTTATGGAACATCCAGTTTCTGTTATATAACTATCTTTTTCAATTTTCAAAATGACTTTTACAAACATCTGTATAATTCTTAGAGCTGTAGAACAAAACAGCTTTGAGCTAGGTTTTGGCAGTAGTTTGCTGACTTTTGGTGTAGGTGAAAAATACTGACTTGTACCCAGGAACCTAATTAGGATTCAGACAGAGAATATTAGCTGTGGTGAGTATGGTGTTATGAACTTGAGCATATAAATACCTGTTCAAGTTTCTGCTATCCGTTCTTTTGGGTATACACTGAAAAGTGAAATTCCTTGTTCATATGGTAGAGTTTTTTGTTTTTTTTTTTTCTTTCTTTCTTTCTGTTTTTAATTTCTTAAAGAACTGCCATACTGTTTTTCATAGTGGCTGCATCATTTCATGTTCCATCAGCATTGCACTTGGGTTCCAAGTTCTCCACATCCTTATCAACACTTGTTATTTTCTGGGTTTGTTTTTGTTCATTCATTTGGTTTTTTTTTTTGAGATAGCAACCATCAGAATGAGTGTGTATAAGGTAACAAACTAGATTTTTTTTTTAAACTTAAAAGTCTGGGGCCAGCCAGTGACGTGGTTAAGGTGATTGGATCCCACATAGCCAACTGCACAGTTTGAGTCGTAGACCCATGTTTGAAAAACATGCCAGGCACATCTGTGTGTATGCCTGAAACCCCAACAAAAGGGAGAAATGGAGAAGAGATTATTGTGTGACCATTCCCTATGATGAGTGTATTCTCATTTTCTCTTTCCTTCTTCCTCTCCAGTGAATGCATGCACCCTCTGGCAAATTTCTTTTCCTTTTTCTTTTTCTCTCTTTCCTTTTTTTTTTTGCTATATGTGTGCTTGCTGGAGACAGAGAGAAAGTGGGAAATCAACTCCTGGGGGGGCTGGCCACGCCACAGTCCCATCTCCTTCATTCTCCTCTGGGGATTTTGGGCACACACGCACATGCACCCAGCCTGAATTTAAGCCACTCGGTCCAGGACTCCAACCACAGCTTTCTACATGGGAATCCAGCAATGTAATCATTATGCAGTTTGCTATTCTCAACCCTCTGGCAAATTTTTTTAAAAAGAAAATCTGTTGGGAAATTATTCATAGTTTAGGCATAGTAAATAACCACTCACATGCAATGTTTTAGCATGCCAACAGAAGGAATAATTTGTTGGCTACCTATAACAAATGCCAAGTGTCAACAATTTTTCTGATGACATTAAATTTGATTTTTGATTGTTTTACTTTTTTTTTTTTCCCCTAGGTTTTTGCCGTAGGGCATGTACGTTGGCCAGAGAGAGAGACAGATAAAAGAGAAAACCACCCCCAAGGATGGATGAGCATGCTGCAGTTCCTTCTCCATTCTCCTCTTGGGATTTGGGCACATACACACACGTGTCCCATGTGATTTTAAAGCCACTAGGTCCAGGACTTGACAGCCATGTGGAAGTCTAGTATCTTAATCACTATACCACCTGCTGCCTCTTGAATTTGACTTTTTTTGGGGGGAGTAGAGGGGAACCAGTGGTAAAGGTTTTTGCCTTAGGGCACGTGCGCTCGCAGGAGAGAGAGAGACAGTAAAAGGAGAAGTCAAAAATCACCCCCTAGAGAGGATGAACACACATAATCACTTCCCCTCCATTCTCTTCCTAGGATCTTGGACAACACACACATGCCCAGCATGAATTTCAGGCCATAGGGTCCGGGACTTGAACTGCGGGAATCCTGTGACATAACCACTACACCAACTGCTTATTAAATTTGATTAAAATTTTTAAATAGTTTAGTAATTTTCTCCCAACATAATTGCATACTTTGAAAATCTATTTTAGAGGATTTGAAGTTTTATGTGTGTGTATACTTATCCAGGATAAACAGAGTTTTCACTGAATTCATTAATGAAGTAGTAAATATTCATAAATTCTATTAAAAGATGTAGAGGATTGGGACCAGCAGTTTAGCGTAACGGCTGTGTTGCTGGACTCCCATGTAGTCGACCACAGTTTGAGTCCCGGACCTGGTGGCTTAAACTCACACCGGGTGCGTGTGCATGCATGCCCAAGATCCCAAGAGGAGAAGGGATTGCGGCGTGACCATCTCCCCGGGGTGGGTGGTGGGGGGGTGATTTCTTGCTTTCTGTTGCTGTGTCTCTCTCTGTCTTTCTGGTGAGCACATGCGCCCTATAGCAAAAACCTCTCTGAAAAAAAAAAAAAAAAGATAGATATAGAGGATTAATGAGTACCAGTCTAGGGCCAGCAGGTAGCATGGAGATTAAGGTGCTGGTCCCACATGGTAACCGTGTGGTTCTAGTCCTGGACCCAGTGGCTTGAAAATCTCGCTGAGAGTGTGTATGTGCATGCTCAAAATCCTGAGGAGATTGGAGGAGAGGGGATTGTGACATGGCCGTCCCCCTGAGGATTGATATTTCACTTTTTCTTTCCTTCTCTCCCACTCTTGCCAAGTACATATACCCTACAGCAAAAACTAAAAATAAAACAAAAAATGCTATCAATTAACAGTTGTAGAAGAATATCTTAAGTGACAGTGGGGGCTTAAAAGTCAGACCAGGTTGAGTTGACATGTAGGTCTCTCGCTCTCTAGCTATCTAATTCTGGGCAACTGGGCTTATGTATAACGAAAAGTGATAGTGAAGATATTTAAAAATATTATGATAGGGACCAGCAGATGGCGTAATGATTTCATCGCTCATTGCTGAACTCCCACGTAGTCAACCATGGTTTGTGTCCTGGACCCGGCAGCTTTAAATTTATGCTGGGAATGTATGTGTGCATGCCCAGAATCCCAAGAGGAGAAGGGGTTGTGGCATGGCCAGCCCCTCTAGGGGGTGACTTCTCACTTTCTGTCTGTCTGTCTTTGTCTCTCTAGCAAGTACATGCACCCTATAGCAAAAATCTCTCTTAAATAAAACTGTATACACACACACACACACACACATATACATATATATATATAAATAAGAGATATTATAAAAATCTAAGAAATATAGGGAACCAGCAGTTAGCATAATGGCTCTGTTGCTAGATTACCATGTAGTTGACCGCGGTTCATGTCCCGCACTCGGTGGCTTAGAACTCACGCTGGGTGTATGTGTGTGCGTGCCCAAGATCCTGAGAGGAGAATGGAGGAGAAGGGATTGCAGTATGACCATCCCCCCGGGGGAGTGATTTCTCGCTTTCTGTCTCTATGTCTCTCTCTGTCTGTCTGGCAAGCGCACGCGCCTTATAGCAAAAACCTCTCAAAAAATAAAAAGAAAAATCTAAGAGATATAGAGATATTCTTCCATCTTTAAGACACTGTTATTTTGGGGCCTGAAGGTGGCATGGTTAAGGCACTGGACTCCTCCATGGCTGGCCATGGTTTGAGTCCTGGACCTGGCAGCTTGCTTTCTTGCTTTCCCTCTCTTTTTCTCTCTCTCTCACTCTCTTAATCTCTCGCTCTTGCTCATTCTGTCCTCTCTTGTCAAATTAAAAAATAAATAAAGGTAAAATAAAATGATTCTTCAAAAAAAAAGAAACTTAATTTTTGAAAAATTGTGTTCATAGTAGTATGGTCTTTTTAAGAACTATTTCTGTGAGTAACTGTTCTGCTTTTTATCAAAAGGTATGGGTTTGGGAAGAGGACAACAACTTGAGATCTGGTGTGAAAAAATACGGAGAGGGGAACTGGTCTAAAATACTATTACATTACAAATTCAACAACCGAACAAGTGTCATGTTAAAAGACAGATGGAGGACTATGAAGAAACTTCACCTCGCCTCGTCAGACAGTAAAGACTGAGTGTGTTCGTCAAGGCTTGACAAAAAGGACAGTTAAATATTTTGATTACTACATTTCATTTGTAACTTCATGGTCATTCACGTATCTTAAAGTTTTTGTTTAGAGCATTACAGTATTTTTCTGTGACAGTTACTGTGAGGATTTGTACTATAAGAGTAAAATTATATGCCATACTGTATTCTTTAAGAATCTTTTTATTTTGATGAAATGTAAACTTTTTGAACACTGCCACATTCAGTAACCCTGCCCTCAAATTCTATTTCAATAAAAAAAAGTAAAACCTTAGAGAGAAAGAAAATATTTCTGTTAACCTATTCTGTGTCTATTGGCTAATCACCTCGACCCAACACTAACTCACACACGAACAATTTTAAATAATTTACTCCTTCAATAGATAATGACTTGGTATGTGGCCTTCATGGACAGCATAATTGCAAAGATGTTTTTAATAGGGTGATGAATGTACAGAATAATTTATAAGTTAACATACTTAAGTTTTTATTTCAGTGGTTTCATATAAAGTAACAAACTTGAAAATAATCCCATAGGAAAAAATTTGTATTATTAGCAAGAATAGTTTTGTGTGTCATTTAAGAATAATCTGACTTCTATTCTAGTATTAAACTTGAACAAAAATAGTTTTGAGTGAATCTTCTTATAACTTTATGACATAAATACCATGTTTTCTGATACTTTCTTTTAATAATCAGTATTGAGTCTAAGTAGTATTCTGTAAATGCTTAAATTGATATTAACCACGATCATCTTGACAACTGTGATAAAAAAGACCTTACATTCCTTACTAAACAATTTTGGTTTTTACTACTTTATTCTTTAGAAGATTTAGTCAAAAACGAATAACTTTTTAGCATTTTTGAGTTACATGTGCTTTATTTAGCAAGTAAGTGAAAATAATGAAATACTGATAAATTTGCACAAAGAATCAAATGTGTAGTATTCTGTAATCTCTATTCTGTTTCCTACTAAAATTGAATGTTACTTTTCCATTCTTCCCAAATTTTTAATTCTGTATATATAGTAAACAAATATGGATAATTACAGTATGCTTCTTGATTCAGTCTCTCTTTTTTATACCATTAAAAACTGTTGCTGTTTATTGTTCACTCTAAGCCTGTACTGATCTTTAGGTTCTAGAGCAGGTGGTAAAGGCTAAGGCAGAGCTGGGGGTAGCCTGCCTAAATGTTGAAGAAGTGTCATAACTCAGAGCCAATCTACAAAGCCTGGGAGGGTGGTTTGTTTTTTTGGACTGTGACACTTGAGGGAATTAAGTAAAATGTTGTATGTGTTCTTCGCCATCTTTTCATTCAGTATGTTTGTACAATACAAATTGTAGCTTGTTTATTTTCATTTCTACCCCATGATCCATTATATGAGTATATCACAATTATTATCTTATCACTTGTGAAAATAGTCAAAGACCATCCAGAAATGAAAACAGTCTTTATCCAGAGCTTGTTATAACAAGGGAGACAGCCACCATCACTCATGATTGGCAGAGGCTCAAAGGCAGAGGTTTATAGTGGAATAAACAAAGATGGGTTCGGGGAACTTTAGGAGTGCTCTGTTGGAAGCTGACATAGGGTGCAGGAGGCTGACCAACCAGCGGCATAGCAGCAGCCATCTTTATATGACTTCGTTAGGGAACATGTTTGACTTTCTCTGGTCCCAAGTTGTAAACTGGAACAAAACATTGGAATGTTGGCAATCACTGAGCAAGTCCTAACCATTTTGGTTAGGTTGATGTAGAGACTTTGGTTTGATTTCCAGAAGTGTTTGTCCTACCTAGAGCCACTTTGCTGCAGAGATTTGGGTCGGAGTTCTCTTGTCCTATAGGGTTTGCCCATTGTCCATTTATATGTTCAGTCTCAACTGTTTCTTATTTCTGGCTGCTAGGCTTTGCATTTTACATGAAACCTAATACTAGAAATAATATTAAATCATAAAAAGGCATGAATTTTAAAGTCCCTAAAGCAACCGTTTTTTAAAAAATACAGATATATAGCCAACAGATAAAATGGAATATGAAAAATTATTCAAGTAATCTAAACACAAGAAAAACAAAAGGAGGAAAACCAAAACGAAACCACAAGAACAAATAGAAAAGATTAAACGATATGTCTAAATCCAAACACCAGTAATCACATGAAATGTTATGGCCTGAGCCAGAATCTAGAACCTAACACAGCAAGGGTCAGCAAACTACAGCCTGTAGGCTAAATCTAGCCTGCTGCTTGTGTTTTGTAAATAGTCTGACTAGCACATAGCCATACCCACTCGCTCATGTTGTCTGTGCTGTGGCTAATTCTGAGATACAGAGACGGTCTTGCATGTGAAGCCTGGAATCTTTACTCTCTGGCTCTTTTCAGAAGCAGTTTTCTGAAAACCTGTATTGAATTCTAGTTTTTGTTTTTCTCCTCTAAAATTGATTGAACTTTGTTCTAGCTCAGGTTTAGGACTGAAACCTCACAGTTGGCCATGGGGGATCCAGCCGCCTTAACCACCATGCCAATGGCTTGCTTAGAACTACTTTTTTTTTAAAAGAACTTTTTTATTTATTTACTTACTTATTTTAATTTGACCAGAGAGGGTCAGAGTAAGAGAGTGAAAAAGGGAGGGGAAAGTGAGAAAGAAGCCACCAGGTCTGGGACTTGAACTGCAGTCAGCCATGTGGGAATCTAGCACCTTTAACCACGATGCCACCTGCCATCTCCTGCCTAGAACCACTTTTAAATTAAGTTAACAGATTTAATTTCCAATGCCAGCCTGGTGATCAGAATTTGCACTACAAATCAATAGTTAACTAAGCTACCTCTTAGTTAAGTTCAATAAGGCACTCTCACAATTCCTTGGGGAGAAAGGAAGTTCTTGGATTTACTTCTAATACAGTCTTCCCCTAAGAATACAGTCTTGGGACCAGCAGTTGGTATAATGGCTGTGTTGCTGGACTCCCATGTAGTCGACCGCGGTTCCCCGAGCCGGTGGCTTAAATTCATACTGGGCACGTGTGTGTGTGCCCAAGATTCCGAGAGGAGAATGGAGGAGAAGGGATTGCGGCGTGGCCATCCCCCCTCGGGTGTGTGGGGGTGTTTTCTCGCTTTCTGTCTCTCTGTCTCTCTCTTTCTGGCGAGCGCATGCACCCTATAACAAAAAAGCCTCTCCAAAAAAAGAAAAAAAAAATAGTCTTTTGGTATCCATACTTAATTATTCCTACCTCACTCTGGCCTTGGGCTCTGATTTCTGGCCCTCTTAGGAAGAGAGGACAAGAAAGGAACTAGAGTATAAAAGCCCTCCATTCTGTCCAAGGTTGAATTTAAACTTTCAAACAGAAGCTACCTCATGCTGGAACACAGCCTGCAGGTGGTGAAGGAACTGACCAGATGAGACTGCAGGTAGTGCTGATCCAGAATAGCAGCCCACCCTTACTGGAGGTTGTGGGGAGGGTGGGGAGATAGCCTGAGGGTACAGCTGGAACTCATCCATGCAGCTCCCACACCGGATAATGATGGAAGCCAGAGCATGGAGGGAACTGCCTGTCAGTATTACTCCAGACTCAATCCAGAGACCTCTGCTAATAAACCTCGACAGTTTTCATGTCAAGAGATGTTGACAGGCGACAGCAGCTGGCATGGTGGCTCGGACGCTGGACTTCCACGTGGTTGACCACAGTTTGAGCCCAAGACATGGCAGCTTGCTCTCTCACTTTTCCTTTCTCTCTGTCTCTCTAGTGAGGGCACATGACCTGTAGCAATTTAAATAATAATGATGATAGATAAAATCAAATAAAACTCATTCTTTAATTAAAGGACAAAAAGATGTTTATGGAGTCCAGCTGCTGTGCCTAGCTATCACAAAGTAAGGCAAAGAAGGGTGGATTTGGAACTGAACCCAAAAATGATAACTGGCACATAAGGTGTGTTTATTCCCCCCACCCTTTCCTATGTCAAATCATTCATATTAAAGTGTGTGTTGGGGCCAGATGGGAGTGCAGCCATAAAACATGGCTCTGCAAGGCTGGCCCACACAGAGGAGTTCCGAGTACACCGGACATGCATGTGCCATGGTCTGGGCTGCCTGCTAAGGGTGGACTGCAGTGTGAGACAGTTAGAGGTGCCGTGTTTCTCTGTCTCTCTCGTTCATGGAAGAAACAGACTGGCCAGTCCTATGGCCTAGTGGCTAAAGGAGTTGGGTCCCGCGTGGCCAACTGTGTGGTTCAAATCCTCATGCGTATGTTCCCCAAATGGCAACAGGATGGAGAAATGGAGGAGAAGGGATTATGGTGTGACCACACTCCATTGAGGGTGCTTTCTCCTTCCCCTCTGCCTCTCTGGTGAGTGCACACATCCTCTGACAACTTAGAATGAAAGAAACTTTAAAAATAAAGTCTTTAAATCTATGCTGTGTTGAAAGTGAAAAAAAATGACAATTTTCAGACACAAGAAATACTTTTTATGATTTACAGCTTTCAAAGGAAAAGAGTATTTTATGTAATTTACAGTAAATAATTATTTAAAGAGTTCATTTTTTCCCTTCCCACCTAAGTCTTTGAGGAGTTCACATCTGCTTTAGCCTTTATAACATGGTGTAGTCCTTGGCTTGGCGTGGGTTATCTCATTTCATTCTTGCAAAATCTTGAGGGCTAGGCAAAGCATTGTTAACTGCATGTCACAGGTGAGAAGTGAAGCTTCGGTTTGTTTTGTTTTTGTTTTTTATTTGTCATGGGAGCACAACCAAGTGTGCATGAGAGAGAGGCACCCTCCATAGGGTCTTGTCACACCACAATCCTTTTTTCCCAGCCCTCTAGCTCTGGATCCTGGCTGCCTAAGCGCACACCTGGCATGTTTACGAGCCAACCCCGAGATCCGTTCTGGGGGCGGCCAGATGGCTTCCAGCCTTGTAGGACACTTGCATTACTGCTACAGCACAGCAGCTGGGCCAACCTTCACTTATTTTGACTTGCCCACATCTGGTAAGCGGCAGAACTTTCATGACATTCCACAGTTAAAACTTGTCATTATTCAGGCAGAACTCTCTCTTTATTTCTTTCATGTTGATGCCTTCACCATGAAAAAAAAAATCTGTGACAAATACCAGTGGAACTCTGCAGCTGCCACAGATTGCAGAATGTATGGGAATCCCTTCAAATGCATGCACCTGTAAATTAAAGTGAGTTTGTTTGGTTTTTTTTTTTTTTTGGAGAGATTTTCACTGTACGGCGCGTGCGCTCGCCAGACAGACAGAGAGAGACATAGAGACAGAAAGCGAGAAATCACCCCCCAGGGGGATGGTCACGCCGCAATCCCTTCTCCTCCATTCTCCTCTCGGGATCTTGGGCACGCACGCACACGCACCCAGCGTAAAGTGAGTTTTTTGATGGAAGTGTATTTTCTCATTATCTCAGATCTGGTAGTCTGCTGCCGCCTGTTGGCAGTAACATCAAGCAGGTTTTCATTTCTCTAATCCCAAGCCTTTCTCTCACTACTATGTGGTTAAAACAACTACAACTTTGATGTGCTGTTATTCAAAGGAATCCTGTGATGAGTAATTTGGAAAAGCAGTAAAAATTATCTCTGTGTTATAAACTTGGAATAGGAATTAGATTAAACATGTGTTTAACACTTATTACATCCTGGGGGACTTGGAAATGTGCAATGTGGAACATTAGGTGTTGTGTGTGTGTGTGTGTGTGTGTGTGTGTGTGAAGCATACTAGGAGCCCAGAGGCAAAATCGCCTTGGTCAGCTTCCTTTCATTCCCCTTTTAAAAACCCAGTCTAGGGACCAGCAGATGGCATAGCGGTTACAGCACTGGACTCCCATATAACTGACCGTGGTTGAGTCGCAGACTGGTGGGTTGAGAATCATGCCAAGGGGCCAGCAGATGGCCTAGTAGTTGTCACTAGACTCCCACATGGCCAACCACAGTTCGAGTCCCAGACTCGGTGGCTTGAAACTCACGCTGTGTGCGTGTGTATGTGTGCCCAAAATCCCTGGAGATGAATGAAGGGATTGCAACGTGTCCATCCCCCCTGGGGGGTGATTTTTCACTGTCTCTGTGGCTCTCTCTCTGGTGAGTACACATGCCCGAAGGCAACAACAACAACAAAAACCCTTTAAAAGAAAAAAAAAAGAAAAAAATTACCCCAAGCGTGTGTGCATGTGTGCCTGGTGTGAGTTTCAGGCCACCAGGTCTGGAACTTGAACCGCAGTAGGCTACGTGAGAGTCCAGCAACATAACTGCTATGCCATCTACTGGTCCCAGACGAAAACCTCTTAAAAATAATAAAATAAAAAATAATAGCCCTGTCTTTCCAGATCATTATTTGTATCCTAACACACACAAACACACCAAAACAAAACAAAACAAGGATACAGAATGTCATTAAGTGAAGAAAGGGCTTCTTTGCCTCCTCATCCTGTCAGAAGTTGTCACTCTAAATGGGTTGTAATTTTAGATGTTTGGGTGTTTTTCATCATCACCATTCTACTATAAATAACATGCTTCTTCTCCAGTCCTTGGTTACTTAACTTTGGCTGAAACCTGGTTCAAGAACGCCCTGACAGGAAGCTGAGATGCTCAGTCCCTCACACTGCCTCCGCCTCCCCTCCCGGTGAACTCCATTCAATTTAATTCTGTTACTTGCTTAGTTTCTTTCTTATGCCATCGTCTGTCCTGTGGGCAGAGGAAATTAGGACTCCTGCCCTCCTCTGCACCACTCACCACTTTGGTCAGCATCTTTTACACGGCAATGGTTTAGTTGGTTGGTTGGCTGGTTTGGGTTTGTTTTCACATTCATCCTCTGCACATTAATTATGATGAATTATTTATGAGTTGATTCTAAAAACTCAGAAACCAATAAATATCTATTATGATTATGTAGTTGATTACTTACATTGGATCCTAGAAGTGTGGTTGACTCAAAAAAAAAAAAGTAATCCCGTATCACAGAATTCATAAAATTTGAAGAATAGTCTGTCAAGGTAAACCATATTCTCTCTCACCCCACACCATAGCTCAAAATGTGCCTCAGTTTTTTGAAAAGAATTTTATTTAACTTTATTTACTTGGGTTTTTTTTTTCTTGTCTTTATTTTATTTTATTTTATTTTTTTTTTTTTGAGAGGTTTTTCACTATAGGGCATGTGCGCTCACCAGACAGAGACAGAGAGACAGAAAGCGAGAAATCACCCCCTAGAGGGGATGGCCATGCCGCAATCCCTTCTCCATTCTCCTCTCGGGATCTTGGGCACGCACACACACGCACCCGGCATGGGTTTTAAGCCACCGGGTCCGTGACGCGAACCGCAGTCGACTACGTGGGAGTCCAGTGACATAGCCATTATGCTAACTGCTGGTTTCCTTTACTTGTTTTTTATTTTTATTATTATTATTATTATTTTTGTGAGAGGTTTTTGCTATAGGGCGTGTGCGCTCGCCAGACAGACAGAGAGAGACAGAGAGATAGAAAGCAGGAAATCACCCCCCAGGGGGGATGGCCACGCCGCAATCCTTTCTCCTCCATTCTCCTCTCGGGATCTTGGGCACGTACGCACACACGCCCGGCGTGAGTTTAAGCCACCGGGTCCGGGACTCGAACCGCGGTCGACTACGTGGGAGTCCAGCGACATAGCCATTACGCTAACTGCTGGTCCCCTCCTTTACTTGTTTTTTAATTTGACCACAGAGGGACAGAGGGAGAGGGAGAGGGAAAGTGAGAAAGCAAGCCGCCATGTCTGGGACTCAAACCATGGTTACTCATGTGGGAGTCCAGTGCCCTTAACCACCATGCCACTGCCAGCTCCAAGATATGCCATATTTTAGCTTGCTTCCTATTTTGATCATACTTTCATTTGCATTTTCTTCTGGAAACTGGTTATTTCTATTTTTAGAAAAGCCATAATTTTTAAACTAAAATAGTTGTACATGGCTTAAAATACAAAACACTCTTCCCTTCTACCCCTCTTCAGTATGAAAGGCAAAAGGCTACCATTTTCAACTCTTTTGCTTCTTTTCTCAGTATTGACTTTTATACCTATTGAAAACATGTCCAGAGGCCAGCTGCGTAGCACCATAGTTAAGGGAACCACATCCCACATAGCTGATCTAAGTTTAAATCCTGGTCCAAGCAGCTTCGAAAACACATGCCCAAAATCCTAACCTGAAGGAGGTATGGAAGAAAACGGATTGTGACATGATCACGCCCCATTGGAAGGTTCTTTCTCTCTCTCTCTTCCTCCCCCCACCTTTGGTAAGCACACACATCCTCTAGCAATTAAAAAAAAGGACTAGCCAGTGCCTTAACCAGCCAGTGGTTAAGGCAGCTGGATCTCACATGGCAAGCTTCGTGGTTTGAGTCCCAGGCCCAGTGGATTGAAAAACACACCAGGCATATGTGTGTGCATGCCCAAAATCCCAAGAGGAGAATGTCGGAGAAGGGACTATGGGGTAACTATCCCCTCTGGGGAGTGATTTCTCACTTTGTCTCTCTCTGTCTCTCCCTCAGTGAGTACACGTGTACTATAGCAAAACAAAACGAAACAAACAAACAAGTTCATACGGCTTTTCTTTCAGTTCGAAGTACTATTTATTGACCTCCCACAATGTAGGATGAGTTATATCTCTTACATGCTTCCCCTGACAGAGCCCAGGCACAAACACACACATTCATCCTTCCACGTGCTGTTCCTCCCCAGTTCTTCCAGCAGATTTATGTCAGTGTTGGGTTAAATCTGTACTCAGTGTTTGTAATATAACAGCTGTGTAGTTACGATATTTACACCTATTTACATCTAAGCTATATAGTATCTATATACCCATCACTTATTTACTTCCAAATTCTCTGACCAGATTGAAAATCACTGGAGCTGGTCCTTTAGGCCAGTGTTTAAGGAGCCAGATCCCGTATGGACAACCGTGATTCAAATCCTGGCCCCAGCAGCTTGGAAAAGATGCTGATTGTGTATGTATGCATGCCTACAATCTCCATGGAGATGGAGAAAATGGAAGAGACAGGATTATGGCATGGCCACACCTCATTGTGAGGGTGCTCTTTCTCTGCCTCTGGTGAGCATTCATGCCCTCTGGCATTTAAAGAATAATTGAAAATTCATGAACTTACTGAAGTATATTGACCATTCTGTTGATTGCATTGTCTCCTTGGTGCCATCCCTCCTCCTGCTCCCAGGAAATCTGGCCACTCTCCAGGGCTGCTACAAAATATCAAGGTTACATTGCTCTCCATCTGTGCTGTGGGGTTCCCAGTGGTCTCTCTCCCAAGTGGGGTTCCCTAGTGCTTGTTCACATTCTTGTTTAAGTAGAGTGCATCCTCCTGAACCTTCCAGGAAAAGGCACATGAGTGGAAAATGTTTATGTTTGTATGTCTGAAAATACCCATATTCTATGCTCACCTTTCTTATTTTCCAGAAGGCTCCTGCCCTCGCCAAGCAGAGACAAAGGCAGGAAAAGAGAGAGTGGGAGAAAGCACCCCCCCCCAATGGGGTATAGCCACACCATAATCCCCTCTCCATTTCTCCTTCCTGTCAGGATTTGGGGAATGCATGCACACATGCCCGGCATATTTTTCAAGTTTCCATAGCTGGGATTCGAACTGTTATAGTCAGCCAGATGTGATCTAGCTTCCTTAACTACTAGACCACAGGGCTGGTCCTTGACTAATAATTTTATTGTACATGGAATTTTAGTTGGAAAATATTTTCTTTCTAAATTCCAAAGGAATTGCTCTGTTATCTCCCATGGTCAGATGTTGCTTTATGTAGACTGATACCATCCAATTATTGAACTTTTGCAATGCGACCTACTTTTTTTCTCTGGATGATTTTAGATCCCATAATGATGATCTGGAATTTCATGGGAATGAGCCTTGTTGTGAACCCCCCTCCCCCGTTTTTTTTTTTTATAATGAGGCAGGCACTCAGTGGGCTTTGCAGAACTCCCATTATTCATGTGTTGGATCTGTTTGATGCTCTAATTTCCTTATATTTTACCTCCTAATTTCTGTTTAAGTACTTTTAAGTTTATTTGCTTTATTTGTGATAATGCATGCATGCATATGAGGGAGAAAGAGAAAAGCACCCTTGACAGAGTCTTGTCATACTGTGATCCCCTTTTCCCAGCCCTCCAGTTTATCAGGATTTGGGGAATGTGTATGTCCTCATGTTTCAGGATGACTGGGCCAGGAACCTGAACCCATAGTCAGCCATATGGCTTCCAACACTGCAGTTCAGTATACTACGAACTGTGCCACCAAGTCTTCTGCCTTTTTAACTTTTTGGTTACTTTCTAGGGAAAATGTCATTAAACTTTATCTTCCAGATATTTTTTAATCCAAAATGTGTTTACTGGGATGGTTTCCCACTCATCTTGAGTCAGGATGCTTTTAGTGCTGCTTCTTCCTGAAGGAACGTTCTTTTGTAAGCCTCGCTTTTCCTCCTGTAGCCTGGCCTAGGACAGTGGATCAGCCAACGCACAGAACTACCGTCTGTGCATGGCTGAAGACTGTGGTGATGTTATAGCATCCTGGGCACTTCACATCCATGGAGCAGGAATTTGGGCTCTGCACCAGGCACATCTTGTGTTTCCTCTTCTCCTCTTTTGGACAGGGATGAAGGTCCTTTTGCAAGAGGCATGTTCTTGTGGGGAGGTTGTCACCCCTGGAAAGGTTTTTCCACATTTCATAACATTTATATATGACTCCCAAGTTTTGTTTTGTTAATTTTTAAGAGCTTCTAACTTCTGAATATTCCTTTATAGGTAATCTGCTTTTTTCTCTCTGAAACGTTTTCTTTATCCTTGATTTAAGCTTCACAAATTCATCTCTGAAGGTAGAATTTTTTAAAAAATTCTTTTAAAAATTATTTAATTTTACTTTTTTTAATTTGACCAAAGAAGCACAGAGAGAGAGAAAGAGGAAAAATGAGAAAGCGAGCTGCCAGGTCTAGGACTTGAACCACGGTCAGCCATGTATGAGTTCACCACGCTATCTGCTGGGCCCAAGGGTGGAATTTTTAAATTCATCTTGTGTGGTATTCAATGAACTTTCCACCTCTGAAAGAATGGCTCTCACCTCTGACTCCACATTTTGTCTTGTATTTTTGCTATAGAATGTGTGAGCTTACCAGAGAGACACAGAGAAAAGAAAGGGAAAGTGAGGAAGTACCCTCCCTGGGCGGGACGTGGTAACACTGCAACTCCTTCTCCTCCATTCTCTCAGAATTTAGGGTATGCATGCACACCTGCCCCTGTGTTTTTCAAGCCTTTGGGTTTGGGGTTCAAACCTCACGGTCAGCCATGTGGGATCCAGTGCCTTAACCACCACGCCCCAGACTTGCCCTGATTCTACTTTTTTCTCTACATGTTTAAAAGGGCATGGAGGGCCAGGAGGTCATAGTAGTTAAGGTATTTTATTCCTACATGGCCAATCATGGTCTGAGTCCTGGATCTGGAGGCTTAAAACTCACGCTGGGCATGTGTGCATGCCTGCCCCAAATCCCAAGAAAATGGAGGAGAAAGGATTGTGGAATGGCCATTTCCCTGGGGGGAGGGTGTGATTTCTTACTTTCTATCTCTCTGGAAAGCACACACACCCCATAGCAAAACTCTCTCTAAAAAATAAATAAATAAAAATTTAAAAATAAAATAAAAGGACATGGTCCCTCTATTTTGATTTCAAAATAAGTCTTCAAAGTTTCTGGGTAGATTTTGCACATCCACTCTCATCTGTTAATCTGTTTTGAATTTATTCTCTTTCATGAATCCTATAACATCAGTGGGATTTGAGGAAGGATTGAAGGCAAAAATCTACCTTCCCCTCATTTAGACATGTCCATTCTCTCTCTCTCTCTCTCTCTTTTTTTTTTTTTTTTGAGAGGTTTTTGCTATAGGGCACGAGCACTCGCCAGAAAGACAGAGAGAGTCAGAGACAGAAAGCAAGAAATCACCACCCCAGGAGGGATGGACACACCGCAATCCCGTCTCCTCCGTTCTCCTCTCGGGATCTTGGGCACGCACACGCATACGCCCAGCATGAGTTTAAGCCACCGGTCCGGGATTTGAATCGTGGTTAACTACATAGGAGTCAACCACGTAGCCATTACACTATCTGCTGGTCCCTCCATTCTCTTTGAATATGCTCATCATCTGATTGCTTCTAATTCAAAAAGCCCAGGTCTTTGCCTTTTAAGTCACCTTGCCATGGTTTGTGTGAATCTTCATTAGAATATCCTTAGAGGGAAGAAACTGGTTTTATTTCCTATCATTTTTATGCATAGAAAAGATGACTAATTAAAATTGTTATGCCAGAAGAGAACTAAACAATTTAAATTATGCTTAATTATAACATTCTCAGATAAAAAGAACCAAAGCAAGACTCTAAGAGAGTAATGTGATCACAGTTCGCCTTGTTCTGTTCTGTATGCTTTTATTCTCTTCCCTTTTTTTTCACTCCTAAATGATTACTATCTTTAATTCTTTTTCCAGTGGGTAAATTTATTTTTGTTCAAATTACCTTTCACGTGCACTTTTTTTTTTTTAGAGGTTTTTCACTATAGGGCGCGTGCACTCGCCAGACAGACAGAGAGAGACAGAGAGACAGGAAGCGAGAAATCACCCCCCAGAGGGGATGGCCACGACACAATCCCTTCTCTTCCATTCTCCTCTTGGGATCTTAGGCATGCACGCACATGCGCCCGGCGTGAGTTTTAAGCCACCGGGTCCAGGACGCGAACCGCAGTAGACTACGTGGGAGTCCAGCGACATAGCCATTACGCTAACTGCTGGTTCCCTCACGTGCACTTTTGAAAATCAGTCTATTAAGCGATTTTAGAGTCCGTAAATCATTGTAGAGTGTCTGCAGAAAGAACCCTAACACTAAGGTACTCATTAAAAAAGGATGCCCAGAGGTCTTAAATATACTTTGATCTTTAACTCTGAAAATACAATTTTTTGGTTCTTCATTAATCACTTGAGCTAGTGCTTCTGTTCTGAACTGTTTCCCTGGGCTTTGCTAGAATTTGTAACAAACTTTTCAAAACCATTATTTAATAGGTAAGACTTTTAGCCCGTGAAATGTTCTCAAGAATGGAAATAACAACAACGAAAAACTTCAGTATGAAAGTAATTAGTGGGACTAATACTAGTACCTCAGCCAGGATTTACTTTCTTTATGGGTATAAATGAAATTATAAATTATAAATTTATTTAAAATCTGGATAAGGTATTTTGAGGAATATTGTCTAAATATTAAAGTTCTATTTGATGGGAATTCCTTACCCATTTTATTGTTCATCTGGTGTGTTCTATAGAGACCTTTAGGCACGAATGACTAATAAACATAAATTCAAGTTATTAAATATTAATGTTGATGTGCTTGATTGAGCCAATATACAGTGTATTCTCATTTTGTATGCTCTAATGATGTATAGTAAATGAATGTAAATAAATAAATTCAAATTTTAGAAATGAGTGGAAATAAAGACACCAAAAAAAAAAAAAGTTTTGTAGGACCAGCAGAGGTGTAATGGTTACATCACTGGATTCCCACAAAGTCAACTGCAGTTCGAGTCCCAGATCTGGGGACTTAAAACTCATGCTGGTGTATGTGCGTGCATGCCCAAGATCCAGAGAGGAGAATGGAGGAGAAGGGATTGCAGTATGGCCATCCCCAGATGGCGATTTCTTGCCTTCCGTTTCTCTCTGTCTCTCCAGTGAGTGCATGTGCCCTATAGCAAAAATCTCTCTAAAAAAATGTTTTGCTAGAAACCACATGCATTTGCCAGACAGAGAGAGAGAGAGAGAGAATATGAGAAAATACCCTCCCCTGGGAGATGGTCAAACCAGTCTCTTCTCCTTTTCTCCTTTCAGGGACTTTGGGCACATACATGCACCCAGCTTGTTCTTCAAGCATCTGGGTCCAGGTCTCAAACTTCACAGTCAGCCATGTGGGATCCAGTCACTTTAACCACCACACCACTGACTGGCCCCCAAAATCTTACTTTATGACATAAATAGCCTTCAAATGTTAATATTGAACTTACAGTTGAAGCTGCTAGTCATGATAAGACTCAAATTATTTTATCATTAATTTCTGAAGATTTCATTTTCTACAAAAATCAATGTTGACAGTTAAATGAACATATAGTCCGAAATATTGTTGCCCTCAGAGGTCTTGTCCATCCCTATTAAGCTTGATGTTCTCATTCTGTCATGGCATAAGTACCAAGAAATATGTATTTCAGTAAATCACTTGTTAGTGAATACTATGTTATACAATGGAAACCAGAAGAATTTCATATTGTTTAAATCTCAAGACTCGATTCTCCAAAGAATATATGCCAAATCTTACATTTGTTTATTAAATTATATGGGCTTGGTTTGTACAACAGTCTTTTGGCATAATCAGGTGTTCATTGAAGCTGAGTCTTGCAGGAAGAGCCCGATTTTGCTCTGTGGTTGACTTGTGAAATGGTTTGCCATCCAGATCCTTACAGATGCTTCTAAGCCTCTAGTTTCACAGATTCTCCAATCATAAAGTAAGGAGACTAACATTTCTCTCTGTGTGTGAGAGAGATCATAGCATTTATAACAAAATCCATGCATCCTATCTATACTTCTGCCTTCCACCTCAAACATAAGAAAATGCATGCTACACAAAAACCTAGTAAGTTTACTTCAACTAAACTTGAACACTGAAGGATTCTTCTGCTTCTTTAAGCTTTGGAAATAATCTTCGATGTAAATAGTGGTACCATTTTTATAATTAAAGCATTCACTGGTGCCCAAAGTTGTTTTCATGAAAATTGTACTGCATTGCCCTAGAATGAATGTTGATTGATCTTTTCAATTAATTGAAGAAAATTTCTTCTTCTTCAAAAAATATTTTTTATCATAGCTATTCGTTTTTTACAAAATGTGTACTAAGTTTTAAACAACTCGCCTAGTGGAAAATTGTGACAATCTGCTCAAAATGATTATTTCAGAATGGATGGGTGGTACATGCATGTACCAGAGTGTACATATATCTGTATACATTTTTTAAAGTGAGCAACTTTTAAAAGAATATGGAATGAAAAAAAAAAAAAAGCAAGATTCAAAGCCTAGATACTTAAGGAGTAGTAATTTTAGCGCAAATAGACATGTATTCTGTGTCTCACGGGCCACCTTTTGAAAGACAGGATCCTATGTGGAAAGTCAGGACCTAGAAACCACAAGAGCTTTTATGGTGGGTTCTTAACTCAGTAAAAATAACAACTTTTAAAAGAATATGGAATGAAAAAAAAAAAAAGCAAGATTCAAAGCCTAGATACTTAAGGAGTAGTAATTTTAGCGCAAATAGACATGTATTCTGTGTCTCACGGGCCACCTTTTGAAAGACAGGATCCTATGTGGAAAGTCAGGACCTAGAAACCACAAGAGCTTTTATGGTGGGTTCTTAACTCAGTAAAAATAAAAATAAAGTTACTATGCTCCTCGAGAACTGGCCTCTGGATTTTTTTCCCTCTTGTTCAGAGTATGGCAATGACATGTGTTTAGGGACTTGGCTGGATTTTGAAAGTTTCTGAAGCACTGAACACGACTCGGTAATATTTAGCATGTTTACAAGTGCATTCTGAAACATTTACATCGCAATCTAGATAAAAATGAAACTGTGAACAGCAGGGCAAGAACACTGGTCAACACGCCGAACTTTTTTCCAAGTTCCTTGACATCGAGGATTGCCAATTGCTTGCCAATGGAGAGTTTGGTTTCTGAAATGACATTTTGAAAATGTTAGTTACACTAAAAGCAAACTGAAGACAATTCTAATTTACAGAGCTATATATCAAAAAATTTTTAAAAAGATATTGATCATGCACAGAGTTGTGAAGAACATTATTAAAAAATTAAAAATAAATAAATAAAAGACTACAGAGTTCTCTGTTTAGGTCTGTTAAAGCAAGTTGACAGTTTATCGCTATTTGAGGACACTACATGCTGAGAGAGCAGTTTGGGGGTATGGTATTCATTTCTCCCAGATCATTGATCTGAATGCAAATACTACATAAAGGAAAATGACTGTTTCATGTATATTTAAATTAGAAGGTCTGAACTAAATGATTCTTTTCATCCTTTCCAACTCTTTGATTCCATAATGAAAGAAACTGAAGTGGAGAGCAAAGCCAGATGATTGAAATTATTATTTTTAAAGTCACTAGTACCTCAGCCAGGATTTACTTTCTTTATGGGTATAAATGAAATTATAAATTTATTTAAAATCTGGATAAGGTATTTTGAGGAATATTGTCTAAATATTAAAGTTCTATTTGATGGGAATTCCTTACCCATTTTATTGTTAATCTGGTGTGTTCTATAGAGACCTTTAGGCACGAATGACTAATAAACATAAATTCAAGTTATTAAATATTAAAATATGTATTGGATTAGTGATTAGCTGGAAAGGTCCATATTTTACTATATTTTTATCAGTTCCAACTGACTTACTTAAAACCATAATCCATGTGTGACCTGAGCTGGTATCTAATTGCTGCCCAGCACGCCAGTTCACTCTTCTCTTAGTTACGAATAGTGCCATCAGATTGAACTGATAAATAAGTACAGAAGTACCATAGATGTGCAGAGTAGTAAAATGGTTTTGGAGCCAATTCCTTCAGAAAAATCTATAGATATTCATAGGATTATTACTCTGTCGAGCCTACCACTCTCAATCCTGATTTTATGAAAAGCCCTTTGAGGAGTGGTTCTGAAACTTTTCTGAACTCTGACCTAACCGATTATTAAAATCTACTTCCAAAGATTCTGATTCAGTTGGTTTCAAGTGGGGCTTAGGAATCGGCCTATTTTAATTCTCCATCCCAAGAGACTCTGATTAAAGGGTGAATACAGCTTGAGGGTGATTAGTTTTTTGGTGATCACTTGGGGGCTGGATCTGAACCCCAATATCCAAGCTGACTAGTTCATCTCTGGTATGAAGAACCTCTGTATCACTTAGTGAGAACAGGAGCTATGGACTCCGAGATTGCTAGATAGTTCTCCTCACTTCCTATTTGACTTCCTAAATCATCTCTTGAAGTGACATGTTCTAGTCAGCTGTTTAGGATGCAGAGAGGACAGGTCTTTCAGAATGAGTAACAAGATAAATCCTTCAGTCAGTTTCCTCCCTTACCCATCAGAGTCTAGGCCATCTCCCGAACAACGAAGGCTCACAGAGTTCATAGCTGGAGGTTGACAATCCACACACACTGTGTATCCCTCTCGGAGATATTGCATCCATCGAGTCAAGGGTCGGTTTTCCAAAGCACAGTGGGGAGTCAAAGACTCTGTCTTGAACTCCATACAGTATCTAGAGCAAAGGAAGGAACCATCTCACTTGCTGTAATTAGAGGTGGCCTAACTTTGTAGGAAGTCTTAGAAGCCTGCTTTTGAAATTTCTTATTTGCCGAACTATGACAATAGGACTGACAACCACAGAGAACCTTTTCGTTCTTTTTCAATCTGTGATTGAACTAGCTGGTCAGCATGAATTTCCAGAAGTGTGCCCTGTCTAATCAGACCACTTTTGTATAAAAGCACATTTTAGTAGAAAACTATTCTTTGAGAACTTTGCTGATATTTTAAAGAATTATATAAATTGAATGAAAACATGCTTGAGCCTGAGAATCTTGAAGTGTAGGCCCAGAAGGGCTAGTCCTTGACCAATACCCAGGCCAATACTCATGCTCCTCTGCTCTATGAAAGTTCCTGGGGGC
>NW_006159428.1:5206282-5229556 GCF_000334495.1 Tupaia belangeri chinensis
CCCTACACTCCCTTTTCAGAATGATGATGAGTTTAGATGTGAAGTCAAGCCTCAGCGCAGTATTGGGCATCACAGATGAAAGCAAATGGGAAACCAAGACAGGTTTTCCTGTGGTAGAGTCAGTGTCACCTTACACAGAGCTGAGGAGAACCATATGACTAGATTCTGAAGAGCCCAGGGAAAGCCTTGGGAAGACATGAGTAAATATTTTAGAATCATATACCCAAAAGCAGACGATTTTTTAATTCTTCAGGGAAACAAAACATAGGAAAAACCCTGGAAGTTGAGGCCACCTAGTAACAGGGTGGCAGGGTGGCTAAGGCAACCAGATACCACATGGCCAACTGTGTGGTTTGAATCCCAGACCTACTGGCTTGCAAAACACTCCAGATGCAAGTGCATGCATGCCTCAAATCCTTACTGGATGGAGAAATGGAGAAGGGATGGCAGCATGACCATGCCCCATTAGGGGTGCTTCCTCCCTCTCCCTCTCCCTCTCTCTCTGTCTCTGTCCCTCTTTCTGTCTTTCTCTGACAGTACATGTGCCCTCTGGCAAAAATTTTTAAAAGTAGTTTCTTCTTGGAGATCAGACCTCAAAGGCAGATAAATCTTTATAGCCACACAAAGCAGGGAGGTGACAAGTACTTTCCCAATGCTGTGGTGAAGAGTCACATGTTACCCAAAGTCAGTGAACAATCAGAGAAGAAAACAGTCAAATCAAGTTGACCCTTTGGAAAGACATGACTGTATAACTGGAAAAGCATAATGCATTTTGTTTTTTAAATCACCAAATTACCCGGCATCTTCTGTGTGTTTGGACCACTGCGGAGATGCAGCTTGTCTTGTTCTCTCCTTGTTGAATGCAGAGGTAGTTATAAAGGCAGGGACTAGAAAAGGGAGAATTATGTTGAATACACGTAACCAAAGTACTCGGAGCTATGTTTTCCAGACTCGGTTTCACCTGTGTGAAAGTCTTCATTTCTCAATCCAAGGTCAATGGCACACCATCAAGGAACAAAATAAGGCTGAGTTACACAGTTACACTTTCCCCAGAACCAGACTGGATAGATCAGTGTGTATGCAGATGGGTAGAGAAGGGAACTGCAAGCCTTTGACCAACACATTACCCGGCAGTAACACAGCTGTATGAAAGAGAGGAGAGGAGTGAGGAACAAAGAACAGAAGTGAATAATAAAAAAGATGGGAGAAAAAAAAAAGAAAAAGGGAAGTAATACAGATTATAAGAGAAAGGTAGGAGATTTTTTTTCCCTTTAATGAACAAAAGGGAAAGATGGGAAAAATGAAGTAAAAAGAATAGAAAAGAAAGAAAAAATGAAAGAGAATGAAGACCAAAGAGATAAGAGTGGGGGACTGGCCCCATAGTGCAGTGGTTAAGTACTATAGATTTGGGAGCCAGATCCCACATGGCCAACCATGGTTTGAATCCCAGCTCAGTAGCTTAAAAAACACACCAGGGGGAACCAGCAGTTAGCATAATGGCTATGTCACTGGACTCCCACGTAGTCAACTGCAGTTCGCGTCCTGGACCCGGTGGCTTAAAACTCACGCCGGGCGCGTGTGCGCGCGTGCCCAAGATCCCGAGAGGAGAATGGAGGAGAAGGGATTGCGGCGTGACCATCCCCCCTGGGGGGTGATTTCTCGCTTTCTGTCTCTATGTCTCTCTCTGTCTGTCTGGCGAGCGCACGCGCCCTATAGTGAAAAATCTCTCCAAAAGAAAACACACACACACACACAGCAGGCACACATGGGTACATACCCCAAATCCTGATGGGATGGGGAGTTAGAGGAAAAAGCATTGTGATGAAATTGCACTCTGTTTGCGGGGATGGGGAGGGCTTTCTTTCTCTGGCAAGCACAATGCACCCTTTGGCAATAAGAGAGTGATGAGACAGAAAGCAAGAAAGAAGAATGAAGGAAAGAAAATAGACAACCAGAGGAAGAGAAACAAGAAAGAAGAAAACTCAGAAGACGCAGAGGGGGGAGTGTGAGAGCTCCCTGAAAAGCTTGAGCTCTGCCTACTGTGTAGCATTTATGGAGACTGCCCAGTGCCGGCCAGCACAGCTCACCCCACTGCACCTTGGGGAGCAAAAGTCTTGCATGGTTCTCTTCTTTTCCCTCTCCTGCCCCTAACACTACCCCAGCTCTGACACTCTGGATCAGAGAAAAAAAAAAGGAGCCAGGAACTCCTTCCTCCTGCCTTGCTATCTTTACTTTTATTTTGTGTGTCTCCTCCCTCTTTTATCACTAAGTCTCTAGGAGGCATCTGCTTTCATGCATAGCACATCAAGGGGACCTCTTGATTCTGCTCTGCTGTCAGCTCAAGGCAGGCAGGGGTTTGCCTTGTTCATCACTACCCCTCACACACTTCCATACTCAATGATCTGTGCAGTGGATGAATGAATGAGGTCATGAGATCGCCACCAAAACACACAGCCCTACTTCTCTGTGGCTTGTGTCCTGACACTGAGCTTGAGGCCAAGATGGCTCAACCATCCTTCCTTCCTCCCTTTTCTTTCAGAACTGAACAGTCCTACGAAGGGTAGATAGGAACTGAGGTTGGTTTGTGAGATGCCAAAGTCATCACTGTTGAGCTAAACGGTGTGAGAGGACCAGCTGCAAAAGAGACACTTCAAGCCTACATGCTGATCTTATCTGGCTCCTCACTGCCATGAGATGGCAGGCCTCAATTTTTTTTTTTTTTTTTTTTTTTTTAGATTTTCTTAATGTTGTTAGAATTATTGTTCTTACCAGGGAATATAAGACAAGAGCTGCCTAATATCATGTAGGTGCCTGCTCCCACGAGCTGCAGGTACAGTTCTTGTCTCGTGTGGTTTGGTGCCTGATCTCTCCAATACGAAAACAATCCACATCTGGTCAACCCTAGAGTCCCAGCCTGTGTGTCTCTTTTTTGCTGCACTGACATGTTTACATGTTTTCCAAAGAGCATGCCATGATTTCTGCATGTGATTATAGCTTTGCAGGTCTAAAATCCACAGGCAATATTTATTTATTTCTATTGCCAGAGAGCATGCACGCTCACTGGAGAAAGACAGCCAGAGAAAGGGAAAAGGAGAAAGCACTCCTCAGCGGGGTATGGTTATGCCGCAATCCCTTCTCCATTTCTCCATCCCCAAATCTGTGGCATGCACACTCACAGGCCCAGCATGTTTTTCAAGCCCACAGGGCTGAGAGTGGAACCATGGTCAGCCATGTTGGATCCGGTTCCCTCAAGCACTCTACTATGTGGTCAGCCCTACAGGCAGAATTTAAAAGAACAAATGAGTGTATGTTAGGATTCCTGTTTTGCTCAGTCCTAATTATCAGAAATATCTACAGGATTTCAGTTTGCCCATATACTGTTTTCATTTCTGTTCTTCTCACATATTTATGTCTTTATTCACTGAGTAAAAAATAGGCTTACTGTTCAATTCATGCAGCATTACGTAAGTCAGATTATAACGTTTTCAGAATATGTTTCTTTAGCTCAAAACATTTATTTGATCACATCATCTGTACTCATGAATCATGACCATAGTTCAAAGGTTAGATACTTAATAGCTAGGTCAGAAAAAATGAGGTTAAGAAGTGGAAGGGAAATCTATGTCTAAAATTTCTGATACCAAATCTTCAGAAAAGGTCCTATAATAATCAAAATAAAAGCTAACAAGTATGCACTTCTGTTTCCAGGCACAACACCAAGTCACTTTTCATGTATTCATTTACTTCTCATGATAATTCTGTAAAATAAATCCTCTAATTGCCCATTTCACAGCTGAGAAAGTTGTGGCATAGAGAAGTTAAGAACTGTGTTCTATCAGACGTCCCTGTGATTCTGGCTGGCTGTGGCTGGGGGTGGGTCACAATGTGAGGATCATGGTGGGGGCACCTTTCTCCTTCATGAAAGAAGGAAACTTTATAAAAAGGAAGGAAAGGGGGACCAGCAGTTGGCATAATAACTACGTCACTGGACTCCTATGTAATCGACCGTAGTTCGAGTCCCAGACCCAGTGACTTAAACTCACGCCGGGTGCGTGTGTGTACATGCCCAAGATCCCAAGAGGAGAATGGAGGAGAAGGGATCGCGGCGTGGCCATCTCTAGGTTTACTCAGTTACTCAGGACCTGTCTGCTCCCTGTCCTGCCCCTCTAAGCCTCAGGGTGTGGTTTGGTGGCGCTTCTATTCAGCGCATTCCTCTCTCTCCCATGAACCTTCAGGAAATAAGCCAGGAACAAGATCCCGTGGAGGTCCCCAGACCAGCACCACTTTAAAAATATTCCTCAACAATTTAATTTTAATTACTTAAGAGTAATGAATTAATTAAATCATTTCAGAATTTCCTTGGCCTTCAGTGTGCAAGCACAAGGCCAAGTGCCCTGGGACAAAGGCTCTCAATAAATGCTGGCTCCCCTTCCTTACCCTTTCCTGGCCACAGTATTCAAATGTAATATGTTCTTTGGTCACAGGCCATTTGCTAACTCTTCTGGCATTTTATCTGCCTTGCCATTGTTCAGCTTTACAACAACTTCCACTTCTAAAGGCATGGCACTGTACATACTTACTTTGAACATGAAAGTAAATTAAATTTGCTTTGAGAATTTCATAATGCCCTCTGACTCAAAAGCAAGCTTAGAAGCTCCGTCTGTAGATGTAGTGCCAAAGAGAATGAAATGAAAATTTGACAAATAATGCCTACCCGGAAGCATAAAGTTTATAATAATGCACATTGATCTCCTTTTAGGAGAAAAATGCACATAAACCAGTGGGAGTAATGTGAAACAAAGACAATAATGTGGCCTTTAAATTGTGTTTTTATGATAAAACTATAATCACGATACGCATTAAATGAAACAGGAAAAATGTAATAGCTACTCCATCATTAAGAGAATGTTAGCAATCATATTGCATTCACTGGCTTCATGGGCTCCTCATATTTCTATTTAGTTATGAGAATTTGTAATCACGATTTCAGCTCTAATGATGACAGTTAATGGCAAAACAATATAGAGGTGGCAAAACCCCACAGAATTTAGAGCTATGAGATCCAGGCTTGAGTGTAACAGCCCTTTACAAGTACTGTATCTCTCAGAAGTCGAATGTCCTCATATGTCGACCAAGGATAATGACTGTGTGGTAGGCAAAATAAGGGCCCCTCCAAGATATCCAATCCCCATACCTGTGAATATGTCATGTTACACAGCAAAGAGGAATTAGGACTGCAGATAGAATTAAGGCTGCTACTGAATTGACCTTAAAATGGGGAGATTATCCTGGATTATCCTGGTGGGTCCAGCCGATCGTGAAGAGTCTTAAAAAGACTCACTCTGAGAGAGACATGACTACAGGAGAGAGGACAGAGAGATGTGAAGCTACTGTTGAGGAGATGAGAAAGGGGGCCGTAAAAACAGGAATGTGAGAAGCCTCTGGAAGAGGGAAAATGCAAGAAAAAGATTGTCTCCTAGAGCCTCCAGAAAGGATGGCAGCCCTGCTGACACTTCAATTTTAGCCCAGTGACCCCCATGTCAGACTTTGGACCTTCAGAACTGTAAGATAATACATTTGTGTTGTTTAGATCACTAGGCCTGTGGTCATTTGTAAGTTACCTCTAACTTTCTGAGATACTGACAGAAGTTTGTACAACCACACCCTCAATATTTTCCTCTAGAATATGTTTTGCAATGAATAAGTTTCTTAAATGTAGCATCCCTTGCCATTTTAGTAGGCTGAGAATTTTCCATTTCACCAAGTCCTGATTCCATTAAGATTACGTATTTGTTCCTCGGTCTATCTCTTTCTCTCCTTTGTTGTACAAGCAGCAATAAGATGCCAGGCTATGCCTCCAACACTTTGCTTGGAACTCTCCTCAGCTAAATACCCAAGGTCATCACAAATTCTACTTTCCACTTAACTGCAGGACACAACCCCCCAAACCTTTCTGCCCCTATATGTCAAGGATCTCCTTCCCTCCATGAAAGGCAAAGTAATGGAATCCTCCTAGAGCCTTCAGAGAGAAATACAACCTGTGGACACCTTGATTTTAGCCTAACAAGACCAGTGTTGGACTTCTCTCCAACAGAACCAAAGGATAATAAGTTTATCTTGTTTTAAACTACCAAATTTGTGGTAATCGTTATAGCAGCCACAACAACAACAGCAGCAAAAAGAAAAAAAAAAATAAGCTAATAACTAATACACTCCTTTGGGATTGCCACAAAGACTGAGTCACTGAATCTCTCTGCCATGCCAGTGTGAAGGATTAGCAGGCCCTATCACAGAGACTCCTGCTGGGACTAGGAAGTCTTGTGTGTTGGGGTGAAGGGCGGGGGGACACCTAGTAACAGGTAAACAAGTCACCAGGCAGCAGAGCGGAGAGTCCCTGAATCGAGGAGGGTGCTCCTTGTCCTTGCTCTCATGCCAACCCGTGCCTCCTTCTATTACAGATCTCATCCCCCTGAGTTATAATTAGCTGTGATATATTTGTTACTCATGTTTGGCTCTCTCAGGCCTAGCACAGTGCTGGCACCTAGTAGGTGCTCAGTGACTATTAAATTAATAAAACAACCACAGGAGCTGGGGTGAAACATGATCTGGAACCTCTGGAGAACCCCAAATGGGCTATTTATGATACTGTCTCTTGTTTCCCTATGAAACCCATCATTTCCCAGTGTATTCCACAGAACACAAATTGTTTTAGTTGTGTACCCCATGGGAACAAGGGTCATATAATCAAAGTGGAAAAACACTGCATATCCTATCACCCTCTTAGAGAATGAAAATGCATATTAGCTTAATGAAGGCTCTAAAACGTTCCTTGGTAAACCAAACTGTCTGACTGATTTACCCCACATTTTCCTGACTAATTCCCCCATCTTTTTGCACAACTATTAAAATGAAAGAAGATGCATGTTGGCAGCTTCTGCCTTCAGGAAGGTGTTTTAGTGGTACAGCTATGATGCAGCATGTGTGTCCATGCTGAGACTGGACAGTTCTCAAACTCCGGACCTCAGAATCCCCTAGAAGCCTGTGACAAGGCCTACCCCTAGGAAGCCAGGGGCCGGAGGAACTTGCATTTCTAACACATTTCCATGTTATGTTGATGCTACTGGTCCAGGACCACGGGTTATGAATAATCAGACTGCAATATTCAAGGGGTCCTATCACTCCAGCCAGCTAAGACATCCTCAATGAGAAGAGGAACCTCCAAGATCAAAGTCAGAACTGCAAATGCCGGTGGCCTCACCTCCTAGTAGAAATTTTATTTCTCTTTCCAAACTAGGAGATTTCGTTTTACATTATTAGGAAAGGAAGCTGTTAAGTACAGATATCTCCTGCTGGTATTAAAATCAAAGTTTTAAGATCTTTAGTAATTCAATAAAATGTGGGGGAAAAACAGTATAGAAAGCAAACATAGATACCAGAGACAGGGTGGGAGGAGAGTGGGAGATGGCAGAGGGTAAGAGATAGGAAATGAAGGATGGGGGACAAAAAGCAAAACATACGGAAAACAAGAAATGGAAACTTATTTGCTGACAATAACATGTTTGTTGATGTGCTTGATTGAGACAATATACAGTGTACTCTGGATGGAAAATCTCATTTTGTATGCTGTAATGATGTACAGTGAATGAATGCAAATAAATAAATTTAAATTAAAAAAAAATCAAAGTTTTGTTCAAACCTGTGGTGAAAAGAGAACTCTTTTACACTGTTGGTGGGAATGTAAATTAGTACAACCTCTGTAGAAAACAATATGGAAATTTCTCAAAAACCTACAAATAGAACTTCCATATGACCCAGTAATCCCACTTCTTGGTATTTAACCAAAGGATAGGAAAACACTCAATAGAAGACATTTGCACATCCATGTTTATTGCAGCATTATTTACAGTTGCTAAAACATAGACCTAACCTAAGTGTCCAAAAGTTTATGACTGAGTTGAAAAACTGTGGCACATATATAATATGGAATAATACAGAGCTATAAAAAACAATGAGTTCTAAAAAAAAACCAATGAGATCTTATCATTTGACTCAAAATGGATAAAGATAGAGGACTTAATGTTTAGCGAAGTGAGCCAGACTTTGAAAGATACACATTGTATATCCCCACTCAGTTTGTACTGGGTGCTATGGTAGAGATTGAGAGACTTGAAACCATGATAGTGAAGAGGATAGGTGAAAATGCTAGAGACTGTAAGGGGGAAGAGTGAATGGTAGAGAGTGGGTATGAGGTCCAAGGGGAAGAAACATTTGACAGAAAAATATTTTAAAAAAAGAACATGTTTATCATGAAATTGATTACATTCTGTTATGTGGCAGGTTATTTTACAAATTGGTTTAATTTTATATGTTCATTAGGATTAAAGTATGCATGATGACATTTCTATTCATCCCAATAATTTCAAGATAATTGTTTGTATGTCATGTATTTTTCATTTGTATCTTTCATTGTATCTTGATTGAATTTTAAAAAATGTTTCGCGACATCTGTGAAGTCAGAGAAGACTGCGTGCTTCTTTAAATCCTCTTAGTGGAGTGTGGTGGGAGGACTGAGAGAGATCATTTGAGAATACAGGTGCTCCTCTACTTATCAGGGGGCTATATCCAGATAAAGTCACAGGAGATGCAAATATCTTAAGTTGAAAAGGCATCTAATACACCTAACTGACTGAATGCTATAGCTTAGACTTGTCTACGTTAAATGTGTTCGTACACATCTGTTAGGCTACAGGTGGGGAAAATCTGTATCTGGCAACAAAGCACACTATAGAGTATAGGTTCTTTATTTGTGATCTCATGGCTGACTATGAGTGCCCAGCACTTGAGGGAGCATCATACTACATACATATCGCTAGCCTGGGAAAAGATTGAAATTCAAAAATTCAAAGTTTGTTTCTACCAAATGTGTATCATTTTCACTTATGAAGTAAAAATATTGTGTTTGTACAAGGACATTCGAAGGAAAGCAGGCCAGACAGAAGACAGAAGAACAGACATGCCTAGCCAGAGAAGAAATCCCTGGGGTCTGGCTGCAGGCCAGATTTGTCAGGGGTTGCACTTGTCCCTTAAAGTGATGACAGTCATGCTCCCTGGTGTCCTTGGCCCACCTGCTACCTTTCCTACATTGTCCATTCGTAAAGAACAGAGCTGGAAAGGCTCAGTGGCCGCCTGGTGCAGCAATGGTCTCAGCTGCTGAAAAACGCTTTCTAGGGACCAGTAGTTGGTGTAATGGCTATGTCACTGGACTCCCATGTAGTCGACCATGGTTTGAGTCCCGGACCCGGTGGCTTAAACTCACGCCGGGGATGTGTGCGTGCATGCCCAAGATCCCAAGAGGAGAATGGAGGAGAAGGGATTGCGGCATGGCCATCCCTCCTGGGGGGTGACTTCTCGTTTTCTGTCTCTCTGTCTCTCTCTCGTCTTTCTGGCGAGTGCATGTGCCCTATAGCAAAAACTTCTCCCAAAAAAAAGTTAAAAAAAATATTAAATGCTTTCTAGCTGCTGAACACTGGTAATGAGTAGGTTGGTTGCTTCTCCTATGTTAACTCTAGGTTTTAAGACTCATAAAAAAAATATAAAAATTAAAAAAAAAAATCACTGGTGTTGTAGAGCTGCTTCCTCCCCGAACCTTTTCTGTAGTGTTTCTGCAGAGTGCTGGAGCTGAAAGTGATTTTGTTCCTTGGCTGTTTCTGTGACACCACTTTCCAGGCACCAAATAATTTCTCTGTGGGCTTAGTAGGATTGTTACATCAATGAGAAGACTCTATCTGGAGCCCTCCCTCCACTGCAGAGTGATCTTTTCAAATCACAAATCTCACTTCATTGGTTCCTGCAGAAAACACCCCAGGGGCTTTCTAGGGCCCAAGGCTCTTAAGATAAAGACCTGAGGGACTGACCAGCAGTTAGCATAATGGCTATGTCGCTGGACTCCCATGTAATAGACCATGGTTCAAGTCCTGGATCCGGTGGCTTAAACTCACGCCAGGCACGTGTGCATGCGTGCCTAAGATCCAGAGAGGACAATGGAAGAGATGGGATTGTGGCATGGCCATCCGCCCTGGGGGGTGATTTCTCGCTTTCTGTCTTTCTCTGTCTGTCTGGCGAGCACACGCGCCCTATAGAAAAAAACTCTCAAAAAAAAAAAAAAGATAAAGACCTGAATAGATAATTTTCTCTGCTCCCTACACCCTACTCCTTTGGCTTCTCACACAGGCCTTGTGCAGCCCCAGTGTTATATAAATGAGTCAAAGATGGCTTGTAGATTGTTTATTCCTTACTGTGGGCGGAGATTCTAGTTCAAAAGCCTGCTGGCACCAAACTCAAATTGTTACACATCCAGTCGTTTTAAAAATAGTCAAGGCGGCAGGTTTTTAGCTATTTAGGGCCTGCTTGCTTTGCACAACTGTGAGCCTATACCCAACATTGACCCACCACCGATGGCCTCAAGCCTTGTGGTGACAAGACTGAAGCTGCTATCGCCTTCCGGAGTACTCTGACCCAGAGACTCTCCTCTGTTGCTGAGGGACATCTCTCACATAAGGAGAATACTCCAGTCTTCCTCTCCCCAGAAGTCCCTGTGTTCTCCTCTCCTCCTGGGTCCTCCCCTCCCCCAGCTGAGCCCACTGCAGGCCTCTGATGGTCTCATGATGTGAGGACTTGCCTCTCATGCACCCCTGTTCCAGCACCACTCAGTGAAGCTCACTGTGTTACTGCCTCTCACGTCACACCTCCCTTAATTAGCCGCCATGCCTCTCATATCCCTGCACTCCACCTCAGTGAACCACGCTGGTCAGTCTGCTGGGGCAGCTCTCCATATCTCAGCCACATCTCCAGGAAGCGCCCTAAGACCATGGGGTCACCTTATTTCACCCACTCATAGCTCCATGCACCTCTCTCCAGTGTGCCGCCAGCTGCACCAGTTACCACAGCTATCGATTCTCGGACTAGTTTTCCAGGGTTACTGGCTTATCATACTCGCGCCCACTGGACTGATCTGCATGGCAGCAGGCACCACACCAACTCTTCTCACCACGGTAACCCTGGCACCCAGCTCAGTGCCCATCCTAAGTGGACTCAATAAATAACTGTGTGCAGAAGAAAAGAAGGAATGAAATGACTTGAGATGATCATGTTGACATGAACTTCCTCGCGTTCCTATGAAAAAATAAACAGTCTTGGCTGTCTTGAGAAATTAGTGCTTTTCCTGTTGTTGGCTCGATGGCCCAATGGCGTTATCCTGAGTGGACACTTACTATCCTGTGTGAAATAGCACCGTCCTTTCTCAAGTCCTCTGTGACCAGCTTGATTGTGTTCACCAAAACCACATGGTTTATTGGGTTTCTTTTGTTACTGAGTCCATGCACACTGAGAATAGGCCATCAGGTCATAAAATACACTGAGGGGAAGGGAGGCATTTGTGCAGCTGGCCATCAATCCCTGTAGTACGCGTTTCCTGAGCTTCCTATCTACCTCAGGCAGACTGGCCCACCCTACTCCCTGCAGCGCACGGAACTTTCCCTGCACAGCATATGGCCTTTTACAGAAAGAGTGACCCCAAAATCACCCAAGATAAGAAAGGCAGCAACCATGAAAGCGGCAGTACCAAAGGAGTGCCCGCAGTCCTGGCCCTGCAGGGTGGCATATTCCAGGCAGCCAGCTCGCTCTTCCAGGGGTGGGCAGGGCGCCCCGCCATTCTGAGGTTCCTGCTGCACCAAGCGTCTGCGCACGCGGGTTGTTGGCTTGCACTGGTCTGCACACCCACTCCAGGGGCTCCACTCCCCAACGAAGCACGGGCGAGCTGAAAAACAGCACAACAGGACATTCACCTGAGTCAATCTGGCCAGCCTGCAGGTCATTCCTGCCAACAGAAACAGCCAAGTTAAGTTCCACATAAACTTTGCCTTGATTGGCCTGGGTCAGAGGGAACACACAATGCCACTGCAGGTCACTGTGGACACTGACTCCACCTGCACTGATGCTTCACTGATAATCTCCGTCTTAGAGGCAGGAGGCTATCCCAGGATCCTGAAGGTGGGGCTGAGCCCAGCATACCCATGTTAATGAGGTGTGTGCCTCCAGGGTACTTCCTCATACTCCCAGGGCTTAGATCAGATCTCTGCTTTTGTTTTTCCTTGATATTAACTTTCTCCACCCCTGCCATAACATTTTTAATATAACAGCAACACATAGTCATTGCAGAAAAAATAAAGGGACAAAAGAAGTATAGAAAAACAAAATATGTTTCAACCACTGATAATCTCATCACCTGTCCAGGTCTATTCTTGTTTGTCTGATTTCCTGTTTTAAGAATAATATTTGTGGGAACCAGCAGTTAGCGTAATGGCTATGTCGCTGGACTCCCAAGTAGTCGACCGTGGTTCGAGTCTCAGACTTGGTGGCTTAAACTTACGTAGGGCACATGTGCATGCGTGCCCAAGATCCTGAGAGGAGAATGGAGGAGAAGGGATTGCAGTGTGGCCATACCCTCTGGGGGGTGATTTCTCGTTTTCTGTCTCTCTGTCTCTGTCTTCCTGGCGAGCACATGCCCCTATAGCAAAAACCTCTCCAAAAAAAAAAAAAAAGAATAATAGTTGTTCAGCTTTATCGGGTAGGGTATGGTTTTGCAAAACAAGTGTATAGTGTGTAATGATCAAGTCAGGGTGATCAAATACCTGCCATGGCCAGCATTCATTCCGACTTGGTGATTTCTTCAAGTGTACAATGAATTGTCATCAAGTATCACCACTCTGCTGTGCAGTTCCTGTCAGCAGATATGTCTCCAAAAGACACATGGTTTAGGGCCACACACCGGGACCCATATACTTCCCCTGTTTGCTCTGTTCTCATCCTCCATGGCACATGGACTCATAAACTCTGAGAGCTGGAGCTTAGGGATGGAAAATCAGGGCCTAGCGAGTCCATGGCCATGCGAGGACGGGCAGTCAGGACAACAGTTTTGCTGAGTCTTGTTCTTACTCTTTCCTTTTCAAAGAGATTCTTTGCTATAGGGCGCGTGTGCTCACTAGAGAGACAGAGGGAGACAGAAAGCGAGAAATCACACCCCAGGGGAGATGGCCACACCATAATCCCTTCTCCTCCACTCTTGGGATTTGGGGCACACATGTACACGCTCCTGGTGTGAGTTTAAGCTGCCAGGTCCAGGACTTGAACCATGGTTGACTATGTGGGAGTCCAGCGATGTAACCATTATGCCATCTGCTGGTCCTGAGTCTTGTTCTATTAGTCTACACCCCTGCACATATGTGAGCTTCAGAGTGCAGCAGGCCTCTCAGCAACCACTGTGCTTTGGGCTGCTCCCCCAAGTCCTGCAACATGTCTTCAGAGTTACCTGACGGGCAAGTCACACCAGTCTCTTGCACTGGTTCTGAGGTCTGCACTTCGAATCCGAAGATGGAATTTCAGAACGTCAAGTCCTCAATGACTGTAAGATCAATGTAGTTTCACATTTTAACTTTCCCACTGAATGTTCTAATGAGTCTTTTAAAAGAACTGTCAGAGTTTTGCGTTTTGTTTTGTTCTTAATTTACTATAGGGCGAGTGCATTCACTAGCAACAGAGAGAGAGTGTGAGGGAGAGTGGGAAAGCACTTCCCAGGGCGGATGGCCAGGCTGCAGTCCAGTATCCTCCATTCTCTTAGGATTGTGAGCATGCACGCCCATGTGCCTGGTGTGTTTTCTTTCTTTCTTTTTTTTTTTTTTTTTTTTTTTTTTTTGAAGAGTTTTTTTTTTTTTTTTTTTTTCCTCGCTATAGGGTGCGTGCACTTGCCAGAAATAGAGTGACAGAGAGACAGAAAGTGAGAAACCACGCCCCCCTGGGGGGTGGGGGATGGCCACACCACAATCCCTTCTCCTCCATTCTCCTCTCGGGATCTTGGGCATGCACGCACATGCACCCAGTATGAGTTTAAGCCACCGGGTCCAGGACTCGAACCATGGTCGACTACATGGGAGTCCAGCAACATAGCCATTACCCTAACTGCTGGTCCCTGCCTTGTGTGTTTTCGAGCTGCCAGATTCGGAGCTCGAACCGTACAGTCAGCCATGTGAGACACCCAGCTACCTGAACCGATATGCCAATTGGCTGGCCCAGAACTGTCAGAATTTTTAAATTGAATTATTTCATTTCAGGACTTGAAATTAAATAAAAGAAGAAGAAAACAAAACATGTGTCTCTGAACTAGGTGCCAGAACTCTTCCCACCACAAAATGTGACCCACTTTCCCTATCACCCTCTTACTTCCAAGCTCAGAGCGTTGTCAACAAGCTAGCACTCGGACTTCTTGGAAAGCCTAATTTGGACTTCTGCTTGAAAATGCACTGTGCCTCTCAGCACTCTATTTGGTTCACAATTTTTGGAGAATATGTTATTAGACAGCATGTGGTACTCCTCACAAGGGCCACACACAACATAAATGTTCGTCAGTAATTCAAAAATTCCAGTATTGCTTTAACATATGCTTTCATTCGTCATCTAAAAGCTCAGAGGTGTCATATGTCAACTCCTAAAGAAATAAGAATGAGCCATGTTAGAATTGTTTCCCAGGGGACCAGCAGTTAGCATAATGGCTATGTCGCTGGATTCCCATGTAGTCGACCGCGGTTCGCGTCCCGGACCCGGTGGCTTAAAACTCACGTCGGGCACATGTGTGTGCGTGCCCAGGATCCTGAGAGGAGAATGGAGAAGGGATTGTGGCATGGCCATCCCCCCTGGGGGGTGATTTCTCGCTTTCTATCTCTCTTGTCTCTCTCCGTCTGTCTGGCGAGTGCCCACGCCCTATAGCAAAAACCTCTCCCCCAAAAAAGAAAAAGAATTGGTTCCCAGTATCTGGCATGTTATACTCTGGAAAGTCAGTAACAGGTCACTTCCTGCCCTTGTTATCTCTGTTGACACTTCTCTTTTTATTTTCATTATTCCACTAGTCCGTTGAATCAGAAAGCATGTAAGGAGATTCCCAGGCTGAGAACTCCTTCCATTCTTAATTCTTTCACTACCTTTCTCTATCCTCCAACCTTCTCATCCATGAGTCTACCTAGTCCTGCTGGATGTGTTGGACTTGAACGATATTTAATAAAACTATCAAAAATGCACTCGTTTCAAAGATTAACATTAGGACGTCTCTATAAAATAGAATTTTGCCATGGCATAAACTTAGAATTTAGTAATAAAGGCTTGAATTAAACTATGTCAACATGGTAAAAAGATGACATTGAGGAGTTTTCAACAAAGCTGTCTGATGTTTGTGTGTTTTATTTGGTTTGACCCCACAGTGGAAGTCCTCAAAAATCACAGAATTATTGCATCAATTGTTATGTGTATGGACTAATATTGGTCATTGGCAAAATGCTATTTTCTGCTTTTCTGGTCCATGACTTTAAAATTCCCATAAAGAGAACTGGAAAGTTCTAAGATACAGGACAACATCTTGATGGCTTCATTTTAAGGCAAAATGAACAAATATTCACACAGAATTATATGAATAAAAAGGTATTCTACAAAATACTATGTGTTTGAAGACTGGTATGTGGTGTATGTTCCTATTCTATTCTGCACCAAAGAGTCTACTGTCTTCTGTTATTTTTGTTTTGTTTTGTTTTTAAGAGAGATTTTTACTATAGGACACATGCATCACCAGAGAGACAGAAAATGAGAAATCAACCCCCTGGGAGGATGGCCATGCTACAATTCCTTCTCCTCCATTCTCTTCTTGGGATCTTGGGCACACACATACACACACCTGGTATGAGTTTTTACTTTTTTTAAAGGAATATTTTTTAATTTAACTTTATTTATTTATTTTAATTTGACCAGAGAGCGAGAGAGAGGGAGACGGAAACAGAATGAGAGGGAGAGTGAGAAAGCAAGCTCCCAGGTTTGGAACTCGAACTGCAGTCAGCCACATAGGAGTCCAGTGCCCTTAACCACCATGCCACCTGCCTTCCCTCCCCCTGGACCCCACATGAGTTTTTTAAGCTGCCTAGTCTGGGACTCAGACTGCGGTCAACTTCATGGGAGTCCAGTGACATAACCATTATGCCATCTGTTGATCCCTCTACTGTCTTCTTTAAAAAGTTTAAAACTTTGGGACCAGCAGTTGACATAATGGCTATGTCACTGGACTCCCATGTAGTCAACCGCAGTTCGAGTCCTGGACCCGGTGGCTTAAACTCATGCTGGGCATACGTGTGTGCGTGCCCAAGACCCTGAGAGGAGGATAGAGGAGAAGGGATTGCGACTTGGCCATCCCCCCGGAGGGTGATTTTTCGCTTTCTGTTTCTCTGTCTTGGTCTTTCTGGCAAGCGCATGCGCCCTATAGCAAAAACCTCTCAAAAACAAAACACGTTACATATTTTATTTCATGAGTCCAGACAGAAAGAGAACAAAGAGAGGGAGAAACAAGCATCCTTAACAGGATCTTAGATCATGATTCCTGCCCTCTCCCCCTCCCTAGCCTTTCAACCAGCCAGGATCACAGGCACACCTACATGTGCCTGGCACATACAAGCTGACCTGGGAACTGAGCCCTGACCTTCCACTGGCTTCCAGCATTACAGAGCATTCTGCTCCAACTGTACCACTGTGGCGAGGCTGCAAAGAGTCTATTCTTACTAACTGGTGAACTTTTGATTATTTGGATTGTAATCCATCATAGATCACTAGAGATCTTGGGGTGGGGTGCGGAGGTTAGGGGAAGTACAGGAACTTCTGGCAGATTTATTACAGGTCATACATTACAGCTGCGTGACACAAATTTCCTTTTGAATTATTCCATTAGGATTCTTGTCCCCTTTCCCACTGAAGCTTATCTAACTTACATCTAGGTGCAGCATATCAAAATAGTCTATTTTTAAAATCTGACTTTCTCCATCTTCACATTTAATTTCACCAGCTGTTAGTGGGGCTTGGCAGAGTGTGTAACCTGTGAGCAGCATGACTGCCTCTCACTCCAAGCTTGTCACACTATCCCAGCTGCCTCACAGCTAGGACTTTAGGATATCATCCCACCCCTTTCAAGGGGATTTAATGGGTGCCAGGATGTTCGACAAATTTTTGCCTTCATTCTTCTTTGTTTAAGCTCAATCTAATATTCAGGTTGTGTTTCCCTAGAAGCAGCAGTAGGAGATATGGGTTTGAATGCAAGAAATTCCTGTGGGAGGTGATCCCAAGAAGCACCACGTGGAGATAGAGAACAGGGACAGAGAGGCAGACTTAGAAGAGACAGGGCCGAGCTGGTGACTCAGCAGTAGCACACTGCTCAGATGATCCTGGATTCGTACAGAAGAGTGTGGGACAGTTCTACTGTACATGCAGGGCCTGTGCCCATTGTCCTGGCTGGCTGGAAAGGCTGGGGACTGGGAGATCACGGTGTAAGACCCTGTTAAGAGTGCTTCTCTTGGGAACCAGCAGTTAGCGTAATGGCTATGTCGCTGGACTCCCATGTAGTCGACCGTGGTTCGTGTCCTGGACCCGGTGGCTTAAAACTCACGCCGGGCGCGTGTGCGTGCGTGCCCAAGATCCCGAGAGGAGAATGGAGGAGAAGGGATTGCGGCGTGACCATCCCCCCTGGGGGGTGATTTCTCGCTTTCTGTCTCTATGTCTCTCTCTGGCTGGCTGGCGAGCGCACGCGCCCTACAGTGAAAATCTCTCCAAAAAAAAAAAAAAAAGAGTGCTTCTCTCTATATATATCTCTGCTGAAAGGAAGAAGCTTTCAATAAGAGACAGGGGAACAACCTGTAGCTTGTTGGTTAAGACAGCTGTATCCTGTATGGCCAACTACATGGTTTAAGTCTTTGACATGGCAGCTTGAGAAATGCTGGGTGCACGTATGTGTACGCGCAAAACCCCAAGAGGAGGGAGAGATAGAGGAGAAGGGGTTGCATGACCATCTCCCATGGAGGGGATAATGTCTCACTTTCTCTCACTCTCTCTCTCTGTCTCCCTGGAGAGCACATGTACCTTCTGAGAAAGAGAGAGAACAGAGACATAAAATAGACATAAAGTAGACTACTGTAGATCTAGTGGATGCCTCCGGCTCTAAGCTTATTGGAGAGTAAGATAACGGGTAGATCCAGGTTATAAGGAGTTACTAATTCCTTCTTGGTTCACCTCCTTCCCTTTTCCCCAAGAGCAATCTGGTCGTCAGATGTTCTTCCCATGGCCAAAGGAGAATGGCCAAGCACAGAAAACTAAGTTAAGTATTTCAGCGACAATTCTACACAAGAGTAGGGTACCTTTTCACAGGTCCTAGAGGCAAACCCAGCCATATCCAAACATTTTACCTGAAAATATGTGCCACTGGTTTAAAAAAAATGAATTCTTAAATTCTCTTATTTATTTAGATTTCATTTGGAATGAAATCCAAGCTCCTTGCCATGACCTACGAGGTTCTACATGGACAGCCTCTAGCTCACCATCCACTCCCACCTGAAGTCCCCCAACCTCCCCCTCCACCCCCACTCCCACCTCTGCCATCTTGGCCTCTTTATCCCTTGAACATACCTCGCTCTTTGGCAGACTGGGACCTTTGTACCTATTTTCATTCTGCTGGGAATATTCTCCCTGGCCTGAGCATAACTGGGTCCTTCTCTTCCTTTAGATCCCAAAAGCTCACCATCCACTCCCACCTGAAGTCCCCCAACCTCCCCCTCCACCCCCACTCCCACCTCTGCCATCTTGGCCTCTTTATCCCTTGAACATACCTCGCTCTTTGGCAGACTGGGACCTTTGTACCTATTTTCATTCTGCTGGGAATATTCTCCCTGGCCTGAGCATAACTGGGTCCTTCTCTTCCTTTAGATCCCAAATGAACTAATTCCTCCTCAGGGAGTTCTTCTCTGGTCAGCTAATCTAAGGAGTCTCCCAGCCCCCTCATACACACACACACACACACACACACACACACACACACACACATGCACACAATTACTTTCTTTCAGAGCATGGTGATTTTTGCCTAGAACATCTTCATAATTTATAATTATATATGATTTATCATTATTGCCCCCAAGTCCCATGAGAGTTTTTCATTTCATGCCTAGTGCTTGGCACATGTAGGGGCTCAATGAACATTTGTTGGATGAATGAACAGATGAATGATCAAATGAATGAACGCATGAATGAAGTGGCATTGGGCAAGTGCCTCCTCCTCCCTAAATAAAGTCTTCACAGAAACAGCTCAAGTCTGCTCATACCATTAGTTAGAAACCAAAGCGCTGATGAAGGCTTCAGAGAGGGAAGGAAAAGTGGTGGAAGGACAGGAGTAATCAGAAACTCTCATAGCCATGCAAGTCCCTAACCTGGACTAGACACATCAGGATGACCTGGCAACAGTGGCCTCAAAGGACATCCATTGGAAGGAGCGTTGCTTTCTGTGCCTTAAGGTTCAGTGGAGCCCAGCTTCTGTGGGCAGCCACACGTCTTTCAAATCCTTCCTAATACACTTGTATCTCCTGCCAGTCCCATAGCTTGGCAGTAATGAGCTTCTTTAATTTTATTATCTGTAGTGTGAAGTGGTATTTCCCTTTATTTATTTGATCCAAATTTCAGTATGAGTCCCAGACCCAGTGACTTGAAACTCATGCTGGGTGTGTGTGTGTGTGTGTGTGTGTGTGTGTCCAAGATCCAGGGAGAAGCATGGAGGAGAAGGGACTGCCACATGACCATCCCCCCAGGGCTGATTTCTCACTTTCCCTCTCACTGTCTCTGTCTCTCTCGCTCCAGTGCATGCACCCTAAGGCAAAAACCGCTACAAAAAAAAAAGAGTATGGTGACTACAATATCTCTGTTAATCTTATCTGAGCCCACTCACAATCAGACTATTTCAGTCCCCCTTCCCTTCCAGCACAGACATTCCAGGTGGACGATCAGCTTCTGGACCCTCTTTCTAAGCTACTTCTTGCTTCAGAGTGACCCCAGGACTTTCTCCAGGTCTGTTCACAACATAGTGAGTTGTGCCAATCAGAACTAGACATGTTATTCTCCATCCTTAGGTACAAACAGGTAATTGAAAAAAAAAAAGTTGGGGGCTGGCAGATGGTGTGGTGGTTAAGGACACTGAACTTCCACATGGCTGACCATGGTGCAAACCCTGAACCCCACAGCTTGAAAATCACAACACGCACATGTGCATGTGTGTCTAAAATCCCAAGAAGAAAACGAAGGAGAAGGGATTGTGCTGTGGCCATCCCTTCTGGAGGGTGAGCTCTCACCTTCCCTCTCTCTCTCTCTCTCCAGTGAGTGCACACACTCTAGGGCAAAAATCTGAAGAATAAAAAGTTTTTGTCTAGGGCTAATCTAGTAATTAAGGGAGCCATATTCCACATGGCCGACACATGGTTTGTATCCTGGTCCCACTGGCTTGAAAAACACATTGAACATGTGTGCACATGTGCCCTGAATCCCTAAAGGATGGAGAAATGGAGGAGAAGGGATTGGGCTATGACCACACCCATTGGGGGTGCTTTTTCCCTCTCCCTCTCTCTCTCTCTGTTTCTCTTTGGTGAGTACACATGCCTTCTAGCTTTATACACACACACACACACACACACACACACACACACACACACATACAGAGCAACCAATTGAGCTGATAGCTAGAGTCTTTCAATTTATTAATACAGTTTGGATCATTTCTTCTTTTTTTTGGGAGAGGTTTTTGCTATAGGGTGCGTGTGCTCGCCAGAAAGACAGAGAGAGACAGAGAGACAGAAAGTGAGAAATCACCCCCCAGGAGGGATGGCCATGCCACAATCCCTTCTCCTCCGTTCTCCTCTTAGGATCTTGGGCACGCATGCATATGCACCCCGTGTGAGTTTAAGCCACCAGGTCCAGAACTCGAACTGTGGTTGACTACATGGGAGTTCAGGGACATAGCCATTACGTTAACTGCTGGTCCCTTCTTAGATGTATTGATCTAAAAGCCAGAAATCCCTACAGCACCATCTCCCTGGTTAATCACAGATTCCAGCATTCTTCCTTCGTAATCTAGTCCTGCCTGCTTGGCCCTTTGCCCCCTGAAGTTTAAGGCCACCCACGAACAAGTGCTTTCTCACTCGGGCTAAGTTCAAGCAGTCCTAACTGTTCCTAAGAAAATATTCTTTTTATACTTAACCCATAGCAGTATCTACTTATGCATAGCTATAGTTTCTTGTCATTCTATGGAAGAGAAGTGAAACCTTCCCTTTATTCTCTTAATACACACACACACACACACACACACACACACACGCACACACTTCACAGTGACACCATTTAAAATTTATGCCACCTGCTATTTTCTATCTTTCTGCACATACACACTTTTCCGTGCAAACCTGTCAAAGCATCTCTGAAAAACGAATGAGGTTACATTGTTCAAGTGCCTAGATAGCTCCTCAGAAAGCTCCCTTGTCATGATCAAGTATTTTTCCCCTGTTGCAGAAATCATATTATCTGGCCTCCAGTAGCTTTATTCATTTTTTTCTTTCAAGACCTTAACTGGACTAGTTTATGAAATACTAGGGAGACAGTGAAATGAGCTCCCTCGGGCCAGCTGATGAAGTGGTGGTTAGGGTGGCAGGATTTCACATAGCCAACTGCACAGTTGAAGTCCCTGAGCCAGCGACTTGTGAAACATACCAGGCACGTGTGCATATATGACCAAAATCCCAAGAGGAAAATAAAGAAGGGACTGAGCATGACCATCCCCCAGGGGAAGATTTTTCTCTCTCTTTCTCTCCCTGACAAATATATGTACCCTATAGCAAGTCAAAAAAGAAAGAAAAATCTTATCTCCTGTGTAAACCTAGAAAATAAAGATACAAATTTAAAAAGATAACAATGCCTTTTTATTCTGGTAGCATGTTTCCAAATTATTTTTTTCTTTGTGCATGTCTACATTTTTCCAAATTTTTTTTTTTTGAGAGGTTTTCGCTATAGGGCACGTGCGCTCGCCAGACAGACAGAGAGAGACAGAGAGACAGAAAGCGAGAAATCATTCCCCAGGAGAGATGGCCACGCTGCAATCCCTTCTCCTCCATTCTCCTCTCGGGATCTTGGACACGTACGCACACGCGCCCAGTGTGAGTTTAAGCCACCGGGTCTGGGACGCGAACCGCAGTCGACTACGTGGGAGTCCAGCAACATAGCCATTACGCTAACTGCTGGTCCCATACATTTTTCCAATTTTCTGCACTGAACATATATTTTGTAGTCAAGGAAGGGAAATGTTATTTTAAAAAGGAAACATGGAGACAGCACAGATGACAACATCTTCTGAAGCCATGGATAATGTCCCCTAGGTAGAACGACTGTTTATATTCGTTAAAATATTTTTTCTTTATGATAGATCACGTGTACATGCACACAAGCAAGGGAGGCAACTGCCCAAGGATCACACCTCAATCCTCCTCCTGCAGATCTCCTGCCTGGGCACTCGTGAGGATGCTGGCACGTTTCAGGCTGACAAGGCTGGGGACTCAAATGGAGGTCACCAGGTGATCCGGTCTCTGTTAAGCAGCATATTACCACTATGCCATCGAGCTGGCCTGCTGGCAAACATCCTTAAGTGGCATCATGACAGCCATTAATGAGATAGGAGTTAGACCCCACTTACAGGTAGATAGGGTAGGGCCCCTGAAAGAAAGTCATTGTTTTTCTTTTTATTGAAGTCTCTGTGTTTTCCTCTATGGTCTGATTAATGTACAATACATATCCCTTTTACATGTTTCTAAAGAATTTATGACTCCTTGCTAATAAGGCAGAAGATAGGGATATAGAGCAGACAGGATAAGACCAAGATGGAGTCACAGTGGCTAAGTTTTCACAGCCGAAAGCTGGCTGTACTGAGGCTCAAAGCAACTGTAGTTAAGGGCAACAGCTTCTGTTCAGGAACTGCATTCTAACCACAAGTATGGGACACTATGGTGTGCTGACCCCACAGAGAATAGAGTAATAAATCTCTCAGACTACCATGTGACCATTTTCACAAGCCCACTTCCTTATCAGAAAGCCACCCTGGGAACCAGCAGTTAGCATAATGGCTATGTCGCTGGACTCCCATTAGTCGACCGCGGTTCGCGTCCTGGACCCAGTGGCTTAAAACTCACACCGGGCTTATGTGCGTGCATGCCCAAAATCCCGAGAGAATGGAGGAGAAGGGATTGCGGCGTCACCATCCCGCCTGGAAGGTGATTTCTCGCTTTCTGTCTCTATGTCTCTCTCTGTCTGGTGAGCACATGCGCCCTATAGCAAAAATCTCTC
>NW_006159428.1:5229788-5237251 GCF_000334495.1 Tupaia belangeri chinensis
CGCCCCCGCCCCCAATAAAGAAAAAAAAAAAAAAACCCCCCAAAAAAAAAAAAAAAACCGAAACCCACCCCATTACTTGGACTGCTAGATAAAAATCCCTCGCCTCCAGCTCCTCTTCGGCAACCCACCCAGGCCACTACATTGGAAGCTCTTTCTCCTTTTCTAATAAACTCTGCTTTCCTCTCCTGGGTCCTCATCTCTAATTCTTCATGAGCATAGGACAAGAACCGACATCGGTGTTGGGTCTGATCACCCAGCACTCCCAACTCACTATGAGATTATAAGGAGGAGCAGAACACACTGCCCTCGAGAAACACAGAGGGGAGGGAGAGAGAGGGCTCGCTCGCTGTATCCACATGTACTCAATGCCTGCCTGACAAAGGACACAGCTTCCCATGCAGCCTCATTTCTCTGAGACAATAAAACGATGTCTCCTGGGTTCAGATCGCACTGTGTCACAAGCATTGTGACTTTGGACAAGCTACCTAAACTCTCTGTGCCTTGGATACCCCATCCATAAAATGAGAACAAAACGAGGAATAACTTCAGCTGTTATTAAGTCAGTAGCCGTGATGTGCTTGGGAGCATGCCTGACACAGAGTAGATGCCCAGTAAGTGTTAACAGCCTTCCTGTCCATGGCTACACACCCGAGAGCTGCAGCCAAACCCTGTGAAGGCAAGTCATCCTGAATCCTGGCTGCCAGCCCTGTTCATGCTTTCTGCAAAGCAAAGGCAGGGGAAGCCACACGATGCCTCTCAGACAGCTCTGGTTCCTGGAAAGCCTCAGCCTTCTAAATCATCCTAGACTGTGACATCCTTCCTTTGGCTGAGTCTGGAGTCCATATTTTTAAGCACTCTCAAGAGGCTGTTGGTGCCTCTTCTCCCTCCAGAAAGGACAAGATTTTGGTCACTTGTTTCTCAGGCTCTCCATAAATCTAGCAGAAGAAGCTGGCCCATACAGGCTATTTGGTTTTTGACCGGCTCCATTGGGTGTAACTATTACCCTTTCCTTGGGTTGCTCATCAACGATCTAATACAATCTACTATTTCTAAGACTGCGAACTCTATGAACCTCGTGGTGAATTAGACTGGAGTGTTACATACTCAATAAGACTTTCAAGAAGTTCTTTCAGCACAGGGTAACTCAGAGCTGTTTCCTTACTCTGTTTCTCTCATCCCTGGTCAGGCACAGCCAATAGAGAATTCTCTTTTCTTTTTTAAAAAGAATTATTTTATTTAACTTTATTTATTTTAATTTGTCCAGAGAGGGACAGAGAAAGAGAGAAAGCAAGAAAGCAAGACACTAGTTTGGGACTCAAACTTCAGTTGGCCATGTGGGAGTCCAGTGCCCTTACCCACCATGCCTCATGCTGGCCCCAGCCAATAGAGAATTTTCAACCCTTCTTTATTTTTTTGAAGAGGTTTTTGCTAGAGGGCATGTGTGCTTGCCAGAGAGACAGAGAGACAGAAAGCGAGAAATCACCCCCCGGGGGGATGGCCACGCAGCAATCCCCTCTCCTCCATTCTCCTCTCAGAATCTTGGGTACACACACACACACATGCCCGGCATGAGTTTAAGCCACTGGGTCCGGGACTCGAACCGTAGTCGACTACATGGGAGTTCAGTGACATAGCCATTATGCTAACTGATGGCTACTACGACCTTTCTTTTTTTGAGGAGGCAGGAAGGCAGTTGTGATACATTATCGCTGTTGAAACCTATGTCATTGTCATAATGAGATTTTCCAAGATAGTGTTTTTTTTTATCTAGTAATTCTACAAATCCAATAACCTTTTTTACTTTTACATAAGTAAAAACAAACTGGTAATCAGTAGGTGGCATGGTAGTTAAGGTGCTTAACTCCCACATGGTCAGTCCCGGTTCCCTGAAGCCAGTGGCTTGAAAATCGCAGTGTGTGCATACACGCCTAACATCCCAAGAGGATAATGAAAGAGAAGGGATTACGGGTTGGTCATCATCCCTGGGGGGTGAGTCTCACTTTTCCTCTCTCTGTCTCTCTCCTGCCAGTGCACATGCCCTACGCCAAAAACCTTTAAATAACAACAATTAGCTTTCTACCTAGAAAAAGAAATGCCATGGGCTGGACCCATAGCTTAGTAGTTAATGAAACCGAATCCCTCATGGCCGCCTATGTCCTGAAGAGGCTTGAAAAACATGCCAGACACAAGTGTGTGCAAACACCCAAAATACCCACTGGATGAAGAGATGGAGGAGAAGGGATTGTGGTATGATCACACGCCATTGAGGGGTGTTTTCTCCCTGTCTTTCTGTCTCTCTGGCAAGGAAATGCATCCTCTGGTAAATAAAAGAAAATATAAAAACAAGAAATGCCAGTATCTCTTGGCTATACCAAATGAATAATGGGTTTATCACGAGAAAGAACATCAGAAGGCATAGAAGTGAGGCATGTTTAGTTATACTTAGTTACCTTTTTCATTCACACTGAATATAGTATCAGTCACAAAGGTTCTACGCAGCAACAGATAACATTGGATAAGAAGAAGATTCTAAGAGGCAGAATGGTTCTGCATACAAGGGGACTTCAAAAAGCTTGTAAGAGGGGCCAACAGGTGGTGTGGTGGTTAAGGTGCTGGACACTCCCACATGGATGACCACAGTTTGAGTCCCGGACTTAGTGGCTTACTTTCTCACTTTCTCTCTCTCTCTTTGTGTCTCTCTGGTCAAATTAAAATAGATAAAAAATTAAATAAATAATTCTTTAAAAAAAAAAAAAAAGCTTGTGAGAAAATTGAATTAAAATACAAGTTAATTCCGGTGTAAAGAATTTTGAAATCCATGCCTAGTTTTTTCACATTTCCAAGAGCTTTTTAAAGACTCCCTTCTCGCCTCATATATAGAATAGCTGGGAGCTCTGAGATGCTGAACTTGGATTTTTTTTTTTTTTTAAGTGTTTTCATAGGGCATGTGTGCTCACCAAAGATAAAGAGAGACAGAGAGGGACCAGCAGATGGCATAATGATTATGTTACTGGACTCCCACGTAGTCAGTTGTGACTTGAGTTCTGGACCTGGTGGCTTAAAACTCACACGAGGTGCGTATATATGTTTGCTCAAGATCCTGAGGGGAGAATAGAGGAGAAGGGAGTGTGACATGGCCAACTCCCCCCTCCTCCAGGGGGGATGATTTCTCGCTTTCTGTCTCTGTTTCTCTCTGTCTTTCTGGCAATCACACACATCCTATAGCAAAAATCTCTCTCTAAAAAGAGAGAGAGAGAGAGAGAAACAGAGAGTGGGAAAGTGAGAAATCAATCCCTAAAGGGGATGGTCATGTCGCAATCCCTTCTCCTCCATTCTCCTCTTGGGATTTTGGATGTGCATGTGCATGCACACACATTTGATTTTTTGTTTTTTGAGAGAGAGATTTCTGCCATAGGATGTGTGCGCTCACCAGAATGACAGAGAGACAGAAAGCAAGGAATCATACTGTAGAGGGAGCAGTCAAACCGCAATCCCTTCTCTTTCATTCTCCTCTCAGGATTTTGAGCACATGTGCACATGCACCCAGAGTGAGTTTTAAGCCACCAAGTCTAGGACTCAAACTGTGGTTGCCTATGTGGAAGTCCAATAACGTAACCATTACACCATTTGCTAATCCTACACACGTGATTTTTAAGCCTCTGGATCTGGGACTCGAACCACAATTGATCATGTGGTAATCCAATGCCTTAACCCCCACACCTGAATTTACTAGGAATAATGGCCATGAAGTGGCACACATAGATGTGACTGATAGCAGCTCGAAATCAGATGACTGTGGGCTCAGTTACCTTGAGTGATAGGGACCCTCAGAAAGTCTCAGTTGCTTGGGAACCAGCAGTTAGTGTAATGGCTATGTCGCTCAACTCCCATGTAGTCGACCGCAGTTCGCGTCCTGGACCCGGTGGCTTAAAACTCACGCCAGGTGCGTGTGCGCCCAAGATCCCGAGAGGAGAATGGAGGAGAAGGGATTGCGGTGTGACCATCCCCCCTGGGGGGTGATTTCTTGCTTTCTGTCTCTCTGTCTCTCTCTGTCTGTCTGGCGAGCGCACACGCCCTATAGCGAAAACTTCTCCAAAAAAAAAAAAAAAAAAAAGAAAAGAAAAGAAAGTCTCAGTTGCTGTGTCTATAGAATACTAATAAAGGTCAGCTTTGCCTTTGCCCAAACCCTTGAGGTAGATGAGCTCCATATGCAGGATCTCCCAGATCTTAGAAAGGGAACACAGTGTATTTACCTTACATTGAAGTCCCCTTTCCCTAGCAGGTCTGCACAACTTTTTCCAAACATGTTACTACAGGATAAACAAAGATTATTATCAGTCTTCTAGCACAGGGTAGGTGAGATTTTTGCCATAAAATGAATTTTTAAAAAAATTTTAAAATATATGTTTTCTTAAAGAGATTTTTGCTATAGGGTGCATGTGCTCTACAGAGAGACAGAGAGGCAGGAAGCAAGAAATCACCCCCCAGGGGGGATGGCCACGCTGCAATCCTTTCTCCTCCATTCACCTCTCAGGATTTTGGTTACGCACGCACACTCGCCCAGTGTGAGTTTTAAGCCACCAGGTCCAAGACTTGAATCACGGCCGACTACGCCGAAGTCCAGCACTGTTGCCGTTACGCCATCTGCTAGTCCTAGGGAAAAAATGTTTAATTTAGCACTTTTCATATTTGGAAATTGTCAATAAGGGATTATAGACTTGGCCTGTCTTTCTTAGAGAAGTGTTTCAAGATTCAGGAGTCAAAAAGACCTGACATATGGTAGGAGTTCAATGAAAGCTATTTAAGATTTAATGTTTTCTAGTACAAATTCCTGCAATATTTTGTCATAAAATTATATGTAAATATTTAATCAAAATAAAAATATAAAATGCTCACCGGTGTCCGCTGGTGCTAACCACAGTATAGTTGTTACTCATATGCCCGCGACGTGGCAGACCTCACACTCTGGGCTTTCCAGGGACTACTCTCTCCTGCCCTCTTGACAACCCACACGGTGATCATATCACTCCCCTTTGCTGGTGAGGCACTTTAGGCCCCCAAAGGCTGACACACATGCCCCTAAGTCACAAAGTCAGTAGGTGGCAGGGTAAAAGTTAAACCCAAGACTCTTTGACATTCGAGGGTATTTTGTTTTTTTCTGGGGAAAAATCTTACAAAAAAATAAATATTTGGGGGACAGACCCTGTAAGTAAAGAAGGTGGCATTTAGGAGTTGCCCCTCCTTTCTCCTCCATTCACCTCTCAGGATTTTGGGTACGCACGCACACTCGCCCAGTGTGAGTTTTAAGCCACCAGGTCCAAGACTTGAATCACGGCCGACTACGCCGAAGTCCAGCACTGTTGCCGTTACGCCATCTGCTAGTCCTAGGGAAAAAATGTTTAATTTAGCACTTTTCATATTTGGAAATTGTCAATAAGGGATTATAGACTTGGCCTGTCTTTCTTAGAGAAGTGTTTCAAGATTCAGGAGTCAAAAAGACCTGACATATGGTAGGAGTTCAATGAAAGCTATTTAAGATTTAATGTTTTCTAGTACAAATTCCTGCAATATTTTGTCATAAAATTATATGTAAATATTTAATCAAAATAAAAATATAAAATGCTCACCGGTGTCCGCTGGTGCTAACCACAGTATAGTTGTTACTCATATGCCCGCGACGTGGCAGACCTCACACTCTGGGCTTTCCAGGGACTACTCTCTCCTGCCCTCTTGACAACCCACACGGTGATCATATCACTCCCCTTTGCTGGTGAGGCACTTTAGGCCCCCAAAGGCTGACACACATGCCCCTAAGTCACAAAGTCAGTAGGTGGCAGGGTAAAAGTTAAACCCAAGACTCTTTGACATTCGAGGGTATTTTGTTTTTTTCTGGGGAAAAATCTTACAAAAAAATAAATTTGGGGGACAGACCCTGTAAGTAAAGAAGGTGGCATTTAGGAGTTGCCCCTTAGCCAACCTGCAGTTGCCTGGCCAGCTCTGGGCCCAGAAGGTGAGTAAGTGGTGACCCTGTGTTCTGAGCACACAGCAGCCCAGTGGTGGTGCTATTCCAGAAACTCAAGACTAAGTGGTTCACGGGGCTCTGGGCTCTTTGCTCTCACAGTAAGAGCAGCCTCAATCTCCCCAAGAGGCCAACATGCAACTGTCTGCATTTTCTTCCTCTTTTACGAGAAGCTCCAGGTATGAGAAATTACCAAGGAGGAGACTATTGCTCCTGTCTAGACCTGCGAGGACTTCTTTTCACTCCCTTGGAGAGGCCAGTAGGGTGTCTGAATATACTCCTCTGACAAATTCTACCAGACACCACTTCTTTTTTGAACTTCAGGTGCACCTTCACCGTTCACAGCTCTCTCTGCAGGTGCGCACTTGTGATTCCTCTGAGTTCTGCACAAGATTGGGAAGGTCATCTCTTCTCTTCTCTTCTCACATATCTGATGGAGCTCCCCCTCAAAATAAAATGTGCTTTGCCTCACTATTCCTAACTCCTAGACTGACAATATGGGCTCTTTTTTGTTGTTGCTGTTTTTTGAAGAATTATTTTAACTTGATTTATTTATTTTCATTTGCCCAGAGAGGAACAGAGAGAGAAAGTGAGAAAGCAAGCTTCCACTTCTGGGACTTGAACCATGGTCAGCCATGTGGGAGTCCAGCATCCTTAACCACCACACCACTGGCCGGCCCCAAACAAGTGTTTTGGATCAGATAAAGACAGAGGGTTTTGCAACTGGGTGGACAGACAAAGACGGAGGTTTTTATCTCCTGTGGCACTGCTAGGCCCCACTAGAAAGCGTGTTTTTCTCATGGCACTCCCTTCTTTCTTATGTGCCTAGATCTCTCCAGTCTAGCTGGTCCCCTACTGGCCCTGTCACCCCACCTTCACCTCTGCTCCTGGCATAGGGCCTGGCACCACCAGGCTGCTGTCCACAGGTAACTGCTGGACAGCCACATCAGGCTTCCTCTTCACATGCCCCACCCCCTTCTCCTGGAGGCCTCTGGCTCATTCTCCAGTACCAGGTTTGTCCTTTAGTTTCTCTTGGAAGTCTTTCTTAAATTCCTCAGGTCTTTTAAGTTTTCCCTCCCAGATCACCTATTTTGATATGAAGCTTATTGCATGTGGTTTGACGTGTGTTGTCTGTCTAGGTTATGAGCTCCTGAGGGCCAGAGATTGCATCTTGCTCATCTTTCTGTCCTGGGGCTTAGCACAGAACTGAGCACATTTGCCGGCTACGTGCTTTGTAGTTGCCTTTAAAATGTAGGCAAGCGCCTCCTGGGGGTGGTTGCACCATAGTGAGAGAAGTTTCACTTGAGTTATCCAGGTATAAGGCAAACAGGAGTTTAGACACAGTGAGGCAGGGCTGCGAAGCCTGGCTCCAGGCGGTTGGGTTTCCTAAATAGCTGACTCCTCTACCCTACTTTAGTGGTAAAATAACCCGGGCCTAGAGCAG
>NW_006159428.1:5237282-5239454 GCF_000334495.1 Tupaia belangeri chinensis
GGAAAGAGGCTTATCAAAAAGAATAGCACTATTCATAGGTAAATCATTAGCTTTCAACCAGGGCCAAAAAATATCTTGTTTTTCAATCAACTGTGTTCTTTCAGCATCAGGCCTGGGTGGACAGGCCATGGGCCAGTGGCTTCTTCAAGCAGCAGAGGCAGGAGTGTTTCTCTCCATTGGGCACCAGGTAGGCTCCGGAATCACAGAGCCCTGGGAGTTCTCCCTAGAAGATGCTGAGAATCCCACATGCTGGGATCTTGGGCTCAACGGCTAACATATGAGGGGTCTTCAAAAGTTCATGAAAACACATACTATGAAAAAATTGCAGGGACCAGCAGTTAGCGTAATGGCTATGTCGCTGAACTCTCATGTAGTCGACTGCAGTTTAAGTCCTGGACCCGGTGGCTTAAACTCACGTTGGGCACATGTGTGTGCATGCCCAAGATCCCGAGAGGAGAATGGAGGAGAAGGGACTGCGGCGTGGCCATCCTCCCTGGGGGGTGATTTCTCGCTTTCTGTCTCTCTGTCTCTGTCTTTCTGGCGAGCGCACATGCCCTATAGCAAAAAAAAAAAAAACAAAAAAAAACAAAAAAAAACCTCTCCCCCCAAAAAATACAAAAAACTGCATGGATTTCAATATATTTGCACTAAAATAAGCTTGCACTTTAATTCTATTTCTACTAATTTATTGTTTCTAGAGGGCACATATACTCATCAGAGAGAGACACAGAGACAGAGAGAAAGAAAGTTAGCACTCCCCATGGAAAACGATCATGAATGCCTTCACCTTCATCTCTCCCTGTGTTCAGAATTTGGGGCACACACATGTGTACTTGGTATATTTTTCAAGCAGCCAGGTCCAGGATTCAAACTGCATAGCCAGCCATGTGGGATCTAGCTGCCCCAACCACCAGGCCATAGAGTCAGCCCATCGTGAACTTCTTTTTAACTTTGAAGTTCCTCAGGACGTAGTGCCTTTGGAGTGGCGTGATTAACAGACAGCAAGGCTACTTTTATTCGGAGCTGGTTTCTCTTAGGCACGCCTTGCTCTTCAGGATGGTGACACTCACAGTTTCTTTATCTTTGAATTCAATTAAAACAACACTTTGCTGTCACGCCTTGCTCTTCAGGATGGTGACACTCACCGTTTCTTTCTTTATCTTTGAATTCAATTAGAACAACACTTTGCTGAGCCCCTTGCAAGGGCAAAGGATCATGAGACTCTGTGAGAAATTCAAAGGTGAAAAATACGGACCCCAAAGGAAAACCAGGAAGATGAAAACATAGTAGGGACCTTGAGATAAAAAATCTTTATATGCTACATTGATAAAATCGAGTTCCAAAAATATACTGAACACCTCCTACGAGGTGGGGGAGATCCGTCCAGAGCTGAGGGGGGACTTCAGTCCTCCCAAGAACTTGCCCTCCCCGGCACAGGGTGGGATCCTTACTCATCTGTGCCCTTGTGACCGCCCACCAGCCCCTCAGAGTCCCTGAGAAATAACAGAATGACTGCTGGAGCCTGGCCCAGGGGCGTGCCATGGAACCTGGCGGTGCCATCTCCCCAGGCGGGAGGTGGCCCTACCCTGTTGGAGTTCTTGAGTGGGAGAAGTGGCCCATGGCCTTCAGAACAAGGTTCCAGCCCTTCTATCCAGCTCTGCTGGGGAGCGGGGCCTGGAAATGGCTGTCTACATAGAAGCACTGGGAGACTCCTGAATGGAGAGGTCGGGAGAGCCTGATGGAGTCAAGGGTTCAGCTGGATGGAGAGGACTGGGAGACCCTAGGATGGATGGAGCTAGGTGCACCTGGATGTGTAGTGGGGACCTGCGGAACGCCTGGCTCAGGGGCTGCAGCCCGGGCTCAGTGGCCTTTCCGGTGCCCCACCCTTTGCCGGCCACCCACCTGGGCACGCCCTGTCGTAGTCAAAGCAGCAGTCCCCGGTGAGGCGGCAGGCTTGGTCGCAGAAGCATGTCCCGTAGACCCTGTCCAGCCTCCAGCCCCGGACGAAGCAGGCAGGGTCCCGGCCCGGGCAGCAGCGCCCAGCCTCGGCACAGCCGGCCAGGGTTCCAGGCCACAGGCGCGCCAGCGCGCAAAGCACCATCCACAGGGTCCTCATGACCAGTGCTCCCGCGACGCCTGCGACGCCACAGACCCTCGGGGCAAGTGCGCCGC
>NW_006159428.1:5239510-5251297 GCF_000334495.1 Tupaia belangeri chinensis
GGCCCCACCCGCTCCCCGCCAGCCCGGCAGCCCCGGGTCCCAGCCCGGGAGGGACCGCCCGCGGTTAAGGCGGAAAAGCAGGTGCTGGGTGGAGAGTCGGGAGGCCCAGCCAGGGCGGCCACGTTTCCTGGCCCCAAACTGTGCTTCCTAAGTCTGGGGACAACTAAACGAGCGGGCACTTCTCTCTAAAGCCAGGAGACGACCAGAGCTTGATGTGCACTATCTGGGGTCACCAGCACTCCGCGCACCGGCCGCACTGGTCTGGCCCAGGGAAGTCCGCACTGTGCTTTCCAGGGCAGCAGCTCGCGGACCCCTAGGCTCCCCGGGTCCAGAGAAGCCAGGGCACAGGACTAAGGAGGCATTCTTGCTTTCTACTGCACTTTATTTTTATTATTGATTGACTGAAGTTTCTGGTTTACATTATAATCATTGTACATCTTTGTTGGGATACACTATGGTTTTTAAAAAGCACACTTTCTCCTTAACAAAGTACTTGCCTATGTTTCTACATATTTTCTTCCTCCACTCTCTCCAAATGTATATTTTCTGCACCTCTTTTTGTTCATCAAAATTTATCCTCAAAGTTTCCTTTCTTTTTTTACGTGCTTAAAGCATTTTTTTAGAGAGGTTTTTTCTATAGGGCACGTGCGCTCGCCAGAGAGACAGAGAAACAGAGAGCGAGCGAGAAATCACTCCCCAGGGGGGGATGGCCACGCTGCAATCCCTTCACTACAAAAGTAGCAAAACCATATAAAATCACATATAAAAAATGTTAAATGAAAAATATTTAATGCATATCAGAATTATATCTTATAAAGTCTGAGCATTATAATCACACATTAAACACGACCAGTGTAGAATGTTACCTTATGTCCATTGCCCAAGGAAAACACTCTGATGTTTTCTTTGCAAGTTTATCTACATCTCAGCACTGGAAAGCTTTTTTGTTTTTCTCTTTAGGTAAGTCCATCTTACTTTTGCAGTTTAAATAAAAGATGTATGTCTATGACTAGTTCTCAGTAGTTGCTGCTCCCTAAATAACCTTGTCAGCAAATTATACCCTCTGCCTTTACCTGTGTTACAGGTTTCCTTTGCAGGTTTGCACTAACGCATTCATGTAATTTATCCCCCACGCCTTCTCTACGGCTGTGTGTTTTATGGAAGGCCTTGAGGCAGATACATATTCCGTAATGCCGTAAGAATTGGAATAGTTCCAGAAAAATGTAAAGAAAACTGATCTACTGACAAGTTCATTTTCAAGGGTAAAACATCAAACAAAATGATAACAGAAAGATGAGTTCTTGTGTAAGATAATTAAATGTATACTGCCAAATGCCCACCCAAATACCATTTTTCACCCACTCCTCCCCTTTTCCTTATACTCAGACAAAACTAAAATCAAAAGTTGAAAACAAAAAATGTCAGAGTCTGTCCAGCTGGTGGCATGGTGTGTAAGGTGGCTGGACCTCGCATGGCTGATGCACCAAGAGTCTGGGACGCCAGGACTTGAAAATCCTGCTGGGCACATGTGCGTGCATGCCCAAAATCTTGAGGGGGAATGGAAGAGAAGGGATTGCAGCATGGCCAACCTCTACGGGGATGTCTTCTCACTTCCCCTCTCTCTTTTTGTCTCTCTCTGGCAAGCGTCGATGCCCCATAGCATACTTAAAATTTAAAAAATAAAATAATAAAATAAATGAAGGAGGTCTATGCTCAGGAGGCTTGGATTTTAGGGTCAGAGAGAACACAGGTCCAAATCTGATTCTCCCACCTCTGTAGATGGCTTTGGTGTCCTCATCTCAAACAGAATATTAAACCCATTTAAATTGCAGTGAGACTCCTAAAGAAACAAAGTGACAAGTGTGTACCAACCTCAAAGTGAGCACTGACTTTCTGCTAGTGTTCTAATGTCCACCCTCTCCCACTCCATGATTTTTTTTTTTTTGAGAGGTTTTTGCTATAGGGCGCGTGGGTTCGCCAGGAAGATAGAGAGAGACAGAGACAGAAAGCGAGAAATCACCCCCCAGGGGGATGGCCACTCCACAATCCCTTCTCCTCCATTCTCCTCTCGGAACCTTGGATATGCATGCACACATGCCCAGCATGAGTTTAAGCTACCGGGTCCAGGACTTGAACCGCAGTCAACTACATGGGAATCCAGTGACATAGCCATTACAATAACTGCTGGTCTCCCCACTCCATAATTTAAACCTAAAACCAAATCGAAGACAAATATAGTTTTAATACTGTGAAAAATACAGGCAAGTACAAAATTTTTAAAAAAGGAGGAAGAAAACCACCAATTAATGATTACTACTGTTAATGGCAAACATAAAAAGAAACTTGTCGGGACCAGCAGTTGATGTAATGGCTATGTCACTGGACTTCCATGTAGTCAACCATGGTTCAAGTCCTGGACCCGGCGGCTTAAACTCACGCCGGGTGCGTGTGCGTGCGTGCCCAAGATTCCAAGAGGAGAATGGAGGAGAAAGGATTGTGGCGTGGCCATCCCCCCTGGGGGGTGATTTCTCGCTTTCTATATCTCTGTCTCTCTCTGTCTTTCTGGCGAGCGCCCGCGCCCTATTGCGAAAACCTCCCCAAAAAAAAAAAAAGAAAAGAAACTTGTCTCTGGTAAGTAACATTGGAAGAAATTCACAATCTCAAGTTAAAGCTTGTAGTGTCTTAAAAACATCAAGATAAGCCTCCCTTCTCAAGCCCTAGCAAAGGAAGCAGTTCCTGCAGGAGCAGGCAGCGCCAGGAGGACACTGACATTTGAAGCAGCAGAGTTCACATCCTTACTGGAAACTGGGTGCAGAAAAATGCAACAATTAGTCGCTTTGTTTTCCATGCTTTCGATATTTAGAGAAAAGACATCAACCCAGTGGTCATGTGGACAAATGGAGGGAGTCATCAAATGCACCTCACAAGACACCCTTCCTTCTACACTGTTATCTTTGGTAGCTTTCCAAGGTTGGTCAAATTACAGAAGGAAACGGAAGCCTACCTGTTCATCAGATTCCAGAATCCAGGCCTTTCAAAGGACATCCACAGACATGATGTCTTTTAAGCCTGCATAACCGTGACGGAAACATTAGCTTCTCTACTTTTCAGATGACAGAGAGATTAGCCATGTAGCTAATTAGTGACAAAACAGGTCTAGAACTGAAATTCTTTCCAAACACTACAGGATTCTTCTCCATTACTTAAGGCTTGTGAGTGGGTGGGGGGAGACGGTAATGGAAAGCAAAGACCAGTAAGATTAAATTCTGTGCTAAATGCTGTAATGTGTGTGTGCGGAAATCAAAATAAAATACAAATAATTTCCCAAATGGCTTAGATACACTTAACATGCAAATTTTACACTTTTATCCATGTGAAAGGGAAGGGGAGTTAATAAAGGAGTCCAGGGTGCTATAAGGGCTGGAGAGGGACTCTCTTGAGTTTGATAAACAGGGCAGCTGGGGTAGGTTTTTTGTTTGTTTGTTTTTTTAAAGAATTGTCTGTTCAACTTTATTTATTATTATTATTTTACTTTAACCAGAGAGAGAAAGAGAGAGTAAGCCACCAGTTCCAGGATTTGAACCATGGTCGACCATGTGGGAGCCCAGCACCTTAACCACCACTCCACCTGCCAACCCCTAGGGTACAGTTTTTTGATACTGTAATAGGCAGAATATTCCATGGACCTAACACATTTCTTTGAACATCAATGCTTTTGGCTATGAGATGCACCACTATGTTTTTTATGCTACTAATACAGGAAAAAAAAAAAAACCTGCTGATTAAGCTATGATTCATTCTTAGACACTGTAGGCTGTATTTCCTTTTGATAGGTTTTTTTTTTTTTTTGGAGAGGTTTTTGCTATAGGGCACGTGCTCTTGCTGGAAAGACACAGAGAGACAGAGAGACAGAGAGACAGAAAGTGAGAAATCACCCCCACCGGGGGTGGGGGGAATGGCCACACCACAATCCCTTCTCCTCTATTCTCCTCTTGGGATCATGGGGATGCACACACATGTGCCCGGCATGAGTTTAAGCCACTGAGTCCGGGACTCGAACCGCAGTCAACTACACGGGAGTCCAGCAATGTAGCTATTATGCCATCAGCTGGTCCCAATAGATGTTTACATATGGAAAAATGTCCATCTTAGAATCAATGACATATGGAAAGAGGTAAAGCTTTAATCACTTTACATTCCATAACACACTTTTTGAATAATCCTATGAGGTTGATGTCAACTTTTCCATTTTGTTGAAGGGGAGGTAGTTTCCCAGGGACTCAAGTCCAGTCTTCTCTTCAGAGCCAGCACTGTTCCTAAGACTGAGATGCTGTTCCAGGCTGAGGGTCAGAGATGGCTAAAAATGACCCTTCACTAAGGAGACTAAGGCCCAACGGAGAAGTTAGACATGCAAACAGCTCTCAGGGCCTGTTGTGATGAGTGGTATTGTTAAGGGGAGGGGGTGGGGAGATGTCTGAGGAAAGGACACAAGTGCTGGGCTGACAGGAGGATTTGAATGTGGCTTTTAAAGACCAGGATTGGGTTACTATTCGCTCCTTCACTTTCTCCTTGAAAGTGCAGGTTCAGCCACCTAAAAAAGTTCCAGTAACTTTTGGGTAGGTCCTACCTTGGTAGGCAGTACTCATTTAATAATGCCAAGATGTGCAAACAAGTATCCAAAGGTACTTCTTTTTTTGGGGGGAGAGGTTTTTGCCATAGGACGCATGCACTCACCAGACAGAGAGAGACAGAGAGACAAAAAGCGAGAGATCACCCCCCAGGGGGGATGGTCACTCTGCAATCCCTTCTGCTCCATTCTCCTCTTGGGATCTTGGGCACACACGCACACGCGCCCGGCATGAGTTTTAAGCCACTGGGTCCGGGACGTGAACCACGGTCGACTACCTGGGAGTCCAGCGACATAGCCATTACGCTAACTGCTGGTTCCCCAAAGGTGCTTCTTTATGGTTGGTGTGTGTGATGCATTTGAGATCTTCTTCCTCTAACCCTTACACACTGCCACGGTCTGTGTGTCAGTTCTACATCTTGGACTGCAGCAAATAAATACATGTGTGGATATGGACATGGAAATGGAAATGTATAGTTTGCCTGTAAAACATCCATTCTTCCCTTCTTTCTATTTATTTTTTAAAACTTATTATTATTTTGGAGAAAATTTTGCTGTAGGGTGCGTGTGCTCACCAGACAGACAGAGAGAGACGGAGAGACAGAAAGCGAGAAATCACCCCCTGGGGGGATGGCCACGCCGCAATCCCTTCTCCTCCATTCTCCTCCTGGGCTCTTGGGCACGCACACACATGCGCCCGGCGTGAGTTTTAAGCCACCGGGTCCGGGATGTGAACCGCGGTCGACTTCATGAGAGTCCAGCAACATAGCCATTACGCTAACTATTGGTTCCCCGTTAAAACTTATTAAGAGGAAACAGGTGATGTCATGTTTAAGGCGCTGGACTCCCATGTGGTTGACTGTGGTTCAAGTCCTGGATTGGCAGTTTGAAACTCAAGGTGGATGCATGTGCATGTGTACTCAGAATCCCATGAGGAGAATGGAGTAGATGTGATTGTGGTGTGGTCATTCCCCCTGGGGGGGGGGCGATTTCTCACTTTATCTCTCTCTGTCTCTATAGCGAGCACATACACCATATAGCAAAAATCTCTCAAAAATTTATTTTTAAATTTTATTTATTTACTTTTTAAGTTTGCTATAGGGTTCATGCACTCACGAGAGAGAGAGAGAAAACAAGCCACCTGGTCCGGGACTCGAACTACAGCTGGCCATATGGGAATCCAGCACTTGAACCACCATGCCATCTGCTGGCCCCTTTATTATTATTTTTTTAAAGATCCCAATTCACTGTATTTATGATTCAAGAATCAGGCAACAAATACTCCATTCCATAAGATAGAATAAAATACCCTTCCTCCCCTTTTATTCTAATAGCCCTCAGATGATTTTTTTGGAGAACGTACCTTTCTCTTCTATTATTAGATGGCAGCTCTAGTTCTAGTTATGGGCTTGAGAGTTAATTTCATCCTCAATCTAGGAAGCTCTCAGAACCTGACCCAATCAGAGCTGCAGGAATCAAGACATTTATTCAATAGATGATTTGGTTTTATTGTTGCCGTTACTGAAGGTGAATGAGAATGCAAGTGCCCCCCATGGAACCAGCTTGAGATTCCCATCAATGAGCCAGAGAAGACGAGCCAGGGAACCAAAGGATTTTCACTGAATGACACTTGAAGTCACACTTTCTCCTCTAAAGCCCTGGCCCCAGGAAAACTTATAATTTATGCCAGTTTCCATTGCAATGTCTGTGGCTTAAAACAAAAGCGCCCCATGAGGTGATAAGGAAGGGAAAAACAGCTCAAGTTTTAAAGAGGACTTTTTGAATTGTGGCTCTGTCACTTCCTAGCTCTGCAACATGAACTAACTACTGTAAACTCTTCAAGTCTCAACTTCCTGAGCTGCAAAATGGGGATAAATAAGAAAAGGATCTGACTGTATCGTTTATATGTGTCTAATATAGTTCCCACTACATGAGAATGAGTTAATAATTAATAGTAATCATTATTATTGCTCTGGACTTTAACACAAAAGGGATACTTTAATTATAAATATTTGGGTTTTAATTATTGAATTAGTTTTATTATTAATTAATTAATTATTATTTTTTAATATGCTCACCAGAGAGAGATGGGGGAGGGATGGGAGGGCGTGGGAATTGAGAAAGGAAGCCACCAGGTCCAGGACTCAGTCGTGTGGTCAGTCATGTGGGAGTCCAATGCCCCAACCACCACGCCACCTAAATCATTTTAAATAAACTATTGTGCCTGGCCAGATGCTGCAATTGAGGTTTCCTATTGTTGTTGGTTTTGTTTTTAAGAGAGATTTTTGCTATAGGGCATGTATGCTCACCAGAGAGGTAGAAAGTGGGGAATTATGCCTCCTCACTCCCCGGGTGTGTGTGTGTGGCCACAATGCTGCAATCCCTTCTCCTCCATTCTCCTCTTGGGATTTTGGGCATGCACTCACACACACCTTGCTTGAGTTTTAAGCTGCTGGGTCCAGGATTTGAACCGTGGTCTACTACGTGGGAATCCAGCGACATAACCATTATGCCATCTGCTGGTCCCCAGATTGGGCAATTGAAAGAGCTCTGTTCAGGGAGTCCAAACACCTGGCTTTCATCCTGCCAATTAGTGCTCTTGTGTTGTTCATTTAGACTCTCTGGGCATCCGTTTTCCCCCATGTAATCTGATGATGTAAACTAAGAAAATGTTCAAGGACACTTTCAGCTCAAAATTTGTCACATTCAATTCAAGTAGCAGCAAAAGTCACATGAGAGAGGTCTCACATGTATTGTTAGTAAGCTGCGAGTAACAATCCCAGGGAAGTAGATTGCCAAATCCGGGCCTTTCCAAGTTGAGGTCAGAGAGCTAATTGGAAGCTAGACATTCACGTCCACAAATGAACTACGAATTCATCATGGACATGTGTAAGTCATAGTGATTACTGAAGCAATGGTATGGGTTTTATTTTATTTTATTTTCGCCTTAGGGGTGTGTGCACTTACCAGAGAGAGACAGTAAGATGGAAAGTGAGAAATCATCCCCAGGAGGGATGGTCCTGCCTCAGTTCCTTCTCCTCTTGGGATCTTGGGCACCCAGGTACGCACACGCAGCGTGATTTTCAAGCCACCAGGTGGGGCATCTGGTAGTTCAGCACCTTAACCACTCGGCCACCTGCTGGCCCCGCAATGACGTGCTCTGTAAAAATCATATTTATAAATCAGGAGATAGGCATTACAGTTTTGTTGACATAAACCGTGAGCCGTATGACCCTTGAGAAGACATGGAACACCTCTATGCTCAGAATCTCAGCTACAAAATAAAGGGCTTTGGGAAGCTCTATAAGACTCCAGCACATCTAACACTGATTTGGCCATAAAATCCTCTAGTTCTGAGCAAGGAGAATCATGCCTATTTTTTACGGGCCATAGGCTAAGAATATTTTTTTTGTAATCACTGGAGGGCACAGAGAGAAAGAGAGTAGATGGAGAAAGCTCCCCCCAGTGAGGGGTGGTAATGTTGCAATCCTTTCTCCTTCCTTTTCGCAATCTTCCAAGACTCTGAGCATGCACACACATGCCCCAAGTGTGTTTTTCAACCCTCCAGTCAGTCATGTTGAAGGCGGTCCCCGTAATCATTTAACTATGGGGCTGGGCTGAATTTGTTTCTTTTTCTAATGTGGGGAGAAATTAAAAGAAGATTATTTTGTGTCATGTGAAAATTAAATAAAATTTGAATTTCTGTGTCCAAAAATAAAGTTTTATTGGAACACAACCATGCCCCCATTGTCTATGGCTCGTTTCCCGACCCAAGAGCAGAGCTGAGTAGTTTCAGCAGAGAGAAACCGTACTACCCGCGAAGCCTAAAATATTTACTACCTGGGCTTTTACAGAAAAAGCCTGCCAACTCCTAGTCGATGTGTCTAACTTAAAAATGCTGTGAACTAACACATTAAACACTTCATAAATTACACAGCATTCACCCACATGTGAGGGGTTCGCATAAAGTGGAAGTCTGAAGTTAAAAAGGCAGTGCCAGCACGCTCCTGCCCTGCACACGTTGTTCCCGATGGTAAAGCTCCTGGGAGTGCCAAGATGATGCCCGTGCTGCTAGGAAATGCTGTGGAATTGTAAGCAAAGCTTAAAAAAATGAGAAGGAGAAAATCATCTGGATGACATTTCAAAAGTCATGTAATTTTGCTCCTTTTATGGTAAAACAGCCTCCTCTGATCCACAGCAGGGGTCTTTATAGCAAACTGCTCGTTCTTCCTACATACAAAACTCTCACTGTGTCAGCGAAGGGCATGAAGCCTAGAAGCGCCTGCCACACAAGCCAAAGGGAGATGTGGAGAGGAATGTGGCGATTCCATTTATTCTAACAAGTACAGTGGGACGAGAGTGAGCTCCCCGCCAGCTGCAGGCCTGTGTGGGTGTGAGTGCAGCCTGTGGCAGCATATTATGACTTTGACCTTGATCTTAGACATTTGCTGGAGAAAAAACATGTTTTTTTTGCACGCCAAGTCTCCAAATGCTCTCTAAAGTATTGGGAATCATGGAACTGCCATTGATTAAACCTATTTGGTACCAGCGGCTATATTAAATAATATCCCTTAGTTTGAAGTTTATAAGGCAGGTATTACTATTAGTTTTTCACAGTCGAGGAAATTGAAGGTTGATGATGTAAATAACTTGCCCAGTATAAATCTCTATGTTCTGAGTTCTGCAACTTTGAGTCTCCATCTTTTTTTTTTTTTTTTACTCAAAACCTAACAATATAATCGACACCTGAATTTCTATTACAGTTTCATAGACTTTTTATGATAAATATCTTAACAAATAGGATATAGTTAGGCCATTAAAAACTAAGACATTCGGAGCCAGCAGGTGGCGTGGTGGTTAGGGTGCAGGACTCGCACATAGCAGCAGGAAAATCACCCTAGGCATGTGTGCATATGTGCCCAAAACCCCAAGGGAGAATAAAGAAGGGATTGTGGCATGGGCATTCCCCTGGAGGGGTGATTTCTCACTTTCTCTCTCTTTGTCTGTCTGGTTCTCTCTGGTAAGCACATATACTCTGTGGCAAAAAAATAAATAAAATAACCAAGACATTCAACCTATGTTATTTTCTATGAACACTTTATTAAAATTTTAAATATGTACTTAATATGATGAACATTGAATTGGAAGTTGGAAGAAACGAGTTCTACTTTTGTTTTGGCTAATCTCTACCTGTGTGAGTTGAGCCATTCTCTTAAACTTGACAAGCCTCAACTTTCCTCATCTGTAAAAGAAGGACAGTAAGATCTACCTTGATAACCCAACAGGGATCTTGTTAAAGCTAAGTAAAATATAACAAGTAAAAGTGCTTTGTAAACCGTAATTATGGTTTCTTGGTCACTGCTGACTTCTTTTTTTATGTATTAAAATAATATCCTAGGAAATAAACAGAAGCATGCTTCAAAGATTAAAGTTGATATAAATGTATGCTTTTATATACTATTGGCTTAAACATGTAATTTAAAAATGTATGTCTTTTTTATTTTTTAAATTTAATTTTTAAAATTTAAATTTATTTACATTCATTCACTGTACATCATTATGTATGTCTTCTTTTAGCAAGTTTCAAAGGCTAACGTTGGGACCAGCAGTTAGCATAATGGCTATGTTGTTGGACTCCCATGTAGCTGACTGTGGTTCGAGTCCTGGACCCAGTGGCTTAAACTCACGCCGGGTGTGTGTGCGTGCATGTCCAAGATCCCAAGAGGAGAATGGAGGAGAAGGGATTGCGGTGTGGCCATCCTCCCTGGGGGGTGATTTCTCTCTTTCTGTCTCTCTGTCTGTCTGGCGAGCGCATGCGCCCTATAGCAAAAACCTCTCAAAAAAAAAAAAAAAAAAAGGCTAACATTGTTTTTACTTTTTTTGGAGAGGGTTTTTTTTTCTTTTTTCTTTTTTTTTTTGCTATAGGGCACGTGCACTCGCCAGACAGAGACAGAGAGACAGAAAGCAAGAAATCACATGGCCATGCCGCAGTCCCTTCTCCTCCATTCTCCTCTGAGGATCTGGGGCACGCACGCACATGCGCCCGGCGTGAGTTTTAAGCCACCGGGTCTGGGACGCGAACTGCGGTCAACTACATGGGAGTCCAGGGACATAGCCATTATATTAACTGCTGGTCCCAAGAAAAACTTTCTAACTCTATGTAAGATGCTGTGCAAAGACAATGGTACAGTCACAGTTATAGACCATCTAGAAGTTTGCCTTTAGTCCAATGTGGCAAAAGCTTAAATTCCATGACCAGCTATCACAGCACACTCACCTAGATTTTAACCACCAATACAATTTCCCATAAATCTCTGTTTTCATTGCTTTCCAAAAAACCATGGCAGATGCTGGGCCCCTGCTCAGCAATCGTCTACATGCCTCGTGATGACCACATCCTGCCTTCATGGCTGCTCCACATAAAACAGCTGACAATGGCAACGATACAGCCCGTACCAAGTTTCTCTTCTAATAGGAGCTGTCAACCTCCCCATCGGCTGTCTGGTACCCAGGAACAGTGTCAATGTCCTCTCCCCTTTCTCCCTCCTCAGTACTGTCTTGTACTAACTGTCCCCTTCAGACCTTTCTCTATTTCCTAATCCACAGAGCTCCCACTAATGCAGCTCGGGGAGTCGTTGCTTCACACATACACACACATTCACTCTCATTTCTGTGTTCGCTTGCTGGGACTGCTGTCTCACAGTTCTGAAGGCTGGGAGTCTGTGATCAAGAGGTCAGTAGGTTGGTTCCTTCTGAGGGCTGTGAGGGAAGGATCTGTTCCATGCAGAAATCTGGCCTGGCTTGTACATGCCCTCTTCATGTTCACGTACTGTTCTTCCAGTGTGGATATCTCTGTGTCCCATTTTTCCTTTTTATGAGGACAACAGTCATACTGCATTAGAGCCTCCCTAATGATCTCATTTTAATTTAATTAGTTAAATCTGTAATGATCTTATTTCCAAATAAGGCCACATTCTCAAATACTTTAACATCTGCAAGGGGGGAGGTAGGACACGACTCATGCTAACTCCTTTTCTTCATCTTTCTTCCAACTTGTTCAGATACCTCAAGACATTTTTCATTCTTTTTCTATCTTGTATTCTCCCTTGTCAGTCTGTAAATTATCCCATATCCAAAGGGAATACATGAGAATAGATACA
>NW_006159428.1:5251328-5285653 GCF_000334495.1 Tupaia belangeri chinensis
AAGAGGCAATGTGCTTTAAAATTTAGCCAAACCTAGATAGAGGTGCGAATAACCCCTGAAACCATTCAGGAGTGAGAGTCTCTCCAGAAGGTCCTTTCCCACACTCCTCAATTTAAACCAGTTTGTTTTCTTTCCTTCCAGCACCATCACTCCAGATAAATATTATTTACATAGCATTTTTCTCTCCGAATCACTAATATTCAAATAGTATTATGTCCTGCTCTCTTTTCACCATCAATGTGTGATATTTTAACTGTTGAAAAATGAGTTGGAGTAAAGTCTTTGTGAGACGGTAACTATCTCTCCACTCTTCACTCTCCCACCCCATAGTCATCACTACAATGTGCTGGGCACTGTGGTGAATGGGAGATACAAACATGCATGAGTCGTGATGTCCGCTGAGAAACAATGTATTTGAGAGGACTTCAAACAGTTGAGAGGGCCAGCCAGTGGCATGCTAGTTAAGGCGACTGAATCCCACATGGCCTATAGTGTAGTACGAGCCCTGGACCCAGCAGCTTGGAAAACACACTGGGCATGTGTGTGGGTACCCCAAATCCCAAAAGGAGGGAGGACTGGAGGAGAAGGAATTGTGGCATGACCATTCCTCATGGGAGGTGCTTTCTCATTTCCTGAGAGAGAGAGAAAGAGCATGTGCCCTCTGTCAAATTTTTCAAAACTTCATAGAAAAAAGGGACCAGTAGTTAGTGTAATGGCTATGTCGCTGGACTCCCATGTAGTCGACCGCAGTTTGAGTCCCGGGCCCAGCGGCTTAAACTCATGCCAGGCACATGTGCATGCGTGCCCAAGATCCCAAGAGGAGAATGAAACAGAAGGGATTGCGGCTTGGGCATCCCCCTGAGGGGGGGTGATTTCTCACTTTCCCTCTCTCTCTCTCTGTCTTTCTGGTGAGCACATGCAGCCTATAGCAAAAACCTCGCAAAAAAAAAAAGAAAAAAAAACTTCATAGGAAAATGAAATTGAAGTACAGTCTTATTTCAGTATAAAAATTTCAAAACTTGTGTAAGTTTTGTCATAATGTACATTGTCTGTGAACTTTTTGAAGGGTCAGGTAGTCATAACTAAGGCTCTAAGTCTTATAACAGTGGAATTTATAAAATGATATGGCGACAAAGAGATGAAGTGACTAATTAGCATCCAGGAATCAGAAGTCATCTGCCCCTGTCGATACAATGAAGGACACATTGCTTGGTGAAGGTGAAATTTCTCAGTAAGTTGAATGATAAGGGAGAAAGGCTGGTCTGCAAAAGAGAAGGACTGGGACCAGCAGATGGTGTAATGGCCACGCTATTGGACTCCCACCTGGCTAACCGTGGTTTGAGTCCTGGATCTGGATGCTTGAAACATGCTTGGCCCATGTGTGTTCCTGCCCACAATCCCAAGGAGAATGGAGAAGGGATTGCAGCATGGCCATCCCTCCTGGGGGATGATTTCTCACTTTCTATCTCTCTGTCTTTCCAGGGAGTGCACGTGCTCTAAAGCAAAAGTCTCTCTTAAAAGAAGAAAAAGAGAAGAGCATTCTAAAACATTGGGGCCAAGCTGGGAGGTAGATGGGAAACAAGACTGAGATACAGATAAAAGTCTCCTTAAGAAGTCTTCCAACTGAAGACTGGCCTCGGTCTATTGCTAGGGATTTGTTTGAACTGTTAAAGGCCCAGGTATGTTAAACTGACCTCAGGGGTATGGATATTGCTCAATGCAAATGAATGAAACATTTCCGAATTTTCTTTAAAAATTGCAACTCAAGCCTCTTTATCAACTTACAAGAGCTATTATGATCATCCAACCAATGCACTGTTGACACATCATTTCATCTACCCTACAGATGACTCTTACGAGCTGCAAGGTGGCCAGTCAACCAAAGAAACTTAATTTTATTTTGGTAGTTAGTTACACATCATTTCCGCTTGCACCAATTCTTTCAGTTTGTTTCGGACTGAATTATCTCAGCACTTGCCATGTACTTACCAAGTAAAACCTAGATGTACTCGTAAGTAGGCTTTAGAATTATTCTTTTGAAAGATTAGTCTCAGAATCCAAATTTTCACTTCAACCATTGGATTATATTTTCAAAAGTCAGAGGAACATGTCTATGTGTTTGTTGTCTATAATGCCAAAACGTGGTCAGCAGCTTGCAGCGTCCTATACCCACTAATTTCTCCTTTTATTTCTTACCAATGAATAGGAGCTGAGAGTATTCATAATGACTCATGTTATTCCAGCCATATCCTAAGCCCTGCCATCAAATGGATTCCTGTCCACCACATTGTGCAGAACCAAGAAATATCACCATGTTAAAGCTTAAAAGAGTTAAAGATCATTTTATCCACCCATGTGCTTTTATAGTGAAGAAATTGAGACCAGAGTAGTTACTGGACTAACAAGACATTGCAGAATTGAAACCCGAATCCAGGTACCCAGACATTGTTTTGCTTTTAGTGTTTCTTGTTCTATATTTTTCTCTGTTCCCACCTTCACCTCTCTATGTGAGACCTGTTAAGGATTTTAATCCTGATTTAAAATGATAGGAGACCAATAGAAGGTTTTCATGCTGGGGTGAGCATGGTCTGATTTATATATGCGTTTTTAAACTTCTCAGAATCAGGTGGAGAATGGATTGAAGGGAAGCACTGTAACAAGTCTGTCTCATGGTTTTTGTCCTGATCAGAGCCCTGAAGGGATCCCGTGTGACTTTTGAAGACCATTCACCCCAACCACAGTGTCCTTGGATAAACACTTGACCCAAAGACAACCAATCAGCAGCTATTGCAGAGTCTGTCCAAATGGAAGTGCTAGTTACTACTCTGTCTCCAGAGGTTTTGACGAAGTCAGCCAGGTATCTGGATTTTTATCTACCTTGGAGGCAGGGTCTTGCTGTATTGCTCAGGCTGTCCTCAAACTTGAGCTCTTCCTGCCTCCGCTTGGATTACAGGCATGTACCACCACACCCAGTCTGGACTGTTTTTAATACCTCAAGTAATTTCAATGACAAGCCAGTCTTGGGAGCCACTACTCTGGTGAAATTGGATTAAAAGACACAGAAACAATGCTCAGCTGTGGTGAGTAGTGAAACATTGTTGTCCTGACATAAGGGGTTGAGTGCCTTTGGGGCCAAGTGCCAAGTGAGTGATCCGAATACATTTAAAAAAAAAAAATTTATTTAAGTTTAGTTATTTATTTATTTTAATTTGACCAGAGAAGGACAGAGTGAGAGAGAGAGAGAAAGCAAGCCACCAGGTTCAGGACTTGAACTGCAGTCAGCCAGGTGGGAGTCCAGCGCCCTTAACTACTACGCCACCTGCCGGCCCCATAATCAGAAGATATTGCTTGGGGATAAAGAAACTGAAGAGACAGAAACAGAGAAAGGAGAGAGGGACTCCATTTCTAAATTTTTACCAGCTCAATATCTGCTGTACTTGATTTTATATCTCGTATATATTTTTTGAGAGATTTTTGCTATAGGGCACTTGAGTTTGCCAGATAGAGAGAAAGCGAGAAATCATCTCCTGGGGGGATGGCCACTCTGCATCCCCTTCTCTCCATTGTCCTCTTGAGATATGGGACATACATGCTCGTGCACCCAGAGTGAATTTTAAGTTGTAGGATCTGGGGCTCAAGCCGTGGTCGACCATGTAGGAGTCCAGCACTTTAACCACTATGCCACCAACTGGCCCCTTAAGTCTTACAATTTTTAAGACTATTGACTCTTTACAAATATCATTTCTTCCTCCCTCTGTGCTTGTGTGCATGTGAGTGTGTGTGTATGTGTGCATGCCTGCATGTACCACTTGACTGGGCTTTTGATCCTTGCTATTGGAATACTCATTTACTTGGAGAAAGTTCACAGGCTCAGAATCTTTCCTTATCTTTCCTTTCCCTCAACTCTATTTTCTCTCTATTCGCATCCCCACCCACCCCCATGCCTATGTCAAGATCTTCCTCTCTTCCCAAGAACAGATGATCTAATCCAAGTCGGGTTGTCATTAAATGTCCGATAAGGATTTGATGTGATATCTCTAAGTAGGCATATTTCCATTCGAGGATCTTCCCAGAATGATGGGCTCTCAGGAAGCACAGGGATCTGAGAAGGCTGAGAAGAAGGGCAGGTTAGGATGAGCATATCAGGCGGGGGTGCTTTACTTCACACTTCTCATCCCACCCTGTGGGTAGAAATCAGACAAGGTGGCTCAAAAAGTTAGGATTTCTGCATTTACTCAGAAGGCTGAATCCCAACTCACCCTCACAAACAGAAACGTTAGTACTGGCCTTCTCAGATAACTCTGATATGAAGTCACATTATATTTACATGCTCTAAGACGTAACTCCTTGCACATAAAACTAAAGTATCTTGGGAACCAGCAGTTAGCGTAATGGCTATGTCGCTGGACTCCCACGTAGTCGACCGCGGTTCGTGTCCCGGACCCGGTGGCTTAAAACTCACGCCGGGCGCGTGTGCGTGCGTGCCCAAGATCCCGAGAGGAGAATGGAGGAGAAGGGATTGCGGCATGACCATCCCCCCTGGGGGGTGATTTCTCGCTTTCTGTCTCTATGTCTCTCTCTCTCTGTCTGGCGAGCACACGCGCCCTACAGTGAAAAAAATCTCTCAAAAAAAAAAAAAAAAAACCTAAAGTATCTCTACTGAGGAAGGCAAGTGAAGATTCTATTTAGAATTGAGTCAAACTGAGAGAAACAAGAGCTGTTATCCTCTAGAAACCACTTCAAGGAGAGTAACCTACACATACACATACAAACACTCATTCACAAATCAAGAAAGCGAGAGCCAGGTCGATGGAAATTCTAGAAGAATTGCCACCAGAACATTAACAGAGATAAACTTTGTTTGGGGCAATTTGTGTGTGCTTATTTTGATTTCTTTTGTTGGTTAATGTGTTTTTACCTTGTGTTTTTTTTTTTTTTAATATTTTGTACTGAACATTACATTTGCAATGCTATGTATTAGTATTATAAACTTTTTTTTTTTTCTGAGAAAGGAAGAAAGAAAAAGAGTGGTGAAGGGACAAAGGCAAATTCTAGAAATGGCACAGTCGAGATTTGGACCCCACAGTCTGTCCTGGTGGATGATTCGTTGACTTGCTCTGTGCGGTGTTGGGCTTCTAGACGGTGTGTGGGAATGTGAAAGCAAATGCACCACCCAGAAAAAGCAGTGCAGAGGGAAACCATCTGCATAAGGAGAATCTCTTCTAACAGGATTTACTCAATAGTAAAAACACTTTGTTCCTGTTTCAAGTTTAAATTATAGCCACAGCAATATTGAAAACTCGATGAAAGGATCGCTCAGGTCAACTTCAAAGTGGAGCTGAGATGTAGGATCTGTCAGGAGAGAGCCAACCACACCACCTCCACCTCCACTCTGGGACCTACCCAAGGCGGGGACTACAAACATACCCACCGGGCTCTCTTTGTTTATTCTTCTGGGGATTTAACTGATGGAATCAAGATGAGGAGACTTCAAAACATGCTACTTTTTTTTTTTTTTCTGTTTCCTTTGTCTCTCTCTTTGTATCTGTTGACTCTAGATATTTTCTATCTCCCTCTCTCTGTTTTTCTCTCTCCCTTTCAATCTTTCTCTATTCCAAGAGCCTAAAATGAAAAGCCCCTAGAACCAGAAGCCGCCTGGTTGTGACACACAGGGGTGTAATTCTGTGATTCATAAATCCATTCCTGGTTGACTAGTTGGGGGGTTGCCTTCCCTAGGTTCCAATTACTAGCTGCAATTTAATCCAGAGCCGACTGCTGGCTAGCACAATCATGGAATCATTTAGGTTTATTAAGAAACCTTTTAATTTTATTTTTAAAATTACTTTAAGGATCTCTAAGGATCTTTATGTTTTTATTTAGAAAAGTTGACGTATTTTAATATCTTGGATGTGAATAAGCCTAAAGAGATACCAAACAGATGAGACGAAACTGGTTCATTATAATTATTAAACTGCAATTAAAATTCTGAGATTAAGAGGGCAAATTTCAGAAAGAGTATTTCCTTTCTTTACTAGAAATTGTAATTGTATTTTGTTTTGTTTGGAGTTCTGTTTTTTGTTTTGTTTTATTTTTTGCTGTGTCGCTGGAGACATACAGAGACACACACACACAGAAAGTAAGTAAGTGAGAAAGCATCCTTTAGGGGGGATTGCCATGCCACAATCCCTTCTCTTCCATTCCCGTCTTAGGATTTGGGGCATGCACCATATGGGCCTGGTATGTTTTTCAAGCCTCTAAACCCAGGACTCAATTGGCCACGTGGGTTTCAGCTGGCTTAACAACCACAGCAGCTGCTGGCTCCCAACTCTATTTTGTTTTTAATGAGTACAAAGCATTTTTACATCATCTGAAGTACACCCTCCTACCATTCAGTGAAGAAAACAGGGCAAATATTACATTAACTCCAGCTTACAAATGTGGAAAACAGACAAAAAGGGAGTTCGAAGACCTGTGGTAACCTGCCGGGAGAGACTGAGGTGCAGCTGTTGGGCCAAACTTGGACTCCTTCCCACACTGGCCACACTCAGCTCACTTCCAAAGAAACAGAAATTCCTTCCCTGGGATTTGCCTCACTATCCCCAGGTACTATAGTATGGTAGAACCTGGGGGAGGGGGGGTGCAGCAGGTGGCTTGATACTTAAAGGCACTGGATCCCCACATGACTGACCATGGTTCGAGTCCTGGACCTGGGCTTGCTTTCTCCCTTTCCTTCTCTCTCTCTCTCTCTCTCTCTCTCTCTCTCTGTTAACATTTAAAAACAATAACAAATAGAATTAAATAAAGAATTTTTTTAAAAGATAGAACCTGGGAAAAATAGGAGATCCTTGAAATAAATTTCCAATAAATCTTCATTTTTTTATTAAAGTTTCATTCTTTTGTGAGCAAAAGACCAGGGTCTTGACCCTTCAGCAGTGTCTCGACGTCATGACCCACCCCCAGCCCACCAGCCCTGAATCATGGGCACATGAACCGCCAATGTCCTCAGGAAGGTCTCCAGGTATGAACCTGAAACCTTCTCTGTGAGTCAGCCTTACAGGGCGTTGTATTACCACTGTGCGACCACCTGGCCCCATATTTTAATTTTTTTGTGTGTTTAATAATTGTTTATGAAAAACTTTAATCTGTATATGTTGTTTTGATCAATTGACTAATAATATTTAATAACTCACTCCAGAATAGCTTTTTAAATACTTACAGTCTTAGAGATATAAGAAACAAAAACATTTATAGGTGTATATTTAATTACTTTTTTTCTTTCCCATCCTATAGAACTCATGCCCATGCATGTGCCAAACAAGAGGAAGAGAGAGTGAAGCACAGGATCTCATTACTCCGTGGCCCCCTTCCCCAGTCCTCAAGCTCCTCAGGATCCTGTGTGCAAGATGAGGAGGAGAGGTAAAGGGTTACACAAATAGGAGCCTCTACAATAATGACGGTAATGCAGCCCAGCCTCTGTGGCGCAGGTGGTAGGGTACTGTCTGCAGCACTGGAAGCCACATGGCTGACCACAGGTTTCAGATCCCAATTTGCCCTGAAATGCAACAGATGGCCACTCAAGATCTTGAGGACTGGGGGAAGGGAATCTCAGTATGATGAGACCCTGTCAAGCATGCTTCTCTCTCTCAATGAAAATTTTCAAAAACCTTTAAAAATTATGGTAACAGATATCAGCTATTGAAAACTTATTGTGTGAAGAGAATCTTGCACACATACTTTTTTTTTCCTTTGGAGAGATTTTTGCTATAGGGTGCATGTGCTCACTGGAGAGGCAGAGGGAGATAGAAAGCAAGAAATCACCCTCCAAGGGATTGGCCATGCTGCAATCACTTCTCCTCCACTCTTCCCTTGATTTTGGACATGCACACACATGCCCGGTGTGAGATTTAAGCCACCAAGTCCAGAACTCAAACAACGGTTGGCCATGTGGGAGTCCAGCAACGTAACCATTATACCATCTGCTGGTCCCACATACATACATTAAGAGATGGGTAATATCTTTCTTTTGTAAAATGAAAGAGGGATAATTATGAAAGGAGAAGAAAGAGGGAAGTGAGGTTCTCATAATAACAAAGATATTCTGTATTCAATTTTATCCTTATTGAATGGATGAGGAAACTAGGGAAGTAGGAGACTCGATAACTTAACTGAAGATAACCTACCTAATGTGTTGAACTTCATTTAAAACCCACAGCACTCTGATTCCCAAGTCTATTGTGCCAACCATTATGCTTCCCAGGAGAAAATACATGAAAGTGACCCTTCGTGGCCCATATTCATACAAAGGATGGTTAAAGGTGGTATTCCAAGAATCACTGCCCTTTTATCACTTGCCTTCCCATGTCCTTTACATCTACCCACTCTTCTTGATTCTCCTTTTTTTTATTTTTTAATTTTTGTTAGGGAAGGTCTTGGTCTGTGGAAGTCCTCCTACCTCAGCCTCTCAGCTGAGACTACAGGTATGCACCACATATAGATTTTTCCGACAAGGTCTCACTATGTTGCCTAAACCAGCCTTGAGCTCACAAATCCTCCTGCCTGGTGCCAGCAGATGGTGTGGTGATTAAGGTGCCAGACTCTCACATAGTCGATTATGGTTCAAGGCCCAGACCCAGTGGCCTGAAAATCATGCCGGGCATGTGTGAGTGCATGCCCAAAATCCTGAGAGGAGAATGGAGGAGAAGGGAAAGTGGCGTGACCGTGCCCCCTGGAGAGTGATTTCTCACTTTCCCTCTCTCTGCATCTCTCTGTCTCTCTCCTTTCCAGTGAGTGCAAACACCCTATGACAAAAGAAAAAAGAAAAAAGAAAAGAAAAATGAAAAACATCCACCTGCCATAGCCTCTCAAGTGTTTTTTTTTTTTTTTTTTTGGAAGAGTTTTTCTCTCGGCGCGGGAGGCTTTTCACTGTAGGGCGCGTGCGCTCACCAGACAGACAGAGAGAGACATAGAGACAGAAAGCAAGAAATCACCCCCCAGGGGGGATGGTCACACCGCAATCCCTTCTCCTCCATTCTCCTCTCGGGAGAGGAGTGAGTTTTAAGCCACCAGGTCCAGGACACGAACCGCGGTCGACTACGTGGGAGTCCAGCAACATAGCCATTACGCTAACTGCTGGTTCCCTGCCTCTCAAGTTTTTGAGACTATAGGCACATGTCATTGCACTCAGCCTTTAGGTTGGACCTAGAATCAAACCCGGGTCTTCCGTGTGGTCCCAGCTTGCAGAGCACAGCATTAGCAGCACACACGACCATGCTGGGCCTGATCCCCCTCTGTTCGCTCATCCATTCTTCTTTGGATGCAATGTCTTTAGTTTTCTAAAGCCAGTCCTGAGCATTGCATTGTTTTCTGTGCATCCTGTCTTGTGGGACGGATATTCAGGATTTGGACCTGTTTCTGATGTCACATTCCATTCCTGGACATATTTTTCTCCCACTGAAGCCCACACAGAATAATTAATATCAAATAGTAAGGCACGTTCTTCAATAATTAACACCTGGAAAGAAGCCAGCTAACTGGCAACAAAGCCAAGCTCAGTGCAATTTGGTTTCCTGAGCTGGACAGATAATGAAGAAAAAAACCTTTAGTCACCACTGGAGTATTTGGGCTGGAGGGGGGTAATAAAAACGACAGGAAGCAAACAAACAAGATAGAAGCCAGGAAATAGAAACAGCGTGGAATAGCAACAAGGACGAGGGCAGTTAAACTGTAGTGGCAAGAGTTGGAAATGGGACATAGAGGAAAAAATGATGTGGCCCCTAGGCAGTGGAAGGCTTTATATGGTTAAAACTACTGAGCTCACTCAGTTCTTACAAATTCTCTGCTGGCAGTGAGAGGGGCTTTTGGAATAGCTACACAATTGTTCTGAAATCAGTTCTATCCCAGTAGAGCTGGCTGTGCCCAGGGCATGAAAAGTGATGGCATATTTGGTATGATAAGCAGGAAGCTCCACTGCCACAAATACTGCCGTCTTTGTCAACTGCCAGCCATGGTGCTACCAATTCCCCCTACTACTTACCCTTCGGGATTAGAGCACTAGAGGTATCTGTTATAATGTGTATCTTGGAGCATGTTGAAAACATCTAACAAGAGAGTCAACCATTTCCCTTCCGGGTCAGCACTCAAATGGTGCAGTCAGCCTTGTGGGATTCAGCTGCCTGGATCGCCATGCCATGGGCTGGCCCTGACATTTGTATTTTGATGATCATAGGTAGGGGAAGGAGGTGCACACACATCTGTAGAGCTAAGAATTAGCATTTCAGAAGTTTTGGGGTGAGAGGAGTGCCCACACAGGTCATTGTAAACAGAATGATCACCTCTTCAGGGGAATAGCAACTCTCCCCTGTCTGGTTCCAGGTGAGCTGCTTCGTGACATACTCACTTCCAGTAAGTAGGGCATGCCTACCTTTCTGTTCAGCCACAGCACCTAGGCCATGAATGCTACAACAGCCCTAACAGGAGGACGGAAGGAAGACTGCATACCATGCTACTCTGTCATGGCAAAGAGAATGGAGTTTTACTCTGAAAAGCAATTTAAAGTCTGGAGGTTTTTTTTTTTTTTTTGCTTGCTTGCTTTTGAGTTTCTGCTTTCTTTCTTTCTTTTTTCCCCCCTTAAAAAATTGCTGGAGGGCACTTGCACTTGTCAGAGAGAGAGAAAGGGGAAAAGTATCCCCCTCCATGGGCATGGTCATGCCACAATCCCGTGTCTTCCATTTCTATATCCTACTGGGATTTGGGGCATGCACACACACATGACCAGTGTGTTTTTCAAGCCACCAGGGCTGGGATTCTAACTCTGCAGTTGGCCACATGGGATCTGCTCCCTTAACCAGTAGGCTATGGGGCCAGCCTCTAGTTTTTACTTTTTGAATAAAGTATTTTCTCAAAATGTTCTTAGGTTTACTGAAAAACCCAAGAGACTTCCTAGAAAATATATATCCTATTTATTTTCTTTCTCCCGCCCCCAAAGGGCATGTGCACTCACCAGAGAAAGATCGTGAGAGGGAAAGTGAGAAATCACCCCTCAATGGGAATGGCCACTCTGCAATTTCTTCTCCTCTATTCTCCTCCTGGGATTTAGGGCATTCATGCACACGTGCCCAGTGTGATGTTCAAGCCCCTGGACCGGGTACTCGAATCACGGTTTGTGGGAGTCCAGCGCCATTACCACCATGCTACCTGCTGGCCCCATATACATTCTATTTCAACAAAGTATTGAATGTTCCAGAAAATCACCCTCACTAGTAAGTAGGTCATTCATTTTCAGCTTTTTTTTTCTTTTAATTAAATGAAATTCAAATAACATAGAACTAACCATTTTGATAAGAATGATTCAGCTAACTGGCATCTAAGCCAGACTCAGTGCAATTTGGTTTCACTGAGCTGAGCAGATAATGAAGAGCGTGAACATTTAGTCACCAGCAGAGTATTTGGAGCCATAGTAGGCTAATCACAGCTGGACAAGGGTAGCATTCACAATATTGTGCAACTGTCACCTCTATCTATTATAGTTACAAAACATTTCATCACCCCAAAAAGAAACACTGCATTTATTCTTTCCTCAGGCCCTGACGACCACTGGTCTGTTCTCGCTCTGTGGATTCATCTGTCCCCGTTATTTCACACACTGTAAGTATGAGGGAACTTTGAAAAGTTAGTGGGAAAAATGGAATTAAAGTTCAAAATTATTTTGATGCAAAGTATTTTTGAAATTCATGCATAGTTGTTTAATTTTCTGGAAAGATTTTTGTTATATCTTCGCTGGAGAGACAGAGAGAGCAAGAAATCACACCACCACCACCCCACCACCACCGCCCCCCCCTCCCTGGGGAGGAGTGATGGTCATGCAATAACCCCTTCTTCTCTCAGGATCTTGGACACACACACACACATGCCCAATGTGAGTTTTAAGTCACCAGGTCTGGGACTCAAACCATGGTCAACTACATGAGAGTCTAACAATTTAGCCATTATGCCATCTGCTGGTTCTCATGCATAGTTTTTTTTTTTTTTTTAATAATATACATTTTATAAGGAACTTTTTGAAGATCCTTCATCCATCATATATACAGTCAGGCTTTTGTGTCTAGCATCTTTCGCTCAGTACAATTTTTTCAAGTTTCATCTACAGTGTAGCAATTGTCAGGAGTTCATTCCTGTCTTGTTTGAATAGTGCGCTACTGCATGGGTGGACCCGTTTTGTATATCCATCCATTCATTGATGGACATTTGGGTTGTACCTACCTGGCCAACCCTGGCCAGTGTGAATTGTGCTATAAATATGTTTGCACATGCATTTGTTTAAATACCTGTTTTCAGTTATTTTGGGTATGTACCAGAGGGTGGAGTTATGAGGTCTTACAGAAATTATATCTTTAACATTTTGAAAACCTGTTTAACTGTTTTCCACAGTAACTTCACCATTTTATATCTTCACTAGCTATCTACAAAAGTTCCATTTTTCTCTATAACCTCACCAACACATTACTTTTTTTTTTTCATTATAGCTCTCCTAGCAGGTGTGAAACAGAAATGTATCATAGTTTCCATTTGCATTTTCCTAATGAGTAGTAACAGTGAACATCTTTTCATGTACTCGTGGACCATTGGTGTATCTTCCTTAAAGAAATGTTTGCTCAAGTCTTTTGCCTACTTAATGATTGGGTTGTGTGTGAGTAATTGACTTTGAACAGTGATGAAACCATTCATAGTTGGCATTTCCTGACTTTTGGGTAATCAAGATCAGCATCCTAACTTATTCTTGTTACAGTGTATCTCTCAGTCTGGCTCCTTTCCAGGGAAAATGTTAAGAATGTTCCTTTGATGCTCTTCTCTGGTCACAATCCTGATAATAATAGAGCTAATTTTTTTTTAAGAGGATTTTTCTATAGAGCCCGTGTACTCACCGGAGAGACAGAGATAGAGAGACAGGAAGCGAGAAATCACCCTCCAGGGGGAATGGTCAAGCCATAATCTCTTCTCTATTCTCCTCTTAGGATCTTGGGCACACACACACACACACACATGGCCCAGCGTGTTTCAAGCTTCCGGGTCCGGGACTCGAACTGTGACCAACTGTATGGGAGTCTAGTCATGTAAACATTACGCCATCTTTGAACCAGCAGTTAGCGTAATGGCTATGTCGCTGGACTCCCACGTAGTCGACCGCGGTTCACGTCCTGGACCCGGTGGCTTAAAACTCACGCTGTGCGCGCTTGCCCAAGATCCCGAGAGGAGAATGGAGGAGAAGGGATTGCGGCATGATCATCTCCCCTGGGGGGTGATTTCTTGCTTTCTGTCTCTGTGTCTCTGTCTGTCTGGCGAGTGCACGCGCCCTATAGTGAAAACCTCTCCAAAAAAAAAAAAAATGCGTCATCTGCTGGTCTCTAGAGCTAATATTTTTAAGTCCTTACTATGTGAAAGCACTATTTTGAGTGCTTTTACATTTATTAACCCACTTAGTTCACATAACAATCCCACAAATTACATTTTGTAGAGGAAAAACTGAGACAGCTTGCTCCAAATCACATAGTTAGACAATGGTGGGGACACAATTTGGACAGTATCAATAGAGACTGAAAGAGAATGGATTGAAGCAGTCCTCAGCTCAAAAGGTGATTTTCAGGTCAGTGTATATTCCCAAGTACTATAAAGCTATTGGGGCAGGAATAGCAGATGAGTTGCTATGTACAGAATTGAAATTGCGATCAAAAGAACAGCAAGCATGCTGAGTCTTAACAAATTATTCATGCAGAGTCCAATAGGTGGTATGGTGGTTAAGGCCCTCGATTCTCACATGGTCTCCCATGGTTTGAGTCCCAGACATGGCAGCTTGAAAATCACACTGGGTGGCCCAGAACAGCCCTTCTTCAAGAGACAGCCAGCTCCATGGCTCCTGAGATCTAGCCATTTGGGCAGAAAGGAAGATGTCCCACTGATAACTGGGCCTCCAGCATCCAAAACTCGCGTGTTTGGGAAAAAACCGATCATCCACCAGATGACTAGAAATTGCTGCAGGACCACAAGAAATATGGGGAAGCAGGAAAATACCTCTCCCACAAGGGAAAAGGATAGCTCCTCTTTATCCACACACAGTTCAATGGAAATCATGGAAATGTCTGATAAAGAATTCAGAACGTTCATAATGGCAAAGCTAACAGAGATGGAAGAGAAGAGAGACAAGGAACTGCTGAAGAGGAAGGAGAAAGGAGTTGAAGAGTTCCAGGAGGTGAGGAAATTCATGCTAGATCTAAAAGAGGAATTTCACACTTTACAAAAGAATCAGATGGAAATGTTAGAGATGAAGGCTATAATACAAGAAGTCAAAATCTCCCTTGAAAGTATTAAAAGCAGACTATATCATACAGAAAATAGAATCTCTAATGTAGAAGAGAAAATGGTTGGCCTAGAAAAATCCACCGCGAAGACTGAGAAAATGGCCCAAAAATTTGAGAATAATATGCGAGAAGTACTAGATACCATCAAACGTCCAAACATCCGGATAATAGGCATCCCAGAAGGTGAAGAGACTCATAAGGGCATTGATAATCTATTCCATGAAATCTTACAAGAAAATTTTCCAAACCTGGAGAGGCACTCAAAGATCCATTCCCAAGAAATACAGAGGACCCCAAATAGAATCAACCCAAGAAGATCTTCTCCAAGACACATTATAGCCAGATTGACCAAAACCACAGACAAAGACAAGATACTAAGACTGGCAAGAGAAAAAAGGCAAGTTACCTACAAAGGGTATCCCATCAGACTAACGGCAGACCTCTCATCGGAAACAATGAGAGCGAGGAGAGAATGGGAAAATGTATTCAAAGTATTAAGGGAAAAGCAATTTCAACCGAGAATTCTGTACCCAGCAAGGTTATCGTTCATTTGGGAAGAAAAGACACGAACTTTCCCAGATAAACAAAACCTGAAAGAATTTACCAGCACCAGACCGGATCTCCAAGAAGTTCTTAAGGGAGTGCTATGTCAGTAAAATTAAATGCAGACACACAGAAATAAGAGTTCAGAAACTAAGAAAATGGGCAACTTAATTGTAGGGCCAAAAGCTGGAGTTGAGTATTACATCCCAGATTTCAATCTGGAACATCGAACCTCAACAGATACAGAAGAAAGATTAAGTACATGAGACTGAACTGATGAAACAGTATTCTACGACTTGACTAAAATATTGCTGCTTTTCTTCTAAGCTTTGTTGTCCGGTTTTAAGGATTTTTGTCCTGTCTTCAGCTATCAATAGATTCATGTTCCGACTATTTGAACAGAATACTAACCTGTTTCTAGGCTTTAAGTTTCAAAGAAATATCCTTACCAGTTCAAAACTGCTTTTCTTGAAACCATCGGCTGATCTTGCTATTGAAAGTAGTTAGATTACTTATGATATTGTGTGATCAACGAAATGTTGGGGGAAAAGGAATTGAAGACAACTGTAGACAGCAGAGATAGTGTAATAAGAGAGTGGAATAGGGCAGAGGGCTAGACATGGGTAAAAAACATATATATGAAAGTAGAAATGGAATATTATGGATGATAACATGCATTATTAAGCCACTATACAGTATATTCTAGATGGGAAACCACATTTAGAATGTTGTGATGATGCTCAGGGAATGAATGTAAATTAATAAAAAAAATTTTCAGAAGAAAAAAAATAGGCATTAGAAATACCTATTTGATGACTGCAGTTAATGTATATAGCCCTAGTTAGGTGCTACTTTATAGTATGTTCATTCTATCACTGAGGTTTATGCCTAAAGTCAGACTTGTGTTCATGGATATGTACATATCAGCTGTGCTTGCTGTTGAAAATATTTAGATTTATTAAGATATTTAGTGAAACAATAAAATGGGGGAGGCATAGAAAGCACCAATAGATACCAGACACAGTGTGGGAGGAGGGTGGGAGATGGCAGAAGGTGAGATAGGGAAAAAAGGATGGGAAAAAAGGCAAAATATACAGAAAACAAGAAATGGAAAATGATTTGTTGACAATAACACATATGTTGATGTGCTTGATTGAGCCAATATACAGTGTATTCTCAATGGAAAAATCTCATTTTGTATGCTATAATGATGTACAGTGAATGAATGTAAATAAAGAAAAAAATGTATAAAAAAAAAAAAAGAAAATCACACTGGGTGTATGTTTGTGTGTGCTCAAAAGTTCAGGAGGAGAATGGGAGAGAGGGGATTGTGGTATGTCCATCCTCCCTGGGGAGGGGGTGATTTCTCACTTTCCATCTCTCTGTGTCTCTCTGTCTCTCTCCAGAGAGTGCATGCACCCTATGCCAAAAACCTGAAAAAAAATTATTCATGCAAATAGAAAAGATGTTGACCAAATAAGCACGCTTCTGGGTGAAATGAACCCATTTCAGTAAAAACTGTATGAATTTTCACTACTGGCTGGAATCAGTGATGGAGAACATGTGAGCATTAGGAGTGCAGCAGCTGCAAATCTAAGACCAAGGTCTCAATGAGCAGAGCCCACGGACGACCCATTCCCTTCATCAGGAAGACGGTGAACATGCTGACACATTACCAAGAGGACACCTAATGAAAACCATGACAACAAAATGCTCCCCAGGGAGTTTGTTTTAAAGAAAATGAAACCTCAGTGGTCTATTCTATATTTTAACACACACACACACACAGTCACTACACTGAGTAAGCTTTTTTATTTAGTAACTAGATTCATTAAACACTGCTTGTGCCCAAACTTCTCCTTGCAAGTATGCGAAACAGACTTCGATAATGTTTTTGGCTCAGTGATATAAACAATAAACCTAGAAACGCTAACATATTTATATATAAGTGGGTCCCAAACATGAGATATACCATCTTTCTCCAAAGCTTTCGTTGTCCTACCCACAATTATCCATTTATTTACTTCTTAAGTCTTTTAAGTTTTTTTCCTCTCACTAAAATTTACTTATAACTTTATAGACAGAACTGAGGTAGGTCTATAAGAAACTGTTATAAAGTTGGAGATTTAAATGCTAGGAAAACAGGGAAGATTGAAAACAAAGTTGATTTGGAGCAGAGAGCAAAAATCTGCCCTGTGTCTGATATTCAATGACCATTGTAAACAGCTGATTATCTACTATATAGACATTGATTTTTGAGCTCTCAGCAGACCTACAACACACAAATATTTGACAAGATAAATGTGAGAGACACCTTTAAAATTTGCCACAGCCGCTGTGCAATGTGGCTCAGAAAAGGTGACGGGGACCGTGCAGTGTCTCTTCCTGTGGGATGGCATTCCTTGTTATTCCAGGAGGTGCTTTATCAAGTGATGAGCTTTTCAGAATCTGTCCATCAAGGAGTGAGCAGATACAGCCATGGGAAAACTGTCAGAGTGAAGTGAGATGACTGCACAGAGTGTTAGCAAGGATGTCCCTGGGGAGCAGGGTTTGGAAAAAGTTCTGTAGGGAAGAGAGGGTGGGCGGTAATCCACAGGACGGATGTGGGAGGCTTTCAGCTGGGATGATGGCAGAGAACAGAGACAGTCCAAGGAACAAGAGGTCAAGGTTGCAGGTAACATTGGCTTGCTGTCCTTCAAAGCAGGTGTTTATTTTGATTTCTGGTTGGGCAGATGGGGCTGAGACAGGATGCCATCCATACAGAACACTGGCAACCTTTCAGACCACACTGAGCCACTCAGGTGCACATAGCAACTGGCCCATCTCTGTGACTTATTTCATTAGCAACAGGAGGAGTCAATGTATAGAGCTATGGTTCTCAATTCTGCCCAGGGGACATTCCACAAGGTGGGAGACATTTTAGGTTGTCACAGTTTGGCAGGAGCTGGGGGATGCTGCTGGTGGGTGGACGATAGGGTGCTAAGCATCCTGCCATGTATAGGATGGCTCCCCACGACGAAGTATTGATCTGCTCAAAATGCCAATAGCACTGAGGGTGGGAAACCCTCATGTAGACTGAGCCGTCCTTTCTCTTCCCTTGTGCTCCATGTCCAGGAGGCACCCCCCCCAACACACACACACACACACACACACACACACACGGTGAATTCAGGAATCCAGGTCTGAGTCCCACATGCCAGGGTATTGGGCTGTCATCTGGAAGCTATTGTGAAAGAATAATGGCGATAATAGTTGCCGATTTAGCGGGGGCAGCCGTCAACAGCACAGCGAGGACAATGTTTTGCCAGACTGACTCACAGGGCGAGGTTCTGGGTTTGCATCTGGAAGCCTCATGGAACACACCACAGCACACCTGTGATCCGGAGTGGGTTGAAGCTGGGGATAGAGGGTAACATGAGGACCCTATGGAGGGCACTCCTTAGCCTCCTCCTTTTTCTCCATCAGAAAAAAAGAAACAAATTAACTTACAAAAATAATAGTAACTACCAGTTTTGAGTACTGCGTGCTGGGCACTGTGCTTCTTCCATCTCACACAACCCCTGGAGCAGCCCACAACCAGGAAAAAACAGAGTGGCACTGAAGCAGCTTGACTTGAGCCCTTTGTCCCAGACCACGCTACCACATTTCTCTCCGAACGTGTCATCTCATGTGTGTGTGTGTGTGTGTGTGTGTGTGTGTGTGTGTGCTGGAGAGGGGAGGTACAGCTTACATGGGTTTTCATATATGAGGAAACTTTTTAGAAGTGCATGAAAAGATGGAATTAAAGTATGAGTTTATTTTGGTGTCAAAAAAATGAAAGCCAGGGAACCAGCAGTTAGCGTAATGGCTATGTCGCTGGACTCCCACGTAGTCGACCCCGGTTCGTGTCCCGGACCCGGTGGCTTAAAACTCACGCCGGGCACGTGTGCATGCGTGCCCAAGATCCTGAGAGGAGAATGGAGGAGAAGGGATTGCAGCGTGACCATCCCCCCTGGGGGGTGATTTCTCGCTTTCTGTCTCTATGTCTCTCTCTGTCTGTCTGGCGAGCGCACGCGCCCTACAGTGAAAATCTCTCCAAAAAAAAAAAAAAATGAAATCCACGCATAGTTATTTCAAAATACACATTTTCTGTGAACTTCGTGAAGACCCCACGATTACAAGTGTTCTGCCTGACTTCTGTCCCTTCGCTGCACTCCCTCTGGACCAGGTATGTTAGCAGCTCAAAGCCATGGCCTTGGCAAGCAATGGAAGCCGTAATAGAAGCCGTCACTACCATCATCTCTGCATTTCCATGCATGCCAAGATGTGAGGCTATGCTGTCCACTTACCCCTCTCCTCTCCAGAACCGGACCCTCCTGTAAGAGAGGGACTGTTGTCTTTTTGGTCTTTGGAATCCAGCTCCTTGCACTCGGCTGACTGTTTGTTGAATAACTACCCTGTTGGAAAGCTGGCCTTAACCACAAGGTTTTGCTGGTTCAGGAGGCCTGGTTGGTGCCTTCAGTCAGCACGTCTGTTCTCAAGGGTATTGGGCAGTCCTTTAGAGTCATGATTCTATAGAAATGTCGGGTTTGGGTTACTTCAGGCAAGAAACCCGGCCTCTGGCTCCAGTAGACAGGGAGAGTCACATTCTTTTTCAGCAGGGAACTTGATGGAGATACACACTATTCTCTGAATTTTTTTTAAAGAGAGATTTTTGCTATAGGGCATGTGCACTCACCAGAGAGAGACAGAGACAGAAGAGAAGTCAGCTTCCAGGGGGGATGGTCATACCACAAACCCTTCTCCTCCATTCTTCTCTCAGGATTTTGGACATGCACACACATGTGCCTGGCATGAGTTTTAAGCCGCCAGGTCCAGGACTCAAACCATGGTCGACTACATGGGATGTAACCATTAGGCCATCTGCTGGTCCCTATTCTCTGAATTTGAATAAGGCCTTAGATCTTTGTTTTTTTTTCCTTTTATTTCCAGAGGGCATGTGTAAGCACGAAAAAGAAAGAGAGAGAAAATAAATCCCAATCAGATATGGTTATGCAGTAATCTTTATTTCTTCATTGCCCCAACCTGTCAGGACTTGAGGCGTGCATGTATCTGCTTCGCATGTTTCTCAAGCCACTGGGGCTGGGGTTCAAACCTCAGTCAGCCATGTGAGATCTTGCTCCTCAATGAGTAGTGTTGAATTAGTATTTTAAAAATTATTAAAATTCAAAATAATAACCTAAATGTTAAATAGTTAAACATCTTTAATATGCATGTTTATATATTTTAAAATTTAAATAAAAATCCATTAAAAATCTAATAAAGGAGATGGAGAAGAGGAATCAGGAGGTGTAGTTCTAATCGTACTGTATCTCATTGTTTCTGAAAACATGGTTAAGAAGTTGATCCTGGGGTTGAAAACAAACGAAATATGTTCTTAACTCAGTAAATAGGGTTTCTCTTTTTGTCGTTGTTGTTTTTGCATTGATTTACACAGTGTAAATGAAAGACAATTGTTTTTGTAGTTGTTGGCTTGATAATCACCCTGGAAAATGATTTTTGGAACGTTTGCAATTGCAAGAGATTATTTATTCCATTACTTTCACTCTGACCAAGCCCACATCTTTCTCTAAAACATGTCTTAGTTTTAGGGTTTATAAATCGAACGTATTGTAAAGCTGGAATGCAGCATGAAATGCACTCACGAACAAAAACCTAGGCTTGTTCAGCAGTCTTTCTACAGCACAAACAAAAGTGCAGCCACTAAAACATTCTGCTACATGAAGGCCTTTTTTGAGGTATTTAACATGTGTTCTTATTTTTAAAAATAATATTAGAACTCTACCTTTAAAGAAATTCCACTACTTGAAGAAATACGTGGTAGAAGAGACAAAACCAACACTTAACTCTTATTCATTCCAAAGCTGGAGAGCACAACGTTTCAATATTTAAAACCACTGGAAAAATAAGGATATTTAAAATGAGCACAAAGATGAGAATAAGCAGAAGACAGCCGTTCTTTAACAAATAATCACTTCTTTATCTGAAAACAAAGCGTGTGCCTTTCACCTAATGGCTCATCCTCTCTGGGCCTCAGGTCCCTTACCCGAGGGATGAACAGGTTGAACCATGTGCGTTGTGGTCTCACGTGGTTTGATTCCCTCTATTTCACACCCAAGTTTATTAACCATCTCATAAGTCACCTATATTTTCAGTAATGCTGCCCTCCAGCTATCTGTGGGAATCTTTAATTCTGCTTCATAATGGATCAAGTTTTTTTTTGTTTTGCTTTGCTTTTTTTTTGGGGGGGGGCTGGGCATTAAGCAACTCAGAGAAGGGCCAGGTCTGCTGTAATTTACCTTTGATGAGTTGATTTGACATCTGTGATGGAAAAACTCTATGTCTTTGATGGTGGTATCTAGGGGCCCCTATCTTCCTACTGGCCATCCCTGTCCTTAGAGACCTTCAGCTGCCCTGGCCAATCCTGCCTTGTCCCTGTGAGCCTTAGGCTCACCATGGCATATCTGTTTTGTTGTCCTGGTTACACCTCATTAAGATCATTTATATCCGTCCATTGAAACACACTATGTGGCTTTCATATGGACCCTTATGACTTTATTTCTCGAAGAGTTTTTTTGCCTCCACTCACTGGTTGTGTGGAAAAGACAGAGTCTAACAAGAACCTAGGACTCTGCTTTCTAAACGTGGCCCTCCTATTTGAAAGGTGAGGCAGGGGCTGGACAGTGGTGAAATGGTAACATACTGCTCTTCCAGGCTCCCCACACCCAGAAACCTCTCTAAACACACTCTGTATCCCCATGCCCATGATCTGGGGATGGTTGAAGTCGGGAGTGGTCATGGTGTGAAAAACCATGATGGAAATGCCCATTTCTTTTTCTCTGTCTCTCTCACCTATGGAGGAAGAAAGAAACATTGGGGGGGGGAGAGGGGAAGGACACCTATGTGTTTTACGTTGCCTTAATATACTCATCTGGAAAAATGGGAAATAGTTACAGCCTGCACTTCTTCACTTGGATGCTATAAGCACAAAATAGTACAAGCACACACAAACACACATGTGTTAATAAGTGTGTGTGTGTGTGTATGTATACGTATGTGTGTAAAAGAGAGCTAAAAAATCGTGTTAGGTGTGATGTCAATATAAAATAATATTCCACAACGAAATTAATGTTAGAACATTTTCTAGGAAATATTTTTTAATGTGTGCATGCCTCTTTATAGTGGGTGTCTAATAAATTATAGCTTTCAGATTCCAGTTAAGACAGCAGTGGGAAAGAATCCTTCCTCTCCCCAGGCCTCCCAACTGCTCCTTTCTCCTTGCCTGAAACATCTGGCAGCCCTTTGTAGTTCTGGATGATTTGGTTTGGAATTCATTAGTAATAATTGATGTGCTTTCTGGAATTTGTTGAAACACTTCAGTGTGTGGTTGGTAGCCAGGCCAAAAAGGATTATTCAAAGGGAGCCAGCCAACCTGGTGGACTGAGATGGGCAATAACTGAGTGCTTGGTGCCTGCGGCTTTAGAAAGCTGCCTCCTCTCTCATCCCTCACCCAGCTTGGGTGTGAGGCCACTTGCCTGTCATGGTAGAAGTTTGGTTTCCTGTAGTGGTTTGTTTTTCTTCTTTATTTCCTTCCTCTCTTTTGTCCTCTCTCTCTCTCCCTCCCTCCTTTCCTTTCCTTCCTTCCTTCATTTTTTTTTTTTTTGGTGGTGGTTGTTTTTTGTTTTTAATAGGGAAATCACTTTATTTCACTTTGGGTAGTGGGTAGGCATCCCATCTCAGGACTTCTGGAATGGCTTCTTGGTACCAGGGGCAGTGGAAACCCTGAGCACACCGGCACACACGCTCTTGCTCAGGGACCTGCTCTTGTCTATCCCGGGCACAGATCTGGCCATCCCTGAAGCAGAGGGACAAGTGCAAGGGCATGTTCTGAGGTGGTTCTCAAAGAGATTGTACATGCGGGCATAGTGAAAGTAGTCCTAGTGGATGACAGTGGTCCTCAGCATCTTTATGTTGGTCACCCCACTAGACAGAACACCCCCTCGGATGGAGACATTACCAGTGATGGACATTTTGTTGTCAGTGCAGGTGCCCTCACTGGACTCTGTGAGTGACTTGAAGCCCAGATTGGTGTTCTTGTGGCAAAGCAGGAACATCTCCTGGCCAAGGCCTCACAGTAGGACCTTCCTTCTTCTTGTTTTGAAAGACAGTGCTGTATTACATAGGCACACTTGGTTTGAATGTCACCACCTTTCTGACCGCCTGAAAAAAAAACCAAAAACAAAAACAAAAAAACAACAGTGTTTGCATTAAGTTACTGACTTTCTTCTAGTGTTTGTGTCAAGAGTTCTCTACAATACAACTTTGCTAAATTCACTTATCACACCTAAGGGTTTTTCTTTAATGAAATCTTTAGGTTTCTCTACAGAATACAGTTATGTCATCTGAAAATAGGAACAAGTTAACTGCTTCCTTTCCAATATGAGCGATTTCATTCTCTAGCCAGAAGGCATTGGCAGGATTTCCAGTACTGTGTTGAATAAGAGTACAGAAAGTAGACATCCTTATCTTGTTCCAATTTTAAGAGGAAAAGCTTTCAACTTTTCTCCATTCAGGAAATCAGTCTGTCAGAGAGACTTTTGCACATCCATATTTATTTCAACATTATTTGTAATAGCTAAGTACCTGATAACTGATGAATGGATAAAGAAAATGTGGCATGTATACACAGAGGAATACTGTTAGTCATAAGGATCTTCCTGTCATTTGAGACAAGGTAGATGAATTCAGAAGATAAAAGGTTAAATGAAATAAGCCAGGCTATCAAAGACAAATACTGCATGTCCCCACTTAACAGATACTGACGGTTCCCAATCACAGCAGAAACTAAAGGACCTGACAGCACAGAAGTACAGAAAATAATGGTAGATACTAGAAGCTGCATGAGGCAGCCAGTGAGAGGTTTAGGAGAAATTGATTAGCAGACACAAGAGTGCATGGAAGCAAGTGGAATAGGCTATGGAACAGCGCACAACAGTAGAATAAAAAAAGATGTCGACAATCCAATATATATTTCCCCCAAAAAGTAAAACAAATTCAAAATACGCACAATGTTAAGTGTTGTGCATTTTCAAAATGCTGAAGATAGTGAATATGTGTCTAGCTTTCATTTGAATATTATACACCGTATATATGCTTTAAAAACATATCATACCATAAGTGTACATATATGGACAATTATATGTAAATCAGAAATTACAAAAAAATTAAAGCGTTTTCTTTGACAGAGTGATGAGGAGCCCACCCAGTCAAAGACATTTGCTGTTTTATTTTTTAAATAATTATTTCATTTTATTTACTCATTAATTTATTTTAATGTAACCAGAGAGAGATACAGAGAGAGAGTGAGAAAGCAAGCCGCCAGGTCCAGGACCCTACCCATGGTTGGCCACGTGGGAGTGTCCAGTGCCTTAACCACCATGCCACCTGCTGGTCCCAGTTGTTTTATTTTTAATTTACTGCAGAGGGCATGTGCACATGTGGAGTGGGAGCAAGAAAGCTCTCCCCAGTGGGAAACGATCAAACTATAATCCCCTTTCTTCTTTTCTCCCTCCTTTCAGGATTTTGGGCACACACGTGCGCGCACACACACACACACACACACACACACACACACACAGAGTGTGTTTCTCTAGCAACCAGGTCTGGGATTCCAACAGCTCCATTGCCCATATGGTATCCAGCCACCATAACCTCCATGCCATAGGCTGACCCAGACATTTGTATTTTAATGGCTAGAGGTGAGGGGGACCACACAAACATGTAGAGCGAGGAATTAGGATTGGAGAAGTTTAAAATCCTGGGGAAGAGGGAGTGTCCACACAGGAAATTGTAAACAAAAGGGGAAGGATGAGTCGAAGGTAGTTCTAGGGTAAGGGCTCTCCCTTTCACTGTCTTGATAATGCTATAGTGTGTTCATAATGCATGACACTGGGAGCATAGTATCTTATCCTCTCACTTTTTCTTTTTCCTTTTCTTTTTTTGAGAGGTTTTTGCTATAGGGCACGTGCGCTCGCCAGACAGACAGAGAGATAGAAAGCGAGAAATCACCCCCTATGAGGGATGGCCACGCCACAATCCCTTCTCCTCCATTCTCCTCTCAGGATCTTGGGCACGCACGCACATGCGCCTGGTGTGAGTTTAAGCCACCCAGACTCGAACCGTGGTCGACTATATGGGAGTCCAGCGACATATCCATTACACTAACTTCTGGTCCCTCCTCTCACATTTTTTTTTAATTAAAAAAGGGATTTCTTTACTCATGATATAGTGCATGCATGTGCGCGTGACAATTACAAAGAGAGAGGAATGCCTTCCACACGTTCTGGTCATGCCACAATCACCTCCCTCCAGTCCTCCAACCTATTGGATCCTGAGCATTTGTACATGTGCCTAGCATTTTTCCAACTGATTGGGTCAGGGAGTCGAATTGGGATCTGGCTTCTCTTGGGCAATCCATTACCACTGTGCCTTGGAACCAGCCTGCTTTTGTTTTTTCTTTTCTTAAGAGAGAGATTTTTTGTTATATGACATATGACTCCCCAGAGAGCCAGAAAGACAGAAAGTGAGAAATCACCACCCCCACCCCCCACCACCACCAAGGGGAATGGCCATGTTGCAATCCATTCTTCTCCATTCTCCTCTCAGGATTTTGGGCACGCATGCACATGCATCCAGCAAGAGTTTCAAGCCACTGGGTCACAAGACTGGAACTGTGCTCAGCTATGTAGGAGTCCAGCAACGTAACCATTATTACATCATCTGTTGGTCATCCCACCTACCCCCGCCCCCTTTCACTTTCAGTAAGACAAAAAATTATTGGTGGGTTCAGGTGATGAAAATTTTATCACTCCTTTGTAAAGACATCCCCATTTATGATCAGCAAATCATCTGTGAGTTGATACCAAATATTGTCAAATATCAAAGAAGGCCTCTGCAAATGACAGGCCAATGCATGAGCCTGTGTAACTGTTTATGTGGAACAGTACTATTTTTCACTTTCTTTCCCCAACATGCAATCGAGTCTCTAACCCTTTAGTGAGTTTAATGGATACGGAAGTTCCTGGACAGTCCTGGGCCATTTTTGTACTGGTCCAAATCAATTTTCTGCAATGTACTAGGAATCCATTTTATCAAGCCCCTCGTTCTCTACCTCAAGAACATAGACCCTGACAAATCTTGCAGGGATTGGTGACACCTGATGTTAGGATTTTGTTCTCATAAAGCAACGACAATTGTTAGAATTCAAATATGTCGGTATGAGCAGATGGCATAATGGTTACGTCACTGGACTCCCATATAATCTACTGTGGTTTGAGCCCCGGACCCAGTGGTTAAACTCAACACTGGAAGTGTGTGCGTACATGCCTACAATCCCAAGAGGAGAATAAGGAGAAGGAATTGTGGCGTGGCCATCCCCCATGGGGGGTGATTTCTCACTTTCTGTCTCTCTGTCTCTCCAGTGAGTACATGCGCTCTATAGCAAAAATCTCTCTCTCAAAAAAGAAAGAAATCAAATGTTTCAAGTTTTCTTTTTATTTCATAGTTATGATATTCATAATTGCTTTTCTTTTCTTCTCTTTTCCCTCATCTGTAGAACTACATAATATATATTTTTTTCCCATTTGCTTACAACCAAATGTTATCACTATGGAAAACGATTTACTAAGCCTCTCTGAACCCACAGAGCTAACAGATTGATGGATAGTATTACGGAAAGTTTTGAAAAGCCTACATTTTGAATCTTTTTACTATTTATCTTGTGCAGAGGCAGTTTGTGTTTTTCTGCCATTTACTCCATTTGAGTAGTTAACTTCCTTTGGGAATTCTAAAATCATAGCCTTTCAATGTTGCAAAATGATATATAACAGTAATATGTCATCAGACTCTTGGTTTTTAATTATATTATCAACATAGAACTTAAGTAGTTGAGAATATAAAGAATCTGGAATTTATGCTAAAGATAAATTAGGGTGCTATTTATAAGCCTCTGAAAAACTTCACAAATTTTTCATAAAATTCCTTCCATATGTAGATATTAACGTTGCTGAAGTTTTTAAAGTACATAAGAACTATGGAATTTCATGTTTACTTTTTCAGATTATTTATTTTTTGATGAGAGGCAGAGAGAGAGAACTCCCGACCAGAATCCTCCCCAGCCTCAACCATACACATGCCCAGCACACTCACAGAGGTCTCTAGATGCTAACCTAGAACCTTCCCACGTGGGTCAGCCTTGCAGAGCATCGCATTTTACTGCTGTGCCACTGTGCAGCCCTCTCAGGACTTTTGTCTCTCTACTCTGAAGTGTATTCATTTATTTCTTCCGTGAGAGACAGAGAAACCTGCACACATTTTGGTGTCTTCATTCTGCAATCCACCTGCCCAGCATGCTCAGGGAGGTCCCAGACACAAACTCAGGATCTGCGTGGGTCCAGTCACAGCAACACCACCACGTGGTCCTGAAATTTCAGGGTTTTGAGTCTCACCATGCATCCTATCATGGAGCCCACACTCCTGCCAAATGTGGGGTAGCTCAAACCCTGCTCTCAAGCAGAGCCTCTCTGTCATTAATAGCCCACTATCTTTTATTTGTATTTATTTTTGCCTTAGGGCATGCGCACTCCCTGGAGACACACACACACACACACACACACAGAGGGAGAGAGAGAGGGAAAGTGAGAAATCACCCCCCAGGGAGAATGGCTATGCTGCAATCCCTTCCTCTCCATTCTCTCAAGATTTTGGTAAGCATACACGTGTGCCTAGAACGATTTTCAAGCTGTCAGGTCTGGAACTTGAACTGTGGAATCTGCCATGTAAGACCCAGCACCGTAACCACTGTGCCACCTACTGGCTCACATTCTGCTGTCATTTACTGAACACCTGTACATTCCAGGTACTGAGCAACGGGCACAGCTGTGTCAAGAGACATCTATGTCGGTACAGAGACTAGGAGGAGGGCAGATGAGGAATGAGAAGGAGATCTTTGGACAAAGGGACATGGTGCTGAATCCTAAGAGTCAAAACAAACAGTGCCTCCAGTAATGTCTGACAGTCATCTCCCCTTTGCCATCCCCCCTACTCCCTAACATAATTGACCCATGTTCCATACCATGTTCTCACAAATATCATTTACCACTTCGATCTGTGTTACATTGACCCACATTCCATATCCAAAGGTTTTATGATCAAATACCTACAATAGCAAGATAACACTGAGAAAGAATGGGAAGGGGCGTTTTCCGAGTTTCTGTTCTCTTATCTGCCACTGGTCTCATCAAGAAGAACTCCAGGTACTTCGGTGCCCACAGGTGGGACTCCTGAGAGCCAAGGGGTGGGTGGCTTCTCTGTGTCCTCTCCTAGCCTACAGAAAGGCGGCCTCTCTGCTTGGCTCTCTCGGACCTCCGCAGGGAGGGAAAGGAGAAGGAGGAGGCAGGGGAAGCTGAGTCAAACTGCTGCCACTCAAGGGAGGAAAAGGAGTCAAAAGGAAAGGTGATGGCTGCTATCTGCGATGCTGATCACTCTGACACCTGCCACTTCTCTCTGGACTAGGATGGTGTTTTGTCCCAAAGAAACTACATTATTATTCCCATTTACTGCCATGGAAGGTTATGGCTCCCAACTGTCCCTTTAGGGTTTCCAGGTCTATTTCCTTTCTTCTCGTCTCTCTCTTTTTTCTTTTTTTGGAGAGGTTTTTGCTACAGGGCATGTACGCTCACCAGAAAGAGAGAAATCACCCCCCAGGGGAGATGGCCACGCCTCAATCCCTTCTCCTCCATTCTCCTCTCGGGATCTTGGGCATGCACGCACAAGTGCCCGGCATGAATTTAAGCTGCTGGGTCCAGAACTTGAACCACAGTCGACTACATGGGAGTCCAGCGACATAGCCATTATGCTAACTGCTGGTCCCCCTTTCTTCTCTTCTTAACACACGGTCTCACTGTGTTGCCATCCTCTGAACTCAGCTGGGACTAGAAGTGCATACCATCAAGCCCAGCTCTTGTACAGACACCGTCTTGCTATGCTGTTCGGGCCAGTCCTAAGCTCATGATCCTCTTGCCTCAGCCTTTGTGACACTGAGAAAGAACGCGATCTCTCAGGGATTGCAGGTGAGGACCATCATGCAGGCCTTTGGGATGGACTGAAAATAGAGCTTGGGCCTCTCATGTGGTCCCCGCCTGCAGAGCTCAATGTCTTAGCAGCCCGCATCACATAGCTAGGCCATCTTCTTCCTTCCTTTCTCACCTTTCTTCCTTTCTTTTTTCTTTTCTTTCCTATTTCTTTTCTCCTTCCCCTCTTCCATTCCTTTTGTTTTCTCTCCCCCCCATTTCTTTGTTTCCCTCTTTCCTTCTCTGTTTCTTTTTTTTTTTTTTCTTTTCACCCCGTTCTTTTTCCCTGTAGATGAGAGAGCATTCTGGGTATTGATCTTGAGACTGAGATAAAGGGGCCGCAGGAGCATGAAACAGATAGAACAGGAGGAAACCTGGGTTTTCTTCCTGCCTTTGTCATTAAAATCTGTGACAGACAGGATGAGATGAAAGATATGACTGTGCTTTGATACACACACACACACACACACACACACACACACACACAGAATGCAATTGTCTATTCTTCCGAAGCTACTACTCTCAAAGAGAGGGCAAGGGTGGCCAACCACAAAAAGAAATCTATTCGGTTTCCTTGCTGCTGTGCCTGGCACTGGGTCAGAGACTCCGCTCAGCATACAGATGTCTTTCTGAGTTTAAAAAGACTCATTTAGAGCAAGAAAACCTGAGGAATTTGGGCAATACCAGGCATGCAGTGAAATCTGAGAGCACAGTAACTCCTGAGCTCAGTTCAGAAGCAAGATCAGTGTTGTCATTCTGAAGTCACTGTTCCACTGAGCCTCATGCCAAGGATTACTGCCATGCTGAGTGAGAAGAGCCAGTGGACGCAGCTCCATACCGTGAAAAGCACAGCACGTACAGGTGGCACGGTCTGTAATTACATTCTCCAATGGGCCACTGCTGAGCTCTGTGATTCGGGCCCATCCCTGTACATGAACTACAGAAAATACAAGTGACTTTTACAGATGCCGTGTGCATGCTTTGGGTGATAATCGCTTCATAATGCCCATACGGTCACATCTCCTCACTTCTGAATTTCTCCAACCAAAGGACACAAAGAAAGGTTGAATAAATAAAACGAGTTGCTTTAGAAGCTGCATGACCTGCTACAGCTGAGGGTTTAAGTTATTGTGGAGATCCCCAATCCAGCAGCATCAACACCTCTCCTGAGTTTGCTAGAAATGCAAATTCTCAGGCACCACCCAAGGTCTACTGAGTCAGAAACTTAGGAGAGTGGAGCCCAACAGCCTGTGTTTTAATAAGCCTTCCAGGTGTTTGTGATGCACACTAAATGCATTTGTTTTCTATCCCTGCCTTACCTTACATTTAGCGGCTTAAAATAGCATCAAACTGTTACCTTCCAGGTCTGTTGGTCAGAAGTCAAGAGTTCCAGGGACAGCAAGTGGCATGGTGGTTAGAGTGCTGAACTCTCACATGGCCGACCATGGTTAGAGTCCCAGACCCAGTGGCTTACTTTCTCATTTTCTCTCTCTTTCTGTCTCTGTCTCTCTCTGGTGAATACACATGCTCCACAGCAAATTTAAAATAATAATTAATTCTAAAAAGAAAAAAGAAAAGAAAAGGAGTCAAGGGTCCCACTGGGCTGAAATCAACTCAGCAGTGTAGGCTGAGTTTCTTGCTGGAGGCCCTAGAAGAGACTGTTTCCTCCAGCTGGATGGGCCGCCTCCATTCCTGAACTCACAGACCCTTTCTTCCATTTGCAAAGCCTGTGAGAGTGGGTCCAGTCCTTTTTAGGCTGCCACCTCTGGTTCTCTGAACCTTCTTCCACTTTTAAAGATGCATATGATTAGACTGAGCCCACAGAGACCATCGGGACTAACGTCCACATCTCTCCCAATTAATTAACAACCTTAGTTGCACGTGCAACCTTAACTGTCCTCCACAATACCCCATAATGTACTCCCAGGTTCCTGGCATTACGACATGGACGTGGACATTTTGAGTGGCTGCACATTATCCTGCCTCCCACAACCCCCTCTCTGACCCTCAAAGGACAGTATCTGTCTCACACACAAAATACGTTAACCCTTTCTCACGTTCCCCAAATAACAATCCATTACAGCATAAATACAACGTTCAAAATCTCCTCATCTCAATGATCTCAACAGTAGGGGTGAGGCTCCAGGTGTAAACCATTCTGAGGCACAAATCCTCTCCATCTGTGGATTTGGTAACCAAAGAAACAAGTTACCTCCCCCTGAAAATGGTGTGGCTGGACAAGCACAGGATAATGCCATAGACATTCTTGTTAAAAAAAGAAGAAAAGGAAGGAAAGCAATCACCAATTAAGCAATTTCAAAATTCAGCTAAGCAAATAGCATTTGGTTCTAGGACCTGAGAATACCCCTCTGTGGCTCACTGGGTGTCTGCTCTGGTGTTTGGTGACATTTTATATCTGTATGTGTGTATATATATATGTGTGTGTGTGTGTGTGTGTGTGTGTGTACACACACACATGGGGGGGGGAGCTGAGTAGTAATATTAGTCTGTTCCCTGAATCTTGAAGGACCAAAGGCTTTTGTACTCTCTCTGTCCCTTTCACTGCAGATTGGAAGTGTTTCTGCTGGCATAAAATCTCTGAGAACCTTGTAGGTTTCCCATTACCACATAGTGATTCACCCAATTAGACAAGAGGATTCTTCTAAGATCTTTCCTCGATAATTCTATCTCTGTTTCTGGCTTCTGCCAAGATGGCAAATGGGCTCTATCTCTACAAAGAGCATTTTTTTATAACTGAACACTTGGAACTTCTCATCTTTCTGAAGTATTGTCAAAGCTTGTCTAGCCACACCCTCAGCTTTTCCTCCAGAGCGTGTTTTCCTAACAGTGAATCTCTTGATTTTAGCAACTCTCACAGTCTGGATAAACTGAGAATGTTCCAAGTCATCAAGTCCATTTCTTTTGGTCTAACAGTTCTTCCCACAACTTATCTCGTTTCTCTCACATGTTACTATAAATAGCAAAAGCCGGGCTACATCTTCAGCGCATTCTTTGTAAATCTCAGCTTGTTATCTAGTTCCATCACTCGCCAGTTCTGCCTTCCACATAACTCCAGGACACAATTCTGCTAAGCTTTCTGCCACTGTATAACAAGGAATCCTTCCTCCAGTTTTCCACAGTGCATTTCTCATGCCCTGCTTCGTCTTCACCAGCAGCATCTTTATGTCCATATTTCTACCAAGAGTCTAGACTTTCTAATTTAGATATTCCTAAGGCAGTTTTCAAAGTGAAACATAAATTGATAGTGCCTAAACATTTTGTTTTAGGTTTTTGCCACAGGGCACACACACTCTCTGGAGTTGGAGAGAGAAGGAGAGAGAGGTAAATGAGAAATCATCCCCCAATGGGGATGGCCACACCACAATCCTTTCTCTTCCATTCTCCTCTCAAGATTTTGGGCATGCACACACTTGCACCTGGTGTGATTTTCAAGCCTCTGGGTCTAAACTTAAGCCACAGTCAGCCATGTGGGAATCCAACACCTTAACCACCCCACCATCTGCTGACCCCAGTGCCTAAATTTTTAAAATGTAATTAAAAATAAAATAAAGACAAACTCCTATGTGTTAAAAATGGCATACTAAGGTCCAGCAAATGGTGTAGTGGTTACATCACTGGACTCCCACATGGCTGATCACAGTTTGAGCCCCAGACTCAGTGGCTTGAAACTCATGCAGGGTGTGTATGTGTGCGTGTGTACGTGCCCAAGATCCTGGGAAGAGAAAGGAGAAGGAATTGTGGCATGACCATCCCCCCAGGGGGTGATTTCTCACTTTCCCTCTCACTGTCTCTGTCTCTCTCTCATGCCCTAAGGCCAAAACCTCTTTAAAAAAAAAAAAGAATGGCATACTACATTGACTTAGATTCATATATAACATACTTGAGGATGTTACAAGATCTGAGTAGCCACAGTAAACAAAGAGAGCAGAATTTTTCAATAATCTACAGAATGCTTTTCACATGACATTTTATGAGACATAGTTCTGAAAAGCAGCTCCAGTCACAACAGGTAAGAGATAAGAAATGTCACGAATTATACTGAGGACTGTGACTATTTGCCCTACCAGTGAAAGAAGTGAATCGACCTTCACCTTCAAGTAGATGAAAGGTTATTATAAATAAAATAGTATCCTGGGGCCTCTAAATGACTAATAAAACTCAAAGAAAGGATTACTTCATCCAGTGAAGTATTTATTGAACATTATTAACCATTCAGAGCAATGTGAGCACCATGGAAGAAAAAGAAGTGGAAGAGCCATGCTTAAAACATCCTAACTGGGCGATAAAATAAGCCTAGTGGAACAAGGTCACGCCACAGAACACTGTGTGATTAACCATTACAGCTGCTAGTGAAAAAGACGACGTGGACAGTGGGGAGGAGAACAGGGAACATTGCTGGTATCAGGAGAATTTTGTGGAGGAGGAGGGACTTGAGCCGATTTGGAAAGAATGTGGACAGCCCACAAGAGGTGAGGGATGGAGGGCATTCTGGGTAAGAAGAGTAGGAAGAAAATGTGGGAATAAGGATGACAGGATAACCCGACAATAAGCCAAAAATATTGGGGCTGGAAATGGGTTTTAATCCTTTTAAATTTAGTACCCTTGAATCTTTATTATAAATTATCAATTGTTTATCAGTTTTACAAGTGATAAAATTTCAAAATAAATGTGTGTGTGTGTAAAATTTTCTTTATGAAAATTTTCAGAGGATTTTAGCCACTCATAATCTGAATCTACACTGCCAATTTTGTGATGTTCCCATCTCTTTTATAAAAATGAAAAACCAGAGGGATTTCAAAAAATTCATAGAAAATGGGAACCAGCAGTTAGCGTAATGGCTATGTCACTGGACTCCCACGTAGTCAAATGCGGTTTGCATCCCGGACCCAGTGGCTTAAAACTCATGCCGGGCGCGTGTGCGTGCGTGCCCAAGATACCGAGAGGAGAATGGAGGAGAAGGGATTGCAGCGTGACCATCTCCTCTGGGGGGGTGATTTCTCGCTTTCTGTCTCTATATCTCTCTCTGTCTGTCTGGTGAGCGCACATGCAGGGAAAAACCCCCCCAAAAAAAAAAAAAAACATAGAAAATGGAATTAAAGTATGAGTTTATTTCGGTACAAAGTCTTTTGAAATTGACTCAGCTGGGCCTGCGTGGCCGGCGCTCTGCTCTGCATTCCGCTGCCTCTCCACGGCTGACGTGTGGCCTCTGGGCCTGCGTGTGGCCTCCGGGCCTGCGCGTGGC
>NW_006159428.1:5286629-5315451 GCF_000334495.1 Tupaia belangeri chinensis
CATTCTACTCACTGAGGTTTATGCCTAAAGTCAGACTTGGGTTCATGTATAGGTATGTGTCAGCTGTGCTAGCTATTGGATATATTTAGACTAATTAAGTTCATTGGCAGAACAATTGAGTGGGGGGGAGGCATGGAGGGCAACCGTGGATGCCAGGGACAAAGTGGGAGGAGGATGGGACATAGCAGAGGGTGGGGGATGGGGAATCAAGGATGGCAAAGCAAAAGGCAAGGTATGCAGGACATAAGAATTGGAAAATTATTTGCTGAGAACATGTATGTTGATGTGCTTGATTGAGCCAATGCACAGTGTATTTTGGATGGAAAATTCATTTGTGTGTTGTGATGGTGTATAGTGAATTAATGTAGAAAATGAATAAATTTTAAAAAAATAAATCAAAAGATATCTTAAACAATTAAAATCCACTGGGGAAAAAAAAAGAAATTGACTCATAGGCCTTTTTTTTTTTTTTTTCTGAGGTTCCTTTATTTGGAAAAGTTTCAGATATAAAAATGGCGAGTTTCTCAGAAACAGGAAGGGCATTGTGCCTAGGTGAGACCCAGTGCAAGTGTAAGTGGACAGAGAGAGAGAGCAGAGAAAGTCTGAAAGGAAGAACCCTGTCCATTAGGCAAGGGGAAAAGGGAAGTATTTCATGATTTAAAAATAAATCATGAGGGCCAGCCTGGTGGGATGGTGGTAAGGCTGCTGGATTCCACATAGCCCAATGAGAAGTTCAAAGCCTGGACCAGCTGCTTGAAAAACAGGATGGGCATATAGATGTGTGCACCCAGAATCCTGAGAGAAAAGTGGAAGAGAAGAAATTGCAATACTAATTCCTCAGTCGTCTTATGCTCTGCTGAGATGAAGGTCAAGATGGCTCTAGAGGTCCTGACTCTCCTCGTTGCCTTATTTTGGCCTTATGCCAAGAACCTTGATGTACAGATAAGTTGTTCCTTGGACTGGGTAACGGTCTCTGTGAGCCCACTTTTCCAATGCAGAGATCTGTATATACTTGATGATGAACTATGTCTGGGATCAGGCTGCCCTGCAACTCTGATACACACATGTGTATATCATTTTCTATACCCTGTTTATAATTGTGGCATCGGGACAAAGGTTGTTTCTGAGGATGTGCACATCAGCCAAACGGAGATATACTTTACCCCAAGGAATACCCATCATGTCAGTCATGTAATCCCTTTGGCATGTACTACTTCCAGGAAATCAGTGTGGCTTACACCAGTTTCCAAGGATGATGAAATAAAATTGGATCCCAGTCCCTTTATGACTGACTTTAACCCAACACAGGAAGAATTGGGATGTTTATGTTCTACTTAAACTGACTCCTCCCATTAAGAGAAATGACAACTTAAAGGTATCATCAATTTTACTGGAAAACGTGTTTGTTATATATTTTTTTAAAAGTTGATATAAATCTCTCCTGAGTAGTGAAGGTGTATTTTCAGATAATTTTGGTATAACTTATTAACTTGATCTTAACTATTAGATAATTTGTATTATCCATTTAATTTTTGTATTACATTCTGTATAATAGAGTCAGCAATATGTCCTCAATGACAATGATTTGATCTAATCGATATGAGTCTCCAAGAAATATGCCCTACGTATTTTTTAGTAAGAGTAGGGATGGGCCTGTACATGTGCCACTGCTCAAAGCATGCAATGCATATAGCTGATAATTTTTTGTTGTGGGAAAGAAAAAAATCCTTTCACATGCAACCATTTTAATTTGTGTGAGTTTTTCTCATTAATCAGTGAGGCTGAATCCTAAAACTAATTCCATATGACCATATATTGGGAAAATTATTTTAGAAGAAAATTCTATTCATATTCTAGAGCTTCACTCCCTTAACTGAAATTTGATGTTAAGTTTTCCTTTCTTCTTGGTATGCTTATTCCACATTTGAAGTAATCATTTGGGTGAGACGGTTAAATACAGGATCACCCTGCGAATTAAGAGCATTAGATAAGAAAATCAGCAGATGGTTGCATGTCATCAGCTACCCTATGCCATCTTTTTTCTTTTTTTCCCTAACAGATAGTTTGCCCAGGTAATGTACTAAAACTTGAGATATCTTATGTCAAGTGTGAGAACTGAACTGCACCAATGAATTTTCAATTGCTTATTGAATGTACATTTGGATGTTACCTCTTTCTATAAATATATTATGCCAAGATAATATTTTTCAATAATTTTTAAAATGAAAATCTTATCATATCATTAGTAATAAAATGGGTAAAGAATCAAAAAAATTAAAAAAAAAAAAAGAAGGGATTGCAACATGGCCAGTCCCCATCCACCTCAGGGGGATGATTTCTCATTCTTTCTCTCTCTCTCTCTGGTGAGTGCTTGTGCCCTATAGCAAAAAAAGAAAAAAAAAACACCTTGAAAATAGCATCACAACATATGGTAGCCTGTAAAAACTTACTAACAGGATGTGTCTAAAAAATACTCACTAGTGGGGACCAGCAGGTAGCGTGGTGGTTAAGGTGCGGGACACTCCCACATGGCTGACCAGGGTTCGAGTCCTGAATCTGGTGGCTTGCTTTCTCACTTCCTCTTTCTCTCACTCTCAACCTCTGTCTCTCTCTGGTCAAATTTAAAAATAAATGAATAAATAAAATAAAATAAAATACATAATTATTAAAAAAAAATACTCACTAGTGAAATAAATTAAACCATCATTTTTACAGTTTACCTAAATCTTAAATATATGAGGTCTTCAAGAAGTTCACAGAAAATGCATATTATGAAAAAACTATACATGTATTTCAAGATTATTTTGCACTGAAATTAATTTATTTTAATTCCATTTTTGACAAACTTCTTGAATTCCCAAATGTTTGTCCCCCAAAAGTTTATGTTTTGAATTTGTTCCCCAATCCAATAGCAATGCAAAGTGGTGAGGCCTAGTAGGCAGGGATTGGATTATGGTGATTGGAACATGGAGACATGAGCCTCATGAATGGGTTAAAGCTGCCTCAAGAGAGACTCGAGTTCTAGCTCTCACAAGAAGGGGTTAGTGTTCTCAAGAGCAGGTTGTTATAAGAGGAAGATGGCTGCCCCCAGGTTGCTTCCTCTACACATGCCCACAATCCCCTCTGCTTCTATCAGTGATGTTGTGTCGCAGGTTGGCCAGATGCCAGCCCTTTGCTGTTGGACTTTCTAGCCACCAGAATCATGAGTCAAATAAACCTCTGTTTCTTTATAAATCACCCAATCTCAGGTATTTCTGTAAGCAAAGCATAATGTATTAAGATTTCTTATGCCACTCACCTAGTCTAGTAGTCAGTAAATACCTGTTTCCAAGGTAATTACTCTGAGTTAGGGATCAATCATGAAGGTTGTAAATTAAACTTATCAAGTCACCTGTATGGGAAGCAGTGTGTTCATAAAGTTCTAAGCCACTGGTGATGCATGTCAATGTGAAAATGTTTTTGACAAAAACATGTTTTTGGGGACCAGCAGTTAGCGTAATGGCTATGTCGCTGGACTCCCATGTAGTCAACAGCGGTTCGGGTCCCAGACCCAGTGGCTTAAAACTCACGCCAGGCACGTGTGTGTGCGTGCCCAAGATACCGAGAGGAGAATGGAGGAGAAGGGATTGTGGCGTGGCCATCCCCCCTGGGGGGTGATTTCTCGCTTTCTGTCTCTCTGTCTCTCTCTGTCTGTCTGGCGAGTGCACGTGCCCTATAGCAAAAACCTCTCAAAAAAAAAAAAGTTAAAACAAATTCTTTAAAAAACCATATTTTTCTTTTTCTTCTTCTTCTTTTTTTTTTTGCTTCCATAATGATAGGAACAGTTTTTCATCTAACAATTGGTAAGATGTTCAGTACAAAAGGTTGTGAACCACTGCCCTGACACCCACCCAGAGAATGTTGTAATTGATGCAAGAGATCAGTTCTTAGGACTTTTCCAGTATCTACATTCAGGCACAAATCTGCAACAAGTTGCAGTTTAATGCAGAGCAAATTTTGAAGTGGCAAGTTTCTTTGAAAATATGAATCTGAAACAGAAATACTATTATAAGATTTGAGAGTACAGAGAGTTTAGAGATCAATAGGGGAAAAAAGTCACTGCAGAAGAAAATAAAGTTGATTTTTGTTTTGCTTTTTTGTTTTGCAAACCAAAAATACATATTATTTTGCATGTGGATCCAAATGCTATTCTTTATTGGAGAGCAGATGTTCACAAGGATCTGGGGATAATGAACTCAGCCAAGAGGATTGCTTTGTATGCAACACACACAAAACAAACAAACAAGCAAAGGTCCTCTAGAGAGTCTTCCCTTTGTGGCTGCTCTCTCCAGGTGACATGAACCAAACACAGCCATCCACACCAACTGAGAGCAGCACCTTGTGGGAGGCAGTTCCAGAGTGCTGTGCACTGCGTGGGCTGGAGACTTGCAGCCTGTTGTACTCCAATAGACTGAGCAATCCCAGAGAGGAGGTGGTGGGTGTTGTGTGGATCCTACAAGGCTGGTCTCACAAGATGTAAAGGCCTCTTTATATAACGTCTTCATAAAGAACCTCAGTTCACATGGGAATACGTTAAACGTCAAACTTCTTTTTTATAGAAATGCTTTACTTTTATTTATTTATTGTATTTTCAGTTTGAAAAGACACACACAGAGAGAAAAGGAAAGCGAGAAAGCAAGCCGCTAGGTCCGGGACTCAAACTGTGGTCAGCCAAGTGGAAGTCCAGCGTCCCTAACAACCACACCACCTGCTATCTCTCAAACTTCTTTTTAATAAGAATCCCATAAGGGACTAGGCAATGGCACAGCAGTGGCACAGCTGGACCAACACTGGAAAAGTCTTGGGTTTGCATACCAGGACCTCCCTGGGCATTCTGGGAGTATGTGTGCACACATGATATGGACCAGCCGGGGATGAGTGTGAATCAGAGTGTGAGGGCCCTGTCAAGAGAGGTGCTCTCTCTCTCTCTCTCTCTCTCTAAGAAGAAGTAGATGAATTAAGTTAGAAAAAAAGAGGAAAAGAGAATCTCTTTAACAAATCTATTTACCTAACATTTTTCACAGGCCTGTGGTGTAACTTTCTGACTTTCTTTGTATTTGTTCCTTTGGGCTGTTCTTATACAGCTTTTTTAGTATACAGACCTTTAGAGAACGTGTGTGAATCGTCTGTGAACAGAAACTATATAACACACCTGGAGAGTTCAGATGGAAAGCTCAAAGGACAATTACTTCTTCAAAGCATTAAGAAAGTACCTAGAAAGTTCTCACAGGGGCACAGCAGTGAAACGCATGCTCTGTGAGGTGGAGCCACATGAGAAAGCTCCAGGTTCGTGTCCAAAGACCTTGAGTATGCTGCTCATGGGCTGCGTGTGAATCATAGCATCAGGACCCTTTTGAAAGTGCTATCTCTCAGTCTCTCTCTCTCGCTCTCATTCATGGAAGAAAGAAATAAATAAATAACCTAAAATTTAAAAAAAGCTCTCTTGCGTTGACCATCCAAATGAGAACCTTAGTGCTGCCCTACCTTGGCAAATTGTCTCAGTTCTCTAACCCTTGATTTTCTTATTAGAAAAGCTTTTGTCAGCAAAATGGGTAAAGTCATTGATAAGTCAGAAACTGTTAGAGTCAATTTATACACACACACAAACACACACACACACACACACACACACACACACAGAATGCAAGAGACCTCTGGGTCAAAGAAAAGACCATTTATTACACACAGCAAAAGCAACAGTCAGAGCAGCATCTTGTTTTGTTTCCCCAATGTGATGGGGCCAGATGTCAACCGCATGTTGAGTGGGGTATGCCACAGGAGAAGAACCAAGAAAGTAGGAAAATTTGATCAAGCACAGGGCTACTGATGACCTCTAAGGACGAAGACTACTCTTTACTTTGGAATGTAATCAAATCTCCTCAGGGAGGGGAAAAGAGAAGGTCTTTACCTTTATTACCCTGGGATGTCACTAGAGAAAGGGGCATTTCTAAGTTATATTATACTAGAATGCCTCTTTATATGAATATTGGCTATAAATGCCTTTGTTCAGAGGGTCTGGACCATTCAGGGGCATGAGAAATCCATGGATAATGTCTCTGAGCAGTCGGTTGTTTGTTTAAAACCCTCAATGGTTTCCTTCTGCAATTAGAATAACATCCAACCTTGGGGCCAGCAGGTGGCATGATGGTTTAGGGCACTGGACTCCCACATGGTCAACCATGGTTCGAGAGGGGAAAAGAGAAGGTCTTTACCTTTATTACCCTGGGATGTCACTAGAGAAAGGGGCATTTCTAAGTTATATTATACTAGAATGCCTCTTTATATGAATATTGGCTATAAATGCCTTTGTTCAGAGGGTCTGGACCATTCAGGGGCATGAGAAATCCATGGATAATGTCTCTGAGCAGTCGGTTGTTTGTTTAAAACCCTCAATGGTTTCCTTCTGCAATTAGAATAACATCCAACCTTGGGGCCAGCAGGTGGCATGATGGTTTAGGGCACTGGACTCCCACATGGTCAACCATGGTTCGAGTCCAAACCTGGCGACTTTCTTTCTCACTTTCCCTCACCCTCTCCCTCTGTCCCTCTCTGTTCAAATTAAAAATAAAAATAAAATAAAAGTTCAATGAAATAATTCTAAAAAAAGAATAACATCCAACCTTGCTTTGTCATGGCCTGGTAGGCCCTACTTGATCTGGTTTCTACCTGCTTTTTCAGTCAGTCATTCTCCACTAAGCTTCAGTTACAATGGCCCTATTTTGTGTCTCTTGGCCATACCAAGTTTTTGAGTCCTTGAACGTGCTGTGCTACTTCTTCTGTCTGGAACACTGTTCCCTGGGGCCTACTCCAGATTGATTCTGATCCTTTCTAGGATGCAGCAGCTCAAGGGTCACCTCCTCAAAGAAGCCTTTCCTCTCCCTACTCTAATCCATCTTGATTATGTCATCATTTCAGTGTTTTCAGAGCCCCTATCATTACCTCCAGCTTGCTTCTCTGTTTGCTCTCTGTCCCTGCAAGATTGTAAATCCTATGAGAATAGAGGACTTGTTTTGTACTCAATTTTTAATCCAGTTGCTAGAGTAATACCTGGCTTATTCCAGAAAATAATTGTTGAATGAATGTGGAATCTGTAAAATAGGGATGATCATAGCTCTTTCACGGAAGCCTAGTGATATAATAAAAGGAAAAATGCTTTGTAAATTGTAGATAAGTATAAAGAAAATGAATATTAGTAGTGAGTCCAATAATTCAAAGATGGGGGAAGGAGTAAAATAAGGGATAACCAGTATACTCTACCAGCTCCAGAATATAGTGTCCTATGGGAGATGACATAGATCAAATCCCAAGCAATCTTAAAATATGTGGGGGCCTGGTACAAGGGCATGTGCACTTGCTAGAGAGACACACAGAGAGGGAAAGTGAGAAATCACTCCCTAGGGGAGATGAGCATCCTGCAATCCTTTCTCCTTCATTCTCGTCTCAGGATTTGGGGCATGTGCACACATGCACCTAGCATGATTTTCAAGCTGATGGATTCAGGTCTCAATCTGTGGTTGGGCATGTGGAAGTTCAATGCCTTAACCACCATGCCACCTGCTGGCCCTAGCTGGTCAGGTTTCAATTATCCTTCATTGGCTCCTTCTCCCATCCTCCCAAAGATGGTTCTTAACCTTCACGCTCTCCACAAGACTTCACAAACCTCATTTCTCATTTCTTTTTCTTTTTTAGTTTACTAATTAATTTATTTTTTTCTAGAGGGCATGTATGCTAACTGAAGACAGACAGAGAAAGACAGAGAGAGAGGGAAAGTGAGAAATTAAGCCCCCCTCTTCCCAAGCAGAGATGGTCATGCTACAATCTCTTTTCCTCCATTGTCCTTTCAGGATTTGGGGCATGCACACACACATACCCAGCATATTTTTCTAACTGCCGTGTCTGAGACTCAAACTGCAGAGTTAGCCATGTGAGATCCAGCACCTTAACCCCCAGTCATCTGTTGGCCCCTCATTCCTCTTTTTTCAACTGATGACCTTCACTGAGAACATAGAACTCTCAATCGTGACCTGTCCCAACCTCTATCTACCTGGCTATCAGTTTGTGTCCAGCCATACCCATTCTTGTCTACTCTCGGCTCAGAGGATGAAGCATTCTGCTCTGTTCAAGACCAAGATTTCTCGTATCTTGAAGGTCTTCCCATTGCCTCAAAAATATGCTCCCATTGATAAGCCTGCCTAGTTCCCGCACTGTTTAAAGTTCTCTCTACTTAGTGACTCTCTCTTCAGCCTATAAAGAAGATTCTTTAAAATGTAGAGAAAAAAATAACACCTACTTCATCTCCAGCTTCTTCTCCCATTACTTCAAATCCTTCTCTTTCTCATCCAACTCCTTAACAGAGTCATCTATTTTCACTGGTTCTAACTTTTCAATTTCTATTTCCCCTAAGCCACTATGGTGTGACTTGTGTCTCTCCCATTCTTCTGCTCTGGCTGAGCTCTCTCAGTGAAGTTCTGACTGCCGAAGCTGATAAGCACGTTTCAGATTGTCTCATGGACTTTTCCAGTGACTCTGTCTTCAAAACATGTCACTTCTTTAGTGTCCATGACAACACCTCCTCTTCTTGTTCTTATATTCCTTTGACCATTGTTCTCTGTCTTCTTCAGGGCCTTCCTTTTCCCTAACCAAACCTTAGGTGTCACTTTCTCCAAGATCCTATTCTTTACCCATTGCTCCTCTTATTCTGTGTACTTCCCCTGAGCAGTCACGGTTGACTTTATGGTTTAACCACCTACCTACATGCCATTAACTCCAAAAACCTGCCTTTTCCACTCCTTCTCTTGAGCTCCAGCTGCCTCTGAATATCTCTACCCTATAATCCACTGATATTTCAAAGTCAGCATGTTTAAAATCAGCTCACTATTTTTCCTCTGAACCAGTTCATCTGCCTATTTTGTTATCTCTCAGTGGGTTGCACTCCTGTCATTCAATCACACATACTAGAAACCTGGCAGATACCCCAAATTCCTCCACCTCTCTTCCTTACCCCTCATGTCCAAGCAGTCATTCGCGCTTGCTGAGTTTACCTTCTAAATATCCCCTGGCTCCGTTTCCTCCTCGTCACTCTGGTTTGGCCACTCGTTTTCTCTTGCCGCTCCAGTGTGGTATAGCCTCTTAATTAGTTTCTATGTCCAGTCCTGCACTCTACAAGTCTATTCTTTTTCCTTACTGAATTGAAGCCAAGCTGTTTAACATGGCACAGGACTCTCCCTGGTCTGCCACCTAACAAATGCCCTAACTTCATCCTTTGCCCTACTCTGCCTCTTCCTTTGCACTCTAGAAACATCGACCTGCTTCTGTTGCCTGATCTTGTCTGTTCTTTCAGATTTCTGTTCCTTCCCTTATATAACTATATATCTGCCTAGGAAAGCTGGCCCTCTTACCCGCACTCACCTGCACCTGCTCAGGTACAGCTTCACATTCCAGGAAGCCATTCCTGACTGATGTTCAGCCCCCGTTTATTCTGGCCAGGTCCCCTTTGCCTGTGTTCTCTGTAGATGTCACAGTCACTGCACCTGATTGTCTCATGATTTTCTGTTTGCATATTTGCTCTGCCCGCTGTACTATCTTCCTCTGTGAAACACTGTATCTGAATTCTCTTTTCATCCCCAATGTCTAATTTATTATCTAACAGAATAAATACTCAAATAATATTTGTTAAAAGAAAGAAGGAAGGTTGGCCTCCATAGCACAGTTGTTAATGGAGTTGAGTGTGTGGGGATGAGCGCCCAATATCTTGACAAGAAGGAAGAATGGAGGAGGAAGGATTGCAGTGTGATCACACCCCACTGGGGGGTGTTTGCTCCCCCTACCCCCAGAATAAAAATAAAAATTAAAGAGAAGTGAAAGGAACGGAGGGAAGAAGGTAAAGAGAGAGAGAGGGAAGAAGGTGGGGAGAGAGGGAGAATGGAAGAAAAGGAGGAGGATGGAGGAAATGAGGAAGAATCATTTTTTTAGTGGAAAATATAACTTTCAAATACAACAGGCTGATTCAATAAAGTGGTATGAAAATAAAAATATAAAAACCAATTCTCACTTGGTTAAAATGAAAAGAAATTATAGGTCAGAATCAATTTGAAATTTTTTGAGGGGGAGTGAAATTCTGTTACATCAAGCATGAATCATTAATAAAGAGGTGGACTAAAAAATATTCTCACTTCAACAATCTCTGTAGTAAAAAGAATAAAGAACTCGGTGGCTTAAACTCACACCGGGCGAATGTGCATGCGTGCCCAAGATCCCGAGAAGAGAATGGAGAAGGGATTGAGGAGTGGCCATCCTCTCTGGGGGGTGATTTCGCGCTTTCTGTCTCTCTGTCTCTCTCTGTCTGTCTGGTGAGCACATGCGCCCTAAAGCCAAAACCTCTCCAGAAAAAAAAAAAGAACGTGAACTTCACCGAGAACTTGGAAGACTCTCATGGGCCTTCTCAAGTCACATCCCCTCCTTTTTCCTTCCCTCTTTAAGTACTCATTAGCCTGAATTTTGCCTTGGTTAGTCTCTTTTTTAAGAAAATAATTTTATCACATGTTTGAATTCTAAACAATATGTCATTTAATCTTGCATAATTTTGCATATTTTCAAACTTCACAGAAATAGCCTGGAACTTTGTTATTCTTCTGTAATTTGCTTTGTTCATTCAACATTCTTTTTTTTTTCACATTTTATTGATTCATGAAAGACTTTAATTAATCTAAATACTTTCAATAGCAAGTGCAACTGATATAAACATATCCATGAACACATTTCTGACTTAAGGAATAAACCTTAGTGACTAAAATGAACATACTATAAAGTAGCACCTAGCTGAGGCTATATAGCTTACTGCAGTCATTAGGTATTTGTTTGTTTGTTTTATGTAGTTTTTTTTTAAATTTCAAGAAAAGTAGCTTTAATAAATCAAAATTTTAAAATGTCAAGAAAAATTTGCTTAAGACTTAAAGCCAGGAAAAAGTTTAGGATTCTTTTCAAACACTAACTAGATACTAAAAACTCAAAAAACAGATATAGACAAAACTAAAATCTAGTAACAAATGCAATGTAATTTTCTTCTGAAACATTTTTTCTCTTTCTATTCCTGCTTTTATCAAAGAGAGGCATGAACTAACTTATTTGCAAATAAATAAATAAATAAATAAATAAATAAATAAATAAATAAATTTAGTCTCAATTTAGTCTGTTATTTGGCTTTGCTGGAACCTTTTATAAGGAACTTTAGTTAGGCTCTAAAAAGCCTCCCAAGGCTACTTGAGCTAAGTCAGGAACTCACCATCTGACTGTGCCTTTAAGTACCTGTACTTGAAAGTTTATTGGATCTGTCAGGAAATGACATTCCTTACTTACCTGCCAGGCAGAACAGTTTATGGTACCAGGCAATCTTTCCAAGGGTTTCTGTTGGCTTTCTTGAGATCTACCTTAGTACCTTAATTAACTTTTTGGTCATATATTCAGATATGACATTCCAGTCAAAGCCCTAGCAATAAGTAGTATTTCCAGTTTCTGATGCAAGGCAACAGATATTATTGAACTTATGCAACTAACCATTCTGCCACAAAATAAGTATCCTAGCAAATATTTTCCAATTTCAGAGGGTTCAGGAAGGGAAAATAGTTTATGTTTCAATTAAAAAAAAAACAAAAACAAATTGCTGAACATATCAACAGCTCAAAAGAAGACAAAAATCCTTAAGTCTGTAAAACAAAGCATAGGTGGGAACCAGCAGTTAGCATAATGGCTATGTCGCTGGACTCCCACGTAGTTGACCGCAGTTTGCGTCCCGGACCCGGTGGCTTAAAACTCACGCCGGGCACGTGTGCGTGTGTGCCCAAGATCCCGAGAGGAGAATGGAGGAGAAGGGATTGTGGCGTGACCATCCCCCCTGGGGGGTGATTTCTCGCTTTCTGGCTCTATGTCTCTCTCTGTCTGTCTGGCGAGCGCACGCGCCCTATAGCGAAAATCTCTCCAGAAAAACAAAATAAAACAAAACAAAACCAAAAAAAAAAAAATCAAAGCATAGGAGAAAATCAGTAATGTTTTAGTCAAGAGGTCAAAAAATTCTATTTCATCTGTTCAGTCTCATGTAATTAATCTCTCTTCTGTTGAATTCGTAGTGTTACTGTGGTCCAATCTTTCTGTTTAAATGCTGGAAGTTAACATTCAACATTACTATTGATCTTTTCAGACTTGTCTCTTAATGGTACTAAGTTGGCCATTTTCTTGGTTGTTTTTTTTCTCTTATTTCTCTGTGTGTGTCTTTAGTTTTCCTGGTATAGCACTCCCTTCAGAACTTATTGAAGAGCTGGTCTGGTGTTGGTAAATTCTTTCAGGTTTTGTTTATCTGAGAATGTTTTTATCTTTTCTTCCCACATGGAGGATAATCTTGCTGGGTATAGTATTCTTGGTTGAAATTGTTTTTCACTTAACACTTTAAATACATTTTCCAGTTCTTTTCTTGCTTGCATTGTTTCCAATGAGAGGTTTGATGTTAGCCTTATGGGAAATCCTTTTTAAGTAATTTGACATTTCTCTCTTGCCAATTTTAGTATCTTCTTTGTCTGTGGTTTTGGCCATCTGGATATGATATGCCTTGGAGAAGATCTTCTTGGATTGATTCTATTTGGGGTCTTTTGTATTTCCTGGGTCTGGATATTTGAATGCCTCTCTGGGTTTGGAAAGTTTTCTTCCAGGATTTCATGAAATAGATTATCAATGCCCTTATTAGTTTCTTCACCTTCTTGGATGCTGATTATCCTGATGTTTGGGTGTTTAATGGTATCTAGTAGTCTCACATATTATTTTCACTTTTTGGGTTATTTTCTCAGTCTTTTTGGTGTTTTTTTCTAGGTCAGAGTTTTTGTGTTCTACATCTGAGATTCAATCTTCTGCATGATCTAATCTACTTTAATACTTTTGAGGAAGGTTTTGATTTTCTGTATTACAGGCTTTATCTCTAACAGCTCCATTTGATTCTTTTTAAAGGTATGTATTTCTTCTTTTAAATTATCCACAGACTTCACTTCCTCACCTCCTGAAACTCATTGTCTCTTTACTCTTGCATCTTCTGGAGTTTGTTGTCTCTCTTCTCTTACATCTCTATTAGTTTTGTCACTATGAATACTCTGATTTTTTTATCTGACATTTCCATGAGTTCCATTGCTGCACTGTTTGTGAATGATGAGGTTTTTTTTTTTTTTTTTCCCTTGCGGGAGAGACAGTTTCTTGGTTTCTCATATTTCTCGTGTCTTTTCAGTGGTTTCTGGTCATCTGGTGGGTTACATGTTTCTTCCTAATTTCTCAGAGTTAATCTGAGTGTTCAGAGGTGTGCACGAGGAGGTGATCCACAATCTCTCTGAAGTTCCATTTCCCTGATGCTCACTAAGCAACCTGCGCTTTTGTCATTGGAACTGGATGTTACAAAGGCCTCCCAGTTCTAGAGAACAGGTGCACCTGGGCTGAGCCACAGGTTTCAACTGAGAACTCAGAAGTGTGCAGGAGGAGATGAATCATGATACCTTTGCAGCTCCACACTTCTCCCTGCTGCTCACTCTGCAATCTCTCTTCTCTGAATTTTAGTCATTTGGTGGTGTATTCACTTTTTGGCTAATTTGTTGGAAAAAGTTTCTGCTACTGTAAGCTCATGTGCTTTCCTTTACTGTGAGGTACTTCTGTGCCAATTTCCCTCCTCTACTGTGTTTTACAACATGGTATCCACAGAAAGAGATTTGATTTCATATTTATGAAGAGGAGTTTCTCCCTTTGTGCAGCAGTTTCAGTGAGGGCAGAGGATTTCTCTGACCTTGTCTAGCATTTTGGATCTGGAGAGTGAAGTTGGAGCAGAAAATCTTCAGTTGTTCTAGTCCCCGAAAGGGTCAGGGCACAGGTCAGATGTAGATGGCTTCTGAAAGGGCCTGCATTTGCCTGTCTTGTTTAGCATTTTGGGCCTGGAGGATGAAGTCGGAGCAGAAACCTGAGCTGAATCTTCAGCTGTGCATCCAGTAGACTATTCTTATGCTCCATGAGGCAGCTGCCACTAAGCAGTACAATTTATGAGATGGCCAGTGGATTCCCTAGCCATGGGCTCACCTCCACACTTCCTTTGGGAGAAATGGATGCTTTGGTCCGATGCCATGCTGTGTGGGATTCAGTGTGCCCTGTGTAGTAGTGCTGGCTGAGACCACAGGCTGTAGAAAGGCAATGCTAGAATATATTTATTCATTCAGTAGCATTTTTTGAATGTGTATTTGGTGCCATACTCTATTTCACATTTGAAAAAAGCAAAACAAAACAAAACAGATAAGCAATTGGCACTTATCATTGTATATCCTCTGACCAAAGGAAAATAGATAAAAGTACATAGTATTTGACAAGGTCAGGGCTTTGACTGGGTCTTCATGGCAGCAGCCTGGCATTCTAGGGAGCCAGAAAGGTTGAATTGAGTATTGAAGGTGAGAACTTAGCCAAATAGAAAAAGGTAGAAGTGGTACTTGCAATTGAATTCAGCTTGTGTGGCTAAGTGTAGATACCTGCAAGGGAGATGGGAGGAGCTGAGACTTTGCAAGGTGATGGGCAGGAAGAGGTCCTTAAAAGCCTTTGGCCAATCCAGGAGTCATATTAGAAGACCTGGGGTATGGATCTCAGGTCAATCTGAGCATGCCAGGTCCCTGCTGGCAGGAGGATTTTGGGAGGTAGAGAAAACACAGCATAGTGAGACCCTGTATGGGATCCCTATCTCTCTCTCCCCATGTCTCTAGAAATAAATGAATAAACTCTTGATTCTATGCCAAGGAGAACCCCCTGAAATCTGAATCAAACAGAGGTAATATGAACATATCTGTGTTTTGAAAAATCCCTCTAGCCATAATGGGTAAAATAAATTGAAGGTGATTCTGATGGTGGCTATCAGAAGGCAGCATTGGTAAGAGCTGATCACTGTGGGTGTGAGGGAAGTGGAAGAGCCAAGGACGACTTCAGGGGGTGGACAATGATGCTAGTCACAGAACAGGAACAGAGGAAGAGAAGATTTCTGGTGATGGGCTCAACTTTGGACATGGTATATGTGAAAGTTGTTCAAATTCAAGTGTAATCATTTGTGTCAACCCTGATTAAGCTAAGCCAGTGAAGGCCGTGCAGTAGGTATTTTCCCAAGCAAAGATGCCTGATAACAAAACCTGTCACAAGGACTCCACCAGAACCACAACCTTGCACAAGACCATTGCTGACAGAAGGGATACTTCTGTGAGGACATCGGACCAGAAACTGCCTGTCCAGCTGATAACAATGATGCCACCAATAATGAAGTGTGGCTTTAGTTTACCCTCATTACTAATCCAAAATGAAGATGTAATTCCATTTCCAACCCCCGCTTTTAAAACATGCTAGAGGATTCTAAGACCTGTGTGCATGTTTGGGGAACCTGAATATGTTCATCCGGACTACCTTCTAGGTGCAGTCCTTATGTTTGTGACTAAATATAGTCTCTTTGCTTACCTTAACTTGCCTCAGTTTGCCTTTTTAGGTTGACATGGCTTTGAGATGCCTGTGGGATATCCAGGTGAGCAAATATACAGGTAAATTTCAAGCTAAAGATTTCTCTCCAATCCAACCCTCCTCTAACAGGGCTCTAATGTCTATGCTTGAAACTCTCCCAGGAAGTGGAAAGAAGACAGTAGATACCTCCAAGGAGATGAGCCCCTGCTCTGTAATTAAATGAGGGTTGACTAATAGAAAGGGGACAAAAAACATGAAATTTCATGTAAGGAAAATTCTGATGCTGTAGATAATAGATAATCATAAGGTATATCAACACTATTTTCATGATAAACAGAAGGTCTGAAGGTTTTCAAGCCAATAAAACATTTTGAAGCCTTGAAGATTAGTGTATGTTAAGATTTTGGATGAATGCCATTCAGAAAGTGTTTCCTCTGTGAAGGTGTCATTATAATAATGAATGTTTTGCATTCGGAGAAGTGTTGTAATATTTGGAATGTTCCGCCAAAGGGAAAAAGATTAGTAGCTGGTTCTTTTTTTTTTTATTAGTATTAATTTATTTTACATGCTTTCACCGAACATCACCACAGCATACCAAATGCCATTTTCCATCCAGAATACACTGTAAAGTGACTTAATCATATATGTTATCATCAACAAATAATTTTCCATTTCTTGTATATCTATATTCCTCCTATTTCTCACCCTCTGCCATTTTCCATCCTCCTTCCACCCTGTCTCAATAGTTGCTTTCCCTTCCTCTATTCTTTCCCACATTGTATTGATTCACAAAATATCTTAATTAATCTAAATACTTTCAATAGTATGTTCAGCTGATATATAGATATTTGTGAACTAAAGTTGACTTCAGGCATGAAACTCTGTAGGTAGAATGAATATACTATAAAACAGCACATAGCCCAGGCTATATAGCTTACTGTGGGCACTAAATAGGTATTTTTTTAAATACATTTTTTAATTTCAAGAAAGGCAGTTTTACCTTTAATAAATCAAGATAAAACATGTTCAGAGAACTTTGCTTAATACTTAAAGCCAGGAAACAGGTTAGGATTCTGTTCAAATAGTAGGTACATAAACCCATCTACAACTCAAGAGAAGACAAAACTCCTTAACACTGGAAAGAAAAGCATAGAAGGTCAGTAATATTTTAGTCAAAAGTCATAAAATCCTATTTTACCAGTTCAAACTCTTGTACTTTATCTTCTGTTGTGGTCCAATCTTTCCATTTAAATTCTGGAATCAAATTCAAGTGTAATCATTTGTGTCAACCCTGATTAAGCTAAGCCAGTGAAGGCCGTGCAGTAGGTATTTTCCCAAGCAAAGATGCCTGATAACAAAACCTGTCACAAGGACTCCACCAGAACCACAACCTTGCACAAGACCATTGCTGACAGAAGGGATACTTCTGTGAGGACATCGGACCAGAAACTGCCTGTCCAGCTGATAACAATGATGCCACCAATAATGAAGTGTGGCTTTAGTTTACCCTCATTACTAATCCAAAATGAAGATGTAATTCCATTTCCAACCCCCGCTTTTAAAACATGCTAGAGGATTCTAAGACCTGTGTGCATGTTTGGGGAACCTGAATATGTTCATCCGGACTACCTTCTAGGTGCAGTCCTTATGTTTGTGACTAAATATAGTCTCTTTGCTTACCTTAACTTGCCTCAGTTTGCCTTTTTAGGTTGACATGGCTTTGAGATGCCTGTGGGATATCCAGGTGAGCAAATATACAGGTAAATTTCAAGCTAAAGATTTCTCTCCAATCCAACCCTCCTCTAACAGGGCTCTAATGTCTATGCTTGAAACTCTCCCAGGAAGTGGAAAGAAGACAGTAGATACCTCCAAGGAGATGAGCCCCTGCTCTGTAATTAAATGAGGGTTGACTAATAGAAAGGGGACAAAAAACATGAAATTTCATGTAAGGAAAATTCTGATGCTGTAGATAATAGATAATCATAAGGTATATCAACACTATTTTCATGATAAACAGAAGGTCTGAAGGTTTTCAAGCCAATAAAACATTTTGAAGCCTTGAAGATTAGTGTATGTTAAGATTTTGGATGAATGCCATTCAGAAAGTGTTTCCTCTGTGAAGGTGTCATTATAATAATGAATGTTTTGCATTCGGAGAAGTGTTGTAATATTTGGAATGTTCCGCCAAAGGGAAAAAGATTAGTAGCTGGTTCTTTTTTTTTTTATTAGTATTAATTTATTTTACATGCTTTCACCGAACATCACCACAGCATACCAAATGCCATTTTCCATCCAGAATACACTGTAAAGTGACTTAATCATATATGTTATCATCAACAAATAATTTTCCATTTCTTGTATATCTATATTCCTCCTATTTCTCACCCTCTGCCATTTTCCATCCTCCTTCCACCCTGTCTCAATAGTTGCTTTCCCTTCCTCTATTCTTTCCCACATTGTATTGATTCACAAAATATCTTAATTAATCTAAATACTTTCAATAGTATGTTCAGCTGATATATAGATATTTGTGAACTAAAGTTGACTTCAGGCATGAAACTCTGTAGGTAGAATGAATATACTATAAAACAGCACATAGCCCAGGCTATATAGCTTACTGTGGGCACTAAATAGGTATTTTTTTAAATACATTTTTTAATTTCAAGAAAGGCAGTTTTACCTTTAATAAATCAAGATAAAACATGTTCAGAGAACTTTGCTTAATACTTAAAGCCAGGAAACAGGTTAGGATTCTGTTCAAATAGTAGGTACATAAACCCATCTACAACTCAAGAGAAGACAAAACTCCTTAACACTGGAAAGAAAAGCATAGAAGGTCAGTAATATTTTAGTCAAAAGTCATAAAATCCTATTTTACCAGTTCAAACTCTTGTACTTTATCTTCTGTTGTGGTCCAATCTTTCCATTTAAATTCTGGAAGATAACATTCAACTCTGGACTTGTCCCTACCATTAAGCTGGCCATTTTCTTAGCTGTTTAAGAACTCTTGTTTCTGTGTGCCTGACTTTACTTTTCCTGGGATAGCACTTCCTACAGAACTTCTTGAAGAGCTGGTCTGGTGTTGGTCATTCTTTCAGGTTTTGTTTATCTGAGGATGTTCTTGTCTTCTCTTCCTATATGAAGGATAATCTTGCCAGATATAGTATTCTTGGTTGAAATTGTTTTTCACTCAACACTTTGAATATATTTTCCCATTCTTTCCTTGCTTGCATTGTTTCTGATGAGAGGTCTGTTGTTAGCCTGATGGGATATACTTTGTAGGTAACTTGATGTTTCTCTCTTGCCCATCTGAGTATCTTTTCTTTGTCTGTGGTTTTGGTCATTCTGGTTATAATGTGTCTTGAAGAAGACCTTCTTGGGTTGATCTTATTTGGGACTCTTTGTATTTCTTGGGTCTGGATCTTTGAATGCCTTTCTAGGTCTGGGAAGCTTTCTTCCAGGATTTCATGGAATAGATTATCAATGCCTTTATTAGTCTCTTCACCTTCTGGAATATCAATTATCTGATGTTTGGACGTTTAATGGTATCTAGTATTTCTCGTATATTATTCTCATTTTTGTGGGCTATCTTCTTAGTCTTCATGGTAGATTTTACTAGTTCAGCAATCCCGTCTTCTACATCTGAGATCGATTTTCTATATGATCTAGTCTGCTTTTAATACTTTCAAAGGAGGTTTTGACTTCCTGTATTATAACCTTCATCTCCAACAGTTCCATTTGATTCTTTTTTATGGTGTGCATTTCCTCTCAGCTCTCATAAGAACTTCCTCATCTCTTGGAACTCATCAGCTTTTTTCTTCTGATGTTCTCTGTCTCCCTCCTCTTACATCTCTGTTAGTTTTGTCACTATGAATACTCTAAATTCTTTATCAGACATTTCCATGAGTTCCATTGTACTGTCTGTGGTTGAAGAAGAGTAATTCTTTTCCCTTGGGGGTGAGGTACTTTCTTGGTTTGACATATTTCTTGTGTCCCTGCAGTGATTTCTAGTTACCTGATGGGTTATTCGTTTCTTCCTAATTTCCAGAAGATCAACCTGAATGATCAGAGGTGCACAGGAGGATGTGGTCTGCAAACTCTTTGGCATTGTGCTTTTCTCCCTTTGTGTCACAGATTAAGTGGGAGTTGAGGAGTATGAGGACTCAAATAGTATTCAGATTTTGGCAACTCTTCACTTAGACTTGTCTAGACACTCGGTGGAGGCTAAGCAGCAAAGTGATGAGGTAAAAGAAAAGGGATAGGAAAAAAGAGAACGAGAGAAAGAAAAAAGAGAAAAACAGAAAAAGCAAGCAGACAAACACAAAAGTGATTTATTTGTTAATTTTAAAAAACAAAAAGTGAAAACCACACAGCGTGCTTGCGTGCCATGTGAAATCACTATATCTTAGCTATTATGGCTGACTCAGTGTTCTTCTGGGCTGCCCCTCCTGTTTGCCTAGATGGGAGGGAGAAGGGAGGGATTATCACCAAGATAAAGGAGGATTTCAGAGTCAAAAAAAACCTTTACTTTAAAAAATTAAATTTTATTTTTTTTAATGAATAAACAGAGACAGAATGAGACAGAGAGAAGGATACAGGGGTTCTACCAGGATAAATTCTCAGCAGAACATCTTCATTGCCTTATTTCTGAAATCACTAGATCTCAGCTCTCATGGTGGACCTAGTAGCTGATTCTAATGACTTCTGGAGAACATGACAATTTTCACCTTTTTTGTTTTTCATTTTGATTTGTTTTCTTGGGTTTTGTTTGTTTTCCTCAAAGTCAAAGCAAGGGTGGGAAAAAAAAAAAAAACTGAACACAAAAACTGGTAAACTGGCTTGATCACAGTCATCACAGAAGTATTTGATCATGGGAACCAGCAGTTAGCGTAATGGCTATGTCGCTGGACTCCCACGTAGTCGACCGCAGTTTGTGTCCCGGACCCAGTGGCTTAAAACTCACGCCAGGCGCATGTGCGTGCATGCCCAAGATCCCAAGAGGAGAATGGAGGAAAAGGGATTGCGGCGTGACCATCCCCCCTGGGGGGTGATTTCTTGCTTCCTGTCTCTCTCTGTTTGTCTGGCGAGCACACACACCCTATAGCGAAAACCTCTCCAAAAAAAAAAGGAGCATTTGATCATGTATATCAGAGTTTTTTAAACAGTGCTTATATATCCAGGATCTGATTTGACTTATATTTATAGACAAACAGTGCAGGCTGATTGTGACAATCTCCACATGAGGAAAAGAGGACACTGAGGGTCAGGATAGCTTCACGCTCAGCAGCACATCCTTGAAGGGAATGATCCAACCAGAATTCCTTTCCTGGCACAAAATGACCTTCCCCCCTTCTTGATTTCCCTCCCTACCTCCCTCTCTCCTTCCTTTCTTCTTTCCTCCCCTTCTTCAGAGGGAAGGAGTAAAATGGAGTATTTTGCCATATATAAGGAGTCTTCAAAAGTTCACAGAAAATGTGTATTATGAAAAAAAAACCGTGCATGAATTTCATAAGTTTTTGCACCAAAATAAACTCATACTTTAATTCCATTTCCTATGAACTTTATGAAGCTCTCTCATACTATACAAGGCACTGAATCTAATAAATATTTCCTTATAACATGCACTCCCAAGATATTAGACTTTCAAATCAATATTCTTTCCAGCCTCTCTATGCCGGAAGGTGAAAGACAGCGTTCATGGGCTTGGGCCCTGTGTCCACTAACAAGCACTTTGATTTGGGCCAGTTCATTAAACCTTGCAAGCCTCACTTTCCCCACTTATAAGATAAAACCTCCCTCAGAGTATCCTTAGGAGTTTCAAATGAATACTCTCTGTAAAACCCGTCCCTGGCACTCAATCAACATTTAAGTGTGTTGAATAAATAAATGAGCTGGGTCAGCTGAAGATTCCTGTGTGTGAGAAGGATTATTCTTTATTCCTATTGCTCAGCAACTTGTTTGCACAATCACAACTAAGCCACAAATACATGGGAGAACACACTTGTTTTATTGCTTCTCTTCTTTCCTCCATCTAGAAGAAATTCCACAGATGAAAGGGTTTGTGAGAACCAAAGACACAGCCCCAAATTTCTCTTACAAGGGCTCGGATCCAATGCCTACTTAAGGAAGAAAAATCATCTCCTTCTTAGAATCTATCCTTATTCCAAAACGGGGGCATTCCGTATCTGAAATGTTGAAGCTCATGATTCCCAGAGACGACTTTGTGAGACCGTGGAGCCGATCTCATCAGTTTATGCCATTTGTGGGTGGTGGGAAGATTTCACAGTCTGCTACCGGTTCTTTCCGATCGCTGGAGAATAGGAACATTCAGTCACAATGGCTTCTGCTGAAGTGGTGAGGTCACGACAGAATTTTTTTCTTTTGTCCTTACAAGGAAATCTTCAAAACTTTCTTTAGACAGGGAACCAAAAATAGTGACAAAGAGAGAGGGTTGCCAAAGATGTGTCCTTTTTCTCCCTTTCATTTATAGTAAAAACCTTAAATCTATGAGAGAGGTTGTGCACGTTCATCTCACTAGACCGTGTTTATTTCAAGTGGTAATTCATCCTGCATTTACTCCATAGCTCGTGGGATATCTTATGCTTACTTATGAACAGTGATTACCAGTTCTTTCTGCTCATGTTGACTTATCAATAATTTTCCAGAAAGTTGCACTTAGGTCTTTCCGCACCCACCAAGCTTCACAGGATTTCTAGTCTCAGAGAGGTAGTATGTAAAAATGCCAGGGGCTCTGGGGACAGAGAAAAAGTTCAAGGTCTATCTTTTTTAAAGAATTATTTATTTAATTTATTGGTATTATTATTATTATTATTTTTAATTTGAGAGAAGAGAGAGAAAGGGAAAGTGAGAAAGTGAGCCGCCAGATCCAGGACCCAAACCATGGCCTGCCATGTGGGAGTCCAGCGCTGAATCAGCCACTGGCTTTGAGCCTTGGGGAAGTCATCTGCAGTTTTTCTCCCTTATGAAACACAGATGATACTGAGGCGTGTCCTTCTTCCTCACAGAGCATCTAGAACACTGAGCTAAATATGATGTAGAAGCACTCAAAGGCTCTATTTAACAGTAAGTCACATTTACGCTTTATGCATTTTCCTATATGTATGCTATTTTTCATAATACATAAGGCTAAAAGTACTGAACCTGAAAAAAATAACTATGTGGAAATTACACATAATTGTCAAATTTGTGGAGAAAAGTAACTTTTTAGGGTCAGCCTGTGGTCTGGTGATTCAGGCAGCTGAATCCCACATGGCCAATATTTTGGTTCAAGTCTTGGACTCTAAAGGTTGAAAAACACACTGATCATGTGCGTGTGCACACCAAAAACCCCATAAGGCCAGCAGGTGGTGTGGTGGTTAAGGCACTGAATCCCCCACGGTTCAAGTCCTGGACCTGATGGCTTGCTTTCTCACTTTCCCTCTCTCTCTATTGTTCCATGGTCAAATTAAAGAAATAATAATAATGATGAATAAAATTAAATAAAATAATTCTTTAAAAAAATCCCAAAAGGAGAAAGAGATGGAGGAAAAAGGATTACAGTGTGATCATACTCCATGGCAGGGGGTGGGGCGGTTCTCTCTCTCTCCAGCAACTAAGCACACCCTCTGGAAAATTAAGAAAATAAGTGCTTTATTTAAATGTTAGTTGGTACCCTGACAATTTAAATAGCATAAATACATATCATATTTCATATGTGTGTGTGTGTGTGTGTGTGTGTGTGTGGTGTGTGTATGTGTACTTTCTTTGGCTACAGTACTGGACGTATCAGGGTTACAAACTTCTGAAATAGTATCCATGAAATATCAGAGTTTAGAATTCATAAAACAGACTGTATTTTATCTCAGGGGTACCATTTTTGTGTTTCTGTGTTTCTTTCACTCACTTTGATAGATGCTTTGCTTTCTGAAGTGAATAGAAGATCATAATAGGTGGAATCAAGTCATGGCAGAGACGGTTACTTTCCCAACGAACACCCACCCTCTCCCTCTCTTTCCAATTAACTGAGTCTTGGTTTTTAGCCAGACTCACCTTTATCCAGCTACAGGATGACCTTCCCATTTTCCCAAGTCATTAAGTGTGGCCACCTGACTATGCTCTGAACAATGATACGTGAATGAGAGCCTTGTATGGGAGTTCCAGAAAGTTCCATAAAAGGAAGAAGTTGTATCCTTCTCCTTTCACTTCTTCCATCCTGCTGTTTGGAACATGGCTAGATGGCTAAAATTACAACAGACTTCCTGGACATGAAAAAGTCAGCCATGTTGAAGGGATGGCTGGGGATAGGATAAGAAGGGGTTTGTATGTCTGGCAATGACAACGTCAACAAACAAACCCTATACTACCTAGTTCTAGACTTCTTATATGTATGAAAGAATTAAACAATTGTGTTGTTTACCTTTTTTGTGGAGAAGGTCCTTCTTATTCACAGCTATAACTAATTTCACCTGAAAAATACCAATCTATGAGCCATCCATTTCAAAGACAGATTTGAACTTCCTACCTAAAGTAAAATGCCAAGAGATGAAATATATTGTCTGATATAATTACTTGGCAGCTTCCTGACGATTTTTTGGTAAACTCCTACAACTCCTGATTTTCAGTCTTTGGCAGCGAAATGACAAAAATAAAAGGTTGTGTTGTGTTCAGAACAGAATGGACAGAGGGAATCAAGCAAAGGACACCTCAGCTTTTCATGTCACTTGCTTGTAGACGTTGTTTGACAGAGTAGCCAGATGGCTTATCCTGGGTCTGCTGAGGATCCAGGAATGTCAAAGGAGGGCGATGGAGGAGTTTATGTAGAAACTCGGGACTGTAATTTTATGCGCAGCACTAAGAGTTACCTGTAGCCTTTGTACCTGTATTTAGAAATTGATGAGGTGATTAAACGTTCTGTTTATTGGACAATGCTTTGTCTTTGCATACAGTCCATTGGGGCCAGTAGATGGCATAATGATTACGTTGCTGGACTCCCACACAGTTGACCACAGTTTGAGTCTCGGACCCGGCAGCTTAAAATTCATGGCAGGTGTGTGTGTGATGAAGAATGGAGGAGAAGGGACTGTAGCATGGCCATCCATCCTGGGGGGTGATTTCTTGCTTTCTGTCTATCTCTCTGGCAAGCACATGCACCCTATAGCAAAAATCTCTTTCAAAAAAAAAAAAGGGACCTGCAGTTAGCATAACAGCTATGTCGCTGGACTCCCACGTAGTCGACTGCTGGACTCCCACGTAGTCGACTGCAGTTCATGTCCCAGACCTGGTGGCTTAAAACTCAGGCTGGGCGCATGTGCGTGCATGCCCAGGATCCTGAGAGGAAAATGGAGGAAAAGGGATTGTGGCGTGGCCATCCCCCTGGGGGACGTTATTTCTTGCTTTCTGTCTCTCTGTCTCTGTCTGCCTGGCGAGCACACAATCCCTATAGCAAAAAACTCTCAAAAACAAAATAAAACAAACAAACAAACAAACAAACAAACAAAAAACAAGGAAAGAAAAGAATATGCAGTCCCTTTGGGAAGGGATGATTTGGCATCTTGTAGTCAAATACGTGATGATGCCCTGTCTCACTCAGCAAGTGTTTATGAAGTCCTTACTGTAGACCAGATTACATATGAAGCCACTAGACCACCTTTGCTCACAATATTCCCCTTTCTGGGGTAGCATCTTTTTATCCTCTCTTCATCTAAGGCCAGTGGTTCTCAGAAGCCTGTCTGAACCAGGAAGACTTCCTTGACCACCATGGTCCTCAGCAATGGCTCCCTGCTCTGCTGCAAGCTCCTGCAGTGCTGTGCATCTGTACAAGCAACCAGGCACTGAGCCAACGCTGCATTTGCTCTGCTGGAGTCTGAGTGCCTTGAGTTCAGACATACCGCTGGTACTTCATAAATGCCTGTGGATGGATATCCTGTTCATCTAGCACTTCACAATTTCTTTTAGTCCAATGTTAATTGAACATTTCCTGCAGCTTCATGTTGCTAAGCACCTGGGGGTCAGGGTGAGGGGAATGAAAAAGACTTGGATTCAGACTAGCTGGAGGAATAGAAGCACCAACTGATCGTCACAATTCACACCGTGTGCGCTAGAGAAGAGCTTGGTGAATGTGTTGGGGTGGAGGCTGCTGTTTTATCCTGGCAAAGTGAAGACAATTTCACACACAGAGCAGGGAAGAAAGGTCAAGTGAGGGGAGTTGTTCATCCACTCACTCCCTCCATGGCCCTGCACAGCCTTTTGAGAACCTGGTAGGGCAGTTGCCATATCGCTACTTTACAGATGAAAAGACTGGGAGCAACACATGGCGGAGCCTTGTCCAGACCTCCTGGCTGTAAAGAGAAACAATCCAGTTCTCTTTCTACTGTACTTAAGTGCCTCCCTAAACAACATTGATGCCCATCATTTCTGCCCTGGAGGAGGTCAGGTGTTTCTTATTTTTTCAGTTACACTGAGTCAAGCAACCCAATTCATTTAATTTATTGCATTTTTCCCCTTCCATTTTTCATAATTCTCTCATTTATGAGACCAAAGTTCTCAGCAATTTCCCTTCCAGAAATCTTCCCTAAGGAAATAATCATAGAGGCAGACAGAGATTTATGTTCACAGACTTTCACTGCAGAGCTATTTATAATAACTGGAAATAGGAAACAACCTACATTTCCAACAAAAACAGACCAGGGGGTAGGCCCTAAACATTTTTCCATACACTTTTAATGACATTAAAAAACATTTAAAATTAATGTTATTTTTACAAAGGACAGAACGAAGGCTCGTGATCCAGCTCTTGTTGACTGTCCATGTCTATACATGCATGGAAAAAAGACAAGGGCACTCACTAGGATGCTTACAGTGCTATTTCTGTGCATTTTGTTTGAGTTTTCTGTTTCCCATAGTGTGCATTTTATCATAAAAATAGAAAATGTCAGGACCAGCAGGTGATATGGTGGTTAAGGCACTGGACACTCCCACATGGCTGACCACGGTTTGAGTCCTGGACCCGGTGGCTTGCTTTCTCACTTCCTCTCTCTCTCTGTCTCTCTCTCTGTCAAATTAAAAATAAATGAATGAATAAATAAATTTTTTTTTAAAAATAGAAATTGTTTAATAAAATGCAAAAGTCACTAAGAGGGTAATAAAACCAGGATTTGATTCCTGTATTAGTCAGAGTTCTCCAGAGAAACAGAATTAATAGGATGTTGTACTCCATTGTGTTGCTAATGGTACAGAAACTGGGTGATATATATAAATAGAAGCTCATTTATGGTTTTGAAGGTCCAAGGTCAAGAGGCTGCATTTTGTGAAGGTCTTTTTGTTGGTGAAAACAACATGGTGGAGAGCATCTCATGGTGAGAGAGCAGGAGTGCATGTCTTTGTCCATGTGTCTCTGTCTCTGTCTCATTCCTTCTCCTTATAAATCCACCAAGAGCCAATCTAAGGATCCCACACTGATGACCATAATCATAATCACCTCTTAAAGGCCCTGCCTCTTAATCTCATAATCAGATGAAATCTCTGCCCTCTCAAAGCCATTACAATGGCTCACCAAATTTTAACATGTGAATTTTGAAGAGACACATTCAACCCATAGCAGATGTATGTATATGCATACACATTCATGTGCGCACACACACATATATGCGCATACCTACATATGTATGTGTATATATACATTATACATAGAGAGAAAGTAAATATACAAGGATATTAAAAAAGTTGATGGAACTACATATTCTGAAAAACCTGCATGGATTTGGGACCAGCAGTTAGCGTAATGGCTATGTTACTAGACTCCTACGTAGTTGACCGCGGTTCACGTCCCAGACCCGATGGCTTAAAACTCACGCCAGGTGCGTGTGCGTGTGTGCCCAAGATCCCGAGAGGAGAATGGAGGAGAAGGGATTGTGGCGTGGCCATCCCCCCTGGGGGGTGATTTCTTGCTTTCTGTCTCTCTGTCTCTCTCTGTCTGGCGAGCGAACACACCCTATTGCAAAACAAAAACAAAAACTAAAACTGAAACAAAAAAAACCTTCATGGATTTCAAAAAGGTTTTGCACCAAAGTAAACTCATACTTGGGCCAGCAGGTGGCGTGATGGTTAAGGTGGCTGGATCCCACATGCCAGCCGCATATTTCAAGTCCCAGACCTGGTGATTTGAAACACATGCCATCACAAGTGTACATGCCCGAAATCCCAAGAGGAGACTGAAGGAGAAGGGACTGTAGTGTGGCCATCCTTCCAGGGGGTGATTTCTCATTTCCTTCCTTCTCTCTCTCTCTCTCTCTCCATATATATATATATATATATACACACACACACATACACACACATTATACATATATATGTATATATATATGTACTCGTAAATGTATATATACACACACACATATACATTCACACTTTAATTCCATCTTTGCATGAAATTTTTGAGGTCCTCTCACATATGTGCATATACATAGACACGTGTGTGTGTATGTGTGTGTGTGTGTGTGTGTAGAGAAAGAACAAAATTAGGTTCATTTTAAAGGCTTTGAGGGAATTGAGAGACATGATTGTGGAAGTTGATAACTCTAAGCTCTGAAGTCTGGATTGGCAGGCTGAAGACCCAGAGAAGAGCTGCCGTCCCAGTTGCAATATAGTCTGCTGGAAGAATTCTCTTTTATTTGGGAAAGGTCAATCTCTTTCTTTATTAAAACTTCAACTGATTAGATAAGGCTTACCCACATTATGGAAGATAATCTGCTTTTTTGGGGGAGAGGTTTTTGCCATAGGGTGTGTGCACTCGCCAGAAAGACAGAGACAGACAGCGACAGAAAGTGAGAAATCACCCCCCCGGGGGGGTGGCCATGCCACAATCCCTTCTCCTCCATTCTCCTCTCGGGATCTTGGGCACACATGCACACATGTCCGGCGTGAGTTTAAGCCACCGGGTCCGGGACTTGAACCGCAGTCGACTACATGGGGGTCCAGTGACATAGCCATTACACCAACTGCTTGTCCCAGATAATCTGCTTTATCTTTTGATAAGTCTACTGATTTAAATGTTAATATCATCTAAAAAAATCTTCATAGAAGCATCTAGAATAATGTCTGAGTGAATATCTGGGTACTATGACTCAGTCAAGTAATTAATTATCAAATTAAGCAACAATCCCCTAACCACCGAAGATTTCCTGTAAGACTTTTTCCCAGTAGCCCTGACTGAGAACAGGCGCTCTAGCTTTTTCATCTCCCTGTCACTCAGTAAGTTCTGTTTCATGGTAGCTGTTTAGCAGGGTTC
>NW_006159428.1:5315486-5324966 GCF_000334495.1 Tupaia belangeri chinensis
AGGGGTCAGAATGAGTGGGTGGGGGAGTGAGGGAGTGAATTGCTAAGAGCATAAGCAACAATATTACAAATTACCAGCTCAGAATGTCATAAATCTAAGGTCAGGGTCCCTTAACTTTGGACATGGCCAGCCATCCCTGAGTTGTCCACTACATGTCTCACAGTAAGGACAGGCCCCAACCGCCAGGGCTATTCTAAACTCTATGCCACTCTCACTTATTAGACCTTCCATAAACTTGCCTGTAATCCACGGACCCCTGAGGACACCTGGTTCACCCCAGTAGTGTTGCCCTGCCCAAGCAATGATCAGTGGACGTTAAGAGTCCTTTAGGACCAGAGATGAGGAGCCTTTGTGGGCTGACAGGGAGTATGGCCTCTGCTGGGTGACTCCATTGTGTCAGTCCAAGCAGGCAGGTATGGAAGCAACTCTTCAGTCTGAGCTACAACTTCCCCAGGTGCCATAGAGCCCTCTCCCATCTTTGGATGTGGTTTTGTCCCCTTTTGAGTTTCTTCTTGTATTGATTGCCTCAACCTCTGCTCCAGGAATTCTTCCTGGAGTCATGAAGCCCTGATCCTCTGACACTCTGTTCTTCCACCTCCCTCTGGAGCCACGATATAGAGTAGGATCCCAGGTTCCCAGTCAGTTCAGAAAGCAAAATAGTAAAGACATTTTGATGGTTAGACTCACCAAAGTACAATGGCCAGGAAACTCAGAAGCCAATAAAGCCATGAGAAAGACTGGAACTTCCTTACGGTGCGGTTGGATTAAAACTTCTAACAATGTTGGGACCAGCAGATGGCATAATGGTTATGTCACTGGACTCCCACCTGGCCAACCATGATTTGAGTCCTGGACCTGGAGGCTAGAAACACATGCCAGGTGTGTGTGTGTGTGTGTGTGTGCGTTCCCAAAATTCCAAGAGGGAAATGGAGGAGAAGGGACTGTGGTGTGGCCATCCTCCTGGGAAGGGGGGTGATTTCTCACTTTCTATCTTTCTCTGTCTGGCGAACATATGATCTTCTAGCAAAAATCTCTCTCTCTAAAAACAAAAGCAGAACTTCTAACAATGTGGCAATCTTGTGCTGGTCATGCAAAAAGCATTTTAAAAAAAAATAAAAGTCTATGAGGAATATATTCTAAAACCTCGCTAATTTCATAGGAAAATCAGACACGAGACTCCGGACTGAGAGGAAACTCTATAGAGGTCCAGACAGAGGTGCACTGGTAAAATGTGGCACTCTGAGAGTCAACCCACATGGGAAGGTTCTGGTCGTCTGGAGATGACCTTGAACACACATGCATGCTCATGAGCTGGGCTGGGTGAGGCTGGGGTGGATCACAGCATCCAGCCTCTTGGGGTACTGTCTCTCTCTCATTTCTGTCTCTCTCACTCAAGGAAGAAATAAATGGATAAACTTTAAGAGAAAGAGAGAGAGAGAGACAGAGAGAGGGCTCTATGTCTCACTTAAGGGTGGGGATGGAAGCCGTGGTCAGTAGACATTTGACCATGTCAACCACTGTCAGAGGCAGGTCTGACGTAGGGGTGAGGGAATCCAGGCTTGTGAAGTGAGTTTATCCCTTTTGAAACTCTGAAAGGGTGCTGTTAGCTCTGTGTACAACACACCTAGTAAGCAGGAGTCCCACAAAATCAACAGCCTGAGGGTATAGGCATGTGTGTTGTCGAAGTGATAACAACAGCACAGTTAGCTCTTCCCACGTGCCAGACACCATTCCAAATGCTTCGCATAGACAATTACATTTCCTCCTCATGACTTCTCCATGCGGTGACCTCAGAAAGTCTATTTTGTAACAAAAGAATCTGAGGACATGATTTGATTTGCCCAGAGTGCACACCTTGTCAGCAGTGACGCTGGGCTTTGCTCACAGCATTCTTTGCTCACAGCATTGCGGCCCCACAAGCATCACTCTCCTGCACACATATTCACACCCACACTTACACACAGATTATGTGGGGATGCCAAAATCAGATGCCTTTTCTTTCATCCTCTTACACAAAAGTGGCACACAAATAAACTTTTCTACTTTCCCAGCCCTTGCCTGAAGCAGTTTTCTGGCCTGGGGCTCTGCTCCACCTCACCCCAGTATTCCACTAGCAAATTCCAGCAGCTGTGTCTGGGTCCTGACCTTCCCTCCTTACCTTCCAGACTGTAGAGCTGCAGGCCCAGCAGTCTCCACTTCCGGGGTAAGCAGGCGTGCTAAACCCATTGGATGTCTGTCCTGAGCCCACTGCTTATGTTTGAGCAGTGGTGGAACAGCATGGAGTAGTGGCAGATATGCCCTGGATCAGGACCCAGGAGACCCTAACTCTACCACAACCAATAAGGCAGCCTCTCTGGGCACGGGGTTTTCATCTCCAAGCGAAAGGACTTCATCTGGTTGATCCCTGAAACATTCGTGAAGTGTGTTTCAACGGACTCTTTCCAGGAGAACGAGACAGCCTCCTCCTTTTCGTAACTACCATGCTTTCCCAGGGAGCTTGAGGGTCAGCCTTTGGGCAAGAATGAGACACGGGAAGTTTATTTTAGGCAATTGGCTGTCCACACACACAGGTGTTTGTGGTGTCCTTGGGGACATAAAAAAGAAAGGCCTGAGTACTGACAGCAAATGCGTCTTTGCCAAGTCTCTCAGGGAAGCTTTCTGATTTACAGGTTTAAACTCATTCATCGATTCAGAACTTGTTCTTCCTTTTCCTTTCAGGATAGTTGCAGAGGAGAATTCTGGGACTACTTGGGGCCATTCAGGGAACATAAAAATGGCATGAGACTCAATGATTAACCCTTTAAAATCAGTAAGAGTTTTCCAGGACCCAGCTTTGAGAGAGGTAAACACTTATAGTTTATCCACTCTGCACGAAACAGCATTAGGAGAGCATCAAAGAGCAAAATAGCGTCTGGGAGGCAGGCAGGTGTCCAGAGGCATGGAGAAGGCTGAGGTGGAGCCACAGGGCCATAGGTCATTGGGGAAACAGCCCTCACAGGGCGAGGGCACAGCTGCCTTCACTTTGGCGCCCCTCCCTGGCCTTGGGAAATTGCTGGTCCTTCCTTAGAATGGCTGGGTTCATGCAGCTGTCTCATCCTATTTCAGACTTTGCTGAGATCATTCAAACCAAGAGAGAAAATGGGTGTGGTTAGTGGCTGGGCAGCCAATGAGGCAGACAGAGTGCTGATACTCATTCCTAACTAGCTGGTTTTTTGCTTTCTGAAACCCTCCTTCCTAAGGTAGAATCCCCCAGAACTACATTTCCCAACTTGTACAGACATGTAACCAGGGCCAGCTACAGAACTTGTAGGGTTCATTGAAAATGGAAAATGTGGGATCTCTTATTTAAAGAGTAGGGGTAGGAGTGCCACTAAAAGTATTAAAATATTATCCATTAATAATACTATATTACTCATAAAAAATACTCAGGGGTAATAATCATATATTAATAACAACATTAAAACTGTAAATTGCAAAAATTGTGTCATAATTTTAACTAATATAAGAAACTCTCTATATATAATTTTTTTAAAGGTTTTTGTCATAGTGTATGTGTGCTTGCCAGAGAGACAGAGAGCAGGAAAGTGAGAAATCACCTCCCAGGAGTATGGCCACATCACAATCCCTTTTCTTCCATTTCCTCCTGAGATTTTAGGCATGTACACACACATACCCAGCATCAAACTTTTTGTTGTTGTTGTTGTTGTTGTTGTTTTGGGAAGGTTTTTTCTATAGGGTGTGTGCGCTTGCCAGAAAGATAGAGAGACAGAAAGCAAGAAATCACCCCCTGGGGGGATGGCCACGCCACAATCCCTTCTCCTCCATTCTCCTCTCGGGATCTTGGGCACACAGGCACACATGGCTGGTGTGAGGTTTAACCACCAGGTCCAGGACTCGAACCACTGTTGACTACGTGGGAGTCCAGCCACATAGCCATTACACCAACTGCTGGTCCCAGCTGGCATCAATCTTTATAAGTCACTGGATCCAGGACTCAACCACAATTGACCAAGTGGAAGTTCAGCACCTTAACCACTGTACCACCTGCTGGCCCCAAAGGAACAATATTAATGTGGAATCTTGATAGGATTTTTCTAATTTGCTTTTCTACAAATTAATTTATTAGGTCATCAACATATATGCTTTTAGCAACATCATTTTCAATCAGTATCATTGGAAGTGATATCAGTTGGTTGCTCTTGGCAAATATAAGGTCACAAATAATTTTTAATTTTAAGAAAGACTTTCCTGTTAATGCCACTGTTACTGGAATTAAGAGCAACTTATAGTCTGCTAACATCAGAGTAATTTCTGATAAATTTTTAACACAAATTTCAGTATATTTAAAGCTAACAATTCTTGTAGAACAAGTTTTCTAAAATGATTCAATTCCCCATACACTTTTATTAAGACCAAATTTAATTTTAGATGCAAATTTTTACAATAAAATTTGAATGTTCCCTTTGATATTCCCTATAGCTTGTTAAAGTCACACAGTAAACTAGAAGTGTTCATGTTTTGTATATTATTCAAAATATGTATTTATACATTTCATTACTATATCTTTAATTACTAAGAAAAATGAATCATAAAATTATTTTAGTTCTTAATATTTGGTTCATATTCATAGATTCATATGGAAATATAAGAAGACTTCAAAAAGTTCATGGAAAAATGGAATGAAAGTACAAGTTTAGGGACCAGCAGTTAGCATAATGGCTGTGTCGGTGGACTCCCATGTAGTCAACTGTGGTTCAAGTCTTGGACCCAGTGGCTTAAACTCACACCAGGTACATGTGCGTGCATGCCCAACATCCCGAGAGGAGAATGGAGGAGAAGGGATTGCAGTGTGTCCATCCCCCTGGTGGGTGATTTCTCGCTTTCTGTCTCTCTCTGTCTTTCTGGTGAGCGCATGTGCCCTATAGCTAAAACCTCTCCAAAAAAAAAGTACGAGTTTATTTCAGTGTAAAAAAATTTTTAAATCTGTCTAATGTTTTTCAATAATACTCATTTTCCATGAACTTTTTGGAGAGTCCTTATGGTGTTCTTTTCCATCAAATATGATGTTCAAAATTTAATTTCTGTTTTTAATTCTGTGGCTATTTACTTTAAAATGTTGCAGCAGTTTTAAAAATCAGAGATTCTAAACTCTTTAAGGAATTTTAATAATTTCCTGATATGTGTTATTGGAATGTCTCTATACTTTCATATTTATTTATTTATTTATTGCCAGAGGACACATGTGCTCACCAGAAAAAGACAGAATGGGAAAGAGAAAAAGCATCCCCCAATGGGGTGTGGTCACACCGCAGTCCCTCCTCCTCCATTTCTTCATCCTGTTGGGGTTTTGTGCGTACACAAATACACACCTGGTGTGTTTTTCAAGCCATCGGGGTCAGGATTCAAACTCTGGTTGGATCCCACTCCCTTAACCATTAGGTTAGGAGGCCAATCCAGTATGCTTTTATTTTGTAATAACTGACCAAGTACCAGCAATTCAGATCCGTTCAGGCTAGAGAGCTGAAATTCGTGCAGATGCTACAAGAATGCACAGACAATGTGGCCCCCGCTTTGTCTCCAGTAGAGCCCTTTCACTCTCCCAGAGCCATGGCCCCTACCACCAACCACAATTGCTATTGCTGCTGCTCCCGCTGCCTTTACTGCTACCAACTGGGGCCCAGGACCTTGTCTGGCCACCACCTGGGAACCTCAGTGCCATGAACTATCTCAGGTAAGGGCGGGGACACTGTCATCCAGGCCAGCTGCTCAGTACATTAACTGTTCTCGTACGCGTGCGCCTGGCCACGTGTGTGTGTGCTGCTGCCCAGGGTATGTCCTCTGCATGTACGTGCTTCATTGTCCCATCAAACTTCACATGTGAAACACAACTCCAATGAGGAAATCATTTCCTTATCTGTTTGTTTGTTTATTTATTTATTTATTTATTTATTTATTTTTATGGTGGAAAAGTGTGTATTTAGAATTAGCCAGCTGGACTCATTTTAGATGGCAACATCCAAATCATCATAATCGGGAGCCAGTCACACATAGGCCTTCTTCTCTCCATCAGGCCTGATTAGAGTGTTGACCTTGGCCACATCAGTATCACTGAGCTTCTTCATAGCCTGTTTGATCTGGTGCTTGTTGGCTTTGATGTCTACAGTGAACACGAGTGTGTTATTGTCTTCCGTCTTCTTCATGGCAAACTCAATTGTCAGGGGGAACTCGATGATAGCATAATGGCCAAGCTTGTTTCTACTCGGGGCACACTTCCGAGGATATCTGGGCTGCCTCCACAGCTGAAGAGTCTTGGGCCTCCGGAAGGTGGGTGATGTATGGATCTTCTTTTTTGTGTGGCTGTGGACGCTTTTCAGCACTGCCTTCTTGGCCTTCAAAGCCTTTGCTTTAGCTTCAGGTTTGGGAGGGACAGAAGCTTCCCTTCTTCTCTTTCGACACCATCTTGGCGAAAAAAGAAAAAGGTTCATCTGTTTATTTATTTGTGCTAAGGGGCTTATGTGGTCCCCAAAGAGAGACTGAGAGACAGAGAGAGAGGGAGAAGAGAAGACACCCCTCATAGGGAATCATCACACCACAATTTCTTTTCCTTAATGAACATCCTTTCTATTGAAGAACTGTCTCTTCATCATCTGATGGGATGATCAATCACATGACCTGATTCCCAGTGAATGAGATGTGTAATGTGAACTGGGTCAATCAGAATATACATTTTTTTCTAAATACAGTGATGGGTCCAGTGCTGGACTTTGACCCAGGCAAGATTTTTAGAGTCCACTTTGGATAACTAATATAGGAAAAGGGGTCTTTTTTCCTGAGATTGTGATCACTATGTAAACTAATGGGATAATTTTTTATGCAAATGGAGACATCCTATTTGAGTAAGAAGCTGGAAGTTGAGGAGGACAGAGCTGAGAGATAGTCCTGATGATGTCATTTGAGCTCCAGGATCTAGCCATTCCCAAAGCTTAATAAGTGAGTCAATAAATACTTCAAGCAAAGTTCGGGTAACATATAGAGGATAGACATCTGATATGCTACTTTGAGTTTGTTCCCTGTCTCTAAACATTTTTTTTAAGTTTATTCATCTATTTCCTCTGTGAGAGAGATAGAGAGAGACAGAGACAGGGAGTCAGATACACCTAACAAGGTTTCCTTTCTTTGATTCACACCCTGTCTCAGCCAGCCCAGATCATGGGTTGGCACACACACCCAGCATGTTCAAGGAGGTCCCAGGATGTGAACCCAGGACCTTTTCCATATGGATCCAGTTGTACTACCACTGCCAGCCCTCTGAACTTTTATTTATTTATTTATTTTTTATACATTCAACTGCTATACATCAAGATTGTAAAGATACTTTACCCAGCACGATAGACACCTCAGACCAGCCCAGTTGAGAATACAATACACATCATCATCAACAGATAATAAACCATGTCTGTGTTCCACAATTGTCTGGCCTCTATTTTTTTCCCCAAATTTCCTTTCCTACACGCTTCCCCTCTCCCACACTCCTTCCACTTTGTCCCTAATGTCCATAACAATGTTCAGTGCTTTTATGTCCTCCAGTCTTTCAGTTTCTGGACATTTTTTTTTTAAAAAAAAAACTACAAAGATACTTCATATAGCAGAAGGAGCGACAGACTTGAGTCATACTTCTTGGTGGCCAGCTGCTCCCTGCCTCTATAACAGCTTGCGAAGACTTCAACTCTGACCCAAATAGCTCCATACCAGAGAACATCCCCTTATACACATTCCATTTCTGTTCACAATGGGGACTACAGTGAGCAGCAATTACTGCTACAACCATCCACTCCACGTGTAACACATGCCTCTTCCTGTGTCTTTACCCTCTCTCCCCTGGCCATTCCTGACTCACATGAAAAGCATCATCAATCCTTGCCATAGTCAGAGGTATGAAGAAAGAGCTTCTCTTGGAATTCTACACTGTCTGCACAACATCTGGTAGCACCAGAAACAAGGATATTGGGGATGATGTTATTTGTTTTAGATAATGTGATTTGGTTAATATCAGTGTTTGGATTTCTTTAGACATATAAACTAAAAGGTACTGAAAGGTACCATGGAGATTATCTCTCTCAGTGTCAGCCAAGTGTGGGGGGACTCTCACAGTTACACACGAGATGGTTTCACAGGAACACAGACCCAGCATTAAATGCCACTGAATCCAAACTATGCCAGTCTTCTCTAAATCTAATCAAGACAAGACATCAACCAGGAATTTAGGGGCAGTGTATAAAGTAACTAGCCTGCATTCTTCAATAATGACAAAGTCATGAAAGACAAAGGCTGAGGAATTATACCAGATTTTCAAAGACCAAAGAGACAGGACCACTAAGTGCAAAACATGATCTAAACTGGCTCATGCACCAGAATTAAAACAAAAAAATGCTATAATGGCATTCTTGAGTCAATTGGCAAAATTGAACAATAGACTCAGAAGTATTGCAGCAATGTTAAATTTCCTGACTATGATAATCATACTGTGGTTATAAGAGAAGATACCCTTGTTCTTAGAAAATGCATACTAGGGTATTAAGGACATAGTGTTCACAACCTACTCAACAGCTCACAAAAATATATACATAAGTATATGTATGTACAAAAAGAGAGCAAGGGCCGGCTGCGGTAGCACATGCTGGATGCTGCTGCTTAGCAGATGGAGGCCACATGGGAGACCTGAGTTCGATCCTTGGCTCACTCTCAAAAGCCCAGCAAGATGAAATGCTCCCATAGTTTCAGCTACTCAGGAGGCTGAGGGAAAAGAGTCATAACACAGTGAGACTCTGTCTAAAAGACCACACAAACAAAAAAGGAAGGAAGGAAGGAGGGAGGAAGAGAAAGAAAGAGGAGAGAATGATAAAGCAAATTTGGCCAGTGTTCAAAATTGGGAGATTGGGGCAGGGGGAGAGAGAGGACTGGAGGAGTCCAACTCGGCGGGGCCCCAGGATCTGTCTGAGCCCCCTCACTTCCGGTCGGTTCAGTACGTTGGCAAGGCCGCTACTGTGTGCCCCCCCACCCCACCCGACCTAGGATTTTGCTCCAGAAACTGTGGCAGCCTTGGCGCCCCGCCTCTGACTCACCAATATACTACTATAAAAGAATTACATAGCTCTCTTATACATCCTGAGTATACAATAAAATCTTCCAGGAAGTCCCCCGACCTCTCCCCTTTGCTCTGATCACTTATCATTAATTATAATGCTTTCTCTCCATGGTCACAATAGTGGGTGGGCTAAAATTCTATCTAGGCAGAAATAATCTTGACCTTTGGAAGGCCCTTCAAAATACATTTAAGGTAAACTTAATCCTTTCTTTACGTAAAATAGGATTAGGCCAAAACTGGCCCAGGACACCCCTGCCCTCACCAAGTGAAATAGATAAATATATTAGGATTCCTTAAATTAAGTTTTAGATCCCTATAAAACTATATAAGTACCA
>NW_006159428.1:5325043-5334296 GCF_000334495.1 Tupaia belangeri chinensis
TGCTGCGCCGCATCAGCTGATAATCATCTCTGCTTACTGGAACCGCTTTCCCGAAACTGTATGCCATGGAGACCCACCTACAATTGCGGAACTGCACTAGACCCACCCTTAATCCAACCCTAAATAGAATCTATGTTCTCTATTGTTAAAACTCTATGAGCTGATAATTGAAACACGTAGTCCCTCTTCCATTTACTTGCATGTAACATGTTTTCAAAAAAAACGCACAATGATTCCTAGCAGTTGTCACTCCTCAGAGGGCGATCTCTGAGGGGTGTCCAGCATAAGACGTGCATGAAAAGGCACTGAGTCCTTTGTCTTCTGTTCACCTTCGCTGCCTCCGTCAAGATAACCCACCCACACCGGGGCTGGTCCCCGGCAGAGGATCAGTAAAAAAAACAAATACATTTAATAGACACAAAAATGAAAGTTATCCGCTGGTGATAATGTATATGATGATGTGTTTGACTTGACTAATATGCACTGTATTCATGCTAGGAAAAACCATGTTGTACATAGATTAAATGTAAATTTTTAAAAATAGAAAAAAATTGGTAGATTAGGGTAAAAGATAGACTGGAGTTCTTTGGTATTATATGTGCAATTTTTCTGTAAGTTTGAAATCAGTCCAAAACAAACATCTTTCTTAAAACAGAGCTAGCCAGTCTTTCAACCTTCATGATTATTTTCAAAGAGAAAAATATTAGTTTGGGACTAATATATTTTTAACAATTTTCTAGCACTTGCTAATCTTTTTTAATAGAGAACACAGCCTCGGGCTTAGGGGCTTTGGCAAGCAGCAGTTACTAGCTGGATTTAATAACACAGTTTTGTTTTCATCATATTTACTTTTGCATTTACTTTCTATTTATGGCAAGTGGTGTAGCTTTCCTTGTATGATAAAATATAAAATTATTCTTAAGTGAATTTATATAATCAAAAATGAGTTGATACAAAGAAAAATATTATTATCAAAGTGCAAATAGCTTATAGAGGGTAAACATGTGACATTTAATCAGGATTGCCTGATATTTAGGGAACATTGGTCTATTCTAATGGCCTTCTCTTAGAGGTAGGTAGACCTGAACTCCAAAAGTTAAGTGTCTGGTTTAAGATCACATAATCCTGGGACCAGCAGATAGCATAATGGTTACATTGTTGAACTCCCACTAGTTGACTCCAGTTCAAGTCCCAGACCCGGCAACTTAAAACACACTCTAGATGCATGTGTGTGCATGCCCAAGATCCTGAGAGGAGAATGAAAGAGAAGGGATTACAGTATGGCCATACTCCCTGGGGATGAATTCTCACTTTCTTCCTTTCTGTCTCTGTCTCTCCAGCAAGCACAAGCACCCTATAGAAAAAAAATCTCTTTCTCAAAAAAAAAAAAAAAAAGAAAGAAAGAAAGAAAAAAACAGAAAAGAAAAAAAGCACACAATCCCTAGGCATAGAGATGCAGACCAGGGAGATCTCTTGACCATTGCCTGCCCCACCATAACACATTGCTGTGCAACCCACAGTACAAGCATACTAAGCCTACAGTAAGGAACACAGTTCAAAGAGGCATCATCTATTTACGCACACGCCTATGCATACACGAAAATGAGTTATTCTTTCACAGATCAGCAAATTCAAACCTCACCATTGACTTAGGCCCTTGATATCCAGTCTTATTTCTTTTCATTTCCAGAGCAACCAATGAAATAGAGTGAACTGTTCCTATATAGTTTATAGACAAATTCAAAACATTCTTTTTTAAAAGCACTGAGATGATCCCAGAATCCTGGAAGCTTGAAAGGACAACTAGTTCAATCTGGTAAATAGTTTCGGGAATAGTTGAGGGAAGCAGTGCTGAGCATTGAGATGTTCCGAGGCACAGCCCTGTACCCCAGCTCTCACGCTCACAGTTCCTGGAGTTGACAGTTAAAATATTTTTCTTTTTCTCTAACATTTTTGCACTTTCAAAGCTGTTTTCCATAAGTCCGTGGGTGGATTTTATTTGGCCTTCACTGAAAAATTAGAACTGCTGAGTTCAGTATTAATGGGTATGTCTGATCTAGTTTCTCTGCTACTGTCAGGGAATGCAACTCATAAACCTTCCTAGCGAGAGAAGAATTCCCCTTGCTCACAATGTGCCAGAGAAGGACATTTTACCACTTCCTTAAACTCACTCCAGGACTTAACCACTCTGACTCCCACAAGTTTTTTCCCCACTAATTGAATCCACCCAACCACTCATGTGTGCCTGTGTTGCCTTGTTCCTTTCTTCGTAGGGAGAGAATGTTCTCCAGTCTTTGCAAAGTCGTCTTTCCATGTTTGCAGATTATTTCAATCCTCTCCTCGACTGTCTCTCCTCAGAGTGAACTCATTTCGTTTTTCCACCTTCATGCAAAAATAACATTTTCTGATCTATTCATCATCGTTGTGGTTCACCACTGTATTTTAATGCTGTTTTTTCCCTATCACTTTCAAGTTGTTGAGTCCAAAACAGAATTCAGTATTTTGTGGGTGTGTGCAGCAAGTACAAAAATGCCCAACATTCCTGCATTTTTAGAAGGTCCAAACTGCCTGGACGCTCCAATCCCAAGCGAATCTGTTCTAAGGACCGTGGAGGCCTAAGCATGCCTTTGGTTATTCAAGTTCCAGCCTTACAATGTTTTAAGCTAGAGGTAATGAAGGAGAGGCCTCAGTGACATACCCCATCTCTTCTTAATGGGAAATCCAATTTGCTTCTAGGGCCCCACAATGGTCTAGAGGACCACTGAAGTATTGATCTGGTCCCAAAGCCCTCACATAGGAGTGATTAACTATTAAGGGAGGTCATTCTGGGGCTTGTCAAGCTCTCACCAAAGCAGTCCTATTATCTGAAACTGCTGTGTGGAACAATATTAGGGACACGCAGAAATCACATAGAGCATCCCAGAACAAAGGAAGAAATTCTACACCCTGCCCTGAAATGTCAATTCACTTAACACAGTTGAGCTTCATTTAGTAATCTGTCAGAATCTTGCCCTGTCCACCTTGCAGTCCTGTGAGAATGTGACAGCATATGGTGGCATTCTTGGAACACTGTCAAAGCAGCGGAGGACAGAGGCAGGTGGAGGTAAAAGGTCCTAAGAGTGAGTTTTGACACAGTTCTGTCTCTGAGGCAGTTCCAAACTGCTCTACCCTTTGATTGTCAATGAGGCTATTCAGGAACTGAAAGATACCCCCCCCCCCGGGGGGGGGGGATTTAAAGGTTTACAACTAAACGTCCCCAGATTCCCCAATTGTCAAGCTCTCACCAAAGCAGTCCTATTATCTGAAACTGCTGTGTGGAACAATATTAGGGACACGCAGAAATCACATAGAGCATCCCAGAACAAAGGAAGAAATTCTACACCCTGCCCTGAAATGTCAATTCACTTAACACAGTTGAGCTTCATTTAGTAATCTGTCAGAATCTTGCCCTGTCCACCTTGCAGTCCTGTGAGAATGTGACAGCATATGGTGGCATTCTTGGAACACTGTCAAAGCAGCGGAGGACAGAGGCAGGTGGAGGTAAAAGGTCCTAAGAGTGAGTTTTGACACAGTTCTGTCTCTGAGGCAGTTCCAAACTGCTCTACCCTTTGATTGTCAATGAGGCTATTCAGGAACTGAAAGATACCCCCCCCCCGGGGGAGGGGGATTTAAAGGATTGAGACTCAAAGTTCCCAGATTCCCCAAGGGGCTGAAGGAGAAGTTGTCAAGTGGTTGTGTATTGAACGGTGTGTGCAAATGATGGGGAAATTATTCTCTAAACAGAATTTTGGGTTTTCTTTCTTTCTTTCTTTATTCCATGAGAAAGAGAGAGAACAAGAGAGAGATAGACAGGTGCCCCCGATAGGATTTTCACACCATAACCTGCCTCCAGCCTCAGCCAGAATCACAGGCACGCACACACCCAGTGTGGCCGTGAACCCAGGACTTTCTCATGTGGGTACAGTATCACGGAGCATTGCGTTATCACTGCACCACCGCCAACCAGAGTTGAATGCTGGTCATTTGAAGCCAGAATCTAGACTTCTCATTTTACACATGTGGAAACTAAGGCACAGAGGGGGTGCCTTTTCCAATGTCAGACTAGTAGTTGTAGATTCAGTACTAAAAGTGGCTCACATTCTTTGGCCATTTTGGCTCCCCTCCAGCGATATTAAAGCATCAAATCACCAAATAGAATGGGAGAAAGTCCTCCATATCTCTAGCCACACATGGGTGATGGATGAGAGCTTGTCAAACTGCAGTTTTCTGGTTCAGCTCAGATGGCAAATGCAGGGGGGCGGTAAGCAGGAGGCAGGGTGAACAGTGTGTGTGTGTACATTTCACTTCTTTCTTTGCATTTTGGTTACATTTAACAACGTGTTACCTCTTCACAGAGTAGTTTATATCATTAGCAGGATGCCAAGAATGACATCAACATCTATTAAAGCCTAACATTTCACATTCTTCATTGTAAACATTAACATTGCTTAGTTTCCAGATATAAACTCAAAGTCATTCTCAAGTTGGATGGTTTCTTTCCAAGAAAGTTGCTGTGACTGTAATGTAATTTACCTAATTAATCTACTTAAGGAGAGAAGGAATCTGCGATGACTATTAATAAAGACCTCAACGTGCTTCTCGTCATCAAAGCAGGGCAATCTGTGGATTCATTTTGGGAGAGATCATAACTTTCCAAATAAATCTTAGTAAAACTTTGCAGACAGGGCACTTTGAGCTGTTTCCCCACGCGGTTGGCTTGCTTTCAGCTCCAGCTAGCTTGTGCAAACTCTCTAGAATATCTGGGTGTATTTCTATTCACCTGTGGCCTTGGACCCTGATGTCCAGGGTCACTGTTCTTGAGGCCAAGAACTCATGTGAAATGTGAATGTGAGTCATAGATGGAAACTCCTGGTCTGCCGTATTCCAAAGCCCATCCCACCCCACCCAGGTCACCATCAGCATGCTGCATGCATGCCCCCCATTCCTTCTCGACAGTTGGGTTGTACCCTGCAGTGAGTGGAGAGCACAGAGGCTCCTCCGCCAGGGCTGCCTGAACACTGGGGAGGCGGGTATCCATGTGTATGTAACCAAGAATCGCTCTTTTCAAAGGAGCACACCAGGATGTCACAGCAGGATCTGGAAGCCACACAGGGAAATAAGAACAAAATCCTTTCTCCTGGTCCTGAGTTCCATAGAGCCAGAAGAGAAGTCGTGCCCACAGGAAAGAGCCTTTTGGGAGATGGCCTTCAGTGAAGGTGTTGAGGGAGTGTGGGAACTTATTAACCTTGGAATTGGATCCAGCAGAGAAAGGGAATCCCCGTGTGGGAGCCTTGGGAGGTCAGTGAGAGGAGAATGGGCAAAGTTTGAGAGATTATACAGCAAGTTCAAGAATGAAGCAGGAATTCAGTTTTTGAATTCAAGACAGCTGGCATGGAAAGGCAACTATCTAAGGATACCTGAATCCCCCGCCCCACTCCACAGCTGACTCTGTTTAAGTCTGTACTGACCCAGGACATGGCCAGGCTCGGAAGTGAAGTGGGGCTGGGTTTGCAGGTGGCAGGTGGGATAAAGGATGTCAAAGCAGGACGCGCACTTGACCTGACACTATCTTGGCACAGGGGACCATAAAGAACCCCAGGAGGCCAGTGACCTAAGTAGAGTTTTCAGTAACAGAATCCTTCCATGGCTCTCCACCCCATTCATGGAAAAATATTGTTCAGGCCTGGAGCCATTCATCCCTGAGAAGGGATGGTCAGTCTATGAACTGCTGCCTCCACTGTTCTTGTAAGGGCTCTAAAACCTGCGGCTGAATTCAGCTTTCATTATGGTTTCTGGTTTGGTCATTCGCGTCCCATATTGGATTACAAGCTCCACAAGGGCAGGGAATCAGTCTATTTCTACAGATTGGTTTCTAGCTTAATGTTGGCAGAGTAGGCATTCGACAACTATTTGATAGATGAATGAGTGAGTAACTGTGGCGGATAGTCTTACTATATTCGAGTATTTACTTTCTCGTTCCCAATAATATATGCTTGGCCCTAAGGCGTTTGGGCTTGGCCATGTGACTTTGCTTCGGTCCATGGGATGCAAGTGGGCATGACTCAGGCTGTCAGAGCAACATACTGGCGTGAGAGTGCATGGCGTGGCCTGGCCTCTTGTGCTTCTGCTTTCTACCACAAGGCTGTAAGTTGCACATGGAGGTTGCTCCTGTAGCCCGAGTTCTAGAACAAGAAGATGTGAGAAGACTCAAAAAGCCACCCCAGATTCAGTCCACATCCTGGAACAGAGCCTTGACCAATCTGCTGCTCTCTTGTAGTATGATGGAAAAGTGGAGATTTGTTGTTAAACAGTTGGGGTTGAGAGCTGTTTGTTTCCATGACACAAGTTCTGACATTGGAGGGATTAGAGATCTCCCATTTACTTTGCCCATGAGCTGTAGAGCTGCCTTCAAGCCCTTCATTTTGCCCAGACTGAGGACATATGGCAAACCTTTCTACCTTGCCCTCGTACCATCTGGAAAGTGACCATTTTGCTTTCCTTTTCCAAAGAACACCCAGAGAGCTTCCTCAACCCCAGAGCAACCTAATGGTTAATTTTGAGGCTGCATAAAGCAAAAGTGATCTGACAGCAAGTTTACATATCATATTTTAAACATTTACACAGTTTTCAAATAAATACAAGCATGAGGCTGGCTCTAGCCCCCTTCTTTTCCTCACTTGCTAGTGAAGAAAACTCTGTTTTTCAAAAAGCCAGAGTGTTAGATGCTGGAGGTAGAGCTCTTTCTAGAATCCGCAAACGGTTGTTGAGTCTCCAGGCTTTTCTTCCCACAGCAGACTTCAATTAATCTTGAGAAGAGCATGAGCATAAAATGAGCATGGAACTTCTTGAAGGCACAAGAAAAAGAAGACTGAAAGAAATCCTGGAAACCCGTGTTCTTTATCAGTTCTGCTATTACTCCTTGGAGATGTTTGTTAGATAGTAAAACTTTTGATGAAAAGTGAAAAAAATGTAGTCAAAACTATGAGATACTAAGCTAAATATTTGAAAACTAAATGGTTCATTGTTTCTTCTTTAAGTTTATTCATTGGTTTCTTCCATGAACAAGAGACAGAGACAGAGACAGCACCCCCAACAGGGTTTTATTTATTTTTTTTTTTTGAGAGGTTTTTCACTATAGGGCGCGTGCGCTCGCCAGACAGACAGAGAGAGACAGAGAGACAGAAAGTGAGAAATCACCCCCCAGAGGGGATGGCCACGCTGCAATCCCTTCTCCTCCATTCTCCTCTCGGGATCTTGGGCACGCACGCACACGCGCCCGGCGTGGGTTTTAAGCCACCGGGTCCGGCACGCGAACCGTGGTCGACTACATGGGAGTCCAGTGACATAGTCATTACGCTAACTGCTGGTTCCCCCAACAGGGTTTCAATACCATGATCCACCCCTAACTCCAGCCAACCCTGGATTATGGGCGTGCCCATGCCTGGTGTACTCAGGGAAGTCTCTGGGTGTGAACACAGAACCTTTCCATGTGAGTAAGCCCTGCAGAGTGTTGCATTTTATGCCACACCAATGTCCAGCTCCCATTTTTAAAAAACCAGATCTATAACGACATCCACCTGCATAGTCTCAGCCTCCACCAATATGCTCTTAATCCCAAATTCTAGATTTCCAACCTCAAATTTTTCATAAAGTTGCAGATCCTTTTAGCTACTTGAGTATCCATAACACTTCTCATTTAATGTTTGCCGTTAAACCTTGGATGTGCCTATGAGCACTGGATCCTTTCATTTCTAGATGGATTAAGGGCACCCCATCTACCCAGTCATTCATGCCAGAGACAGGAGTCTTACTGGATTCTTTCTTCTCCCTCAGTCCCTATGTTTATCTGGTTATCGAGCTCTGTGGTGTGCCCCAAGTCCTCTGTGGGATAAAGCTGGCTATAAATAATTCATACATACATGTGTAAATAAAGGTCCTATTTACTGTCTCTGACATCTCCTTAAAATTCCTTCCCTCCATCCCTCCAGCATCCATCACCCTAATATTTAGCTCATTTTAACTATTGCAAAAATCTCCCAACTGGACTCTGCGTCCAGTCTACCACTGCCCCACCCCCACCCCCGACGTGCAATCTGTCCTTCAGACCACAGACCTCTTCCTAAAACACCAATTGAATGCTGTTAACTCCCTTCTAAGAAAGCCCACTATGTCTTTCCATTGGCTGTAGGAAAACTTGCCGAAAATGAAGACCTTCATGACTGGTCTTTGTGTACTTTCTAGGTTCATCATCCACAGTTCTCGCAGCTAAGCCCAATAGCCATTCCAAACTCAGGACACATGGTGTCCTTCTTCCCTGTGTTTACACACTTGCTTTCAGGACTCAGCCCAAGGATCCTGCCTGCTGGGGAAGCTGCCCTGATCCCTGGATTGAGTGAGACCACCCCTCTCTGAACTGTCTGAAGCTCTGTCACAAACCTGACAGCATGGCTTTTGTTGTTGCTATTGTTAAAATTATTTGTCTTTATTCATGATAGAGTGTGTCTGTGTGCATGTGAGAGTGAAAGAGAGCAAGAGAAAGAGAGAGGCGCACACTCCTCAGGGTCTGACAAAGCAACAATCCCCTTCCTCCCCTTTCCAGCCCATTGGATCTTGGACATCTACGTGTGCCTGGTGTATTTTAGGCACATCGGGCCAGGCCAGGGATTCAAACCATGCTTGCCATGTAGGATGTGACTTGTCTTGGGCAGTGTATTATTGCTGTGTCACGGAGCCTGTCCTATAGCGTGTTTCCACTGGTGTGTTTCCAAATGCCTCCCCCAGCAAACTGTGAGTGATGTGAAGACAGCAAACCTGCCTGTGGTCTTTCTCTGTCCTCAGAGCCAGGCACATGGCATGTGTCCTGTAAATGTCACTGAATAAAGGGTGATGGAAGAATGGCTATGAGAATAAATACTCTAGCCACAGCCTACGAATCCTTCGATGAATAAGTGACTGAACACATTTTTCTATATGTAAATGAAAATCAGAATGAGAATTGATAGGTGAGGGTTTTTTTAGTGTTCTTCTAAATAGAAGGACAAAAAAAGTATATTATCCCATATTATTTCCATCAGGATGATGACATTTGCTGTAGAACTAAAACATGAGGATTCTGATAACACTGACTTAGAGAACTGATGTCCTAGTGTGGAAGTATTAAAAGAGTGGGAGCAGAGGGCATAGGGCTAGAAATCCAGAAACTAAGCTCTTTCCC
>NW_006159428.1:5334745-5336908 GCF_000334495.1 Tupaia belangeri chinensis
TTTCCCTAGTAATGAAGAAGCATAAAATCTTCTTTTGTGTCCATGTAGAGCTTCCCAGACTTCTACTGAGCATAGTCATTAAGGAGACTATGGAGCCAAATTCTCTAAGTCTCAGTGCCAGCACTTACTGGGTCTGTGACATTGGACCAGTCACTAACTTTATTCCTCAACTCTCCTATCTGTAAAATTATTAATAGCACCTCCCTGAATTAATGCAGGTAAAGGACAGCTAGACATACCTGGCATGACAGAAATGCTATCTAAGCCAAATACTAAGATATGCTTTCTAAGTGTCAAAGATGGGTAAGATTCACTTTAAATGGCCTTGCTCCTACATAGTCAAGGGTGATTTTGCATTTCTATGGTTTTCTCATCATTAATTATTGTTCAGGGTTATACAAACCCACACAGCTTTTACAACATGTATATGCAGATTTAGGGACATAGATCCAACTCACAGTTCTGTGAGTTTAACCCCAGCTCCCTGCTGTCACTAGACCCCAGCTGCTGTCCAGGGAAGCCCAAGCCAGAAACAGCGTCCTTAGCAGCCAGGAGGGATGCCGTGGCGTGCCGCTGTGTCACTGCGCCATCTAGTGGACACGGAGCTCAGCTGCCAAGAGGCCCTCCCGGAAGAACGAGAGGGAAGAGTTCACTGTGCTGATCCATCACGCCAGCACCCGGGTGATCTCCTAACCCCATCCCCTTGATGTGCATTATCAGCACTAATCGCCTGGGACACCGGAATCCCTTTTATAAACTGTTATAATCCGGCAGCGCTACTCAAGACTTCAGCCCCCACATCCCCTGTCAGAGCAGTCTTGGCAAAACCAGGCAGAGAAGAAAGGAATGAAAATGGACATGACCCTATTTCTAAGAGCAAGAAGGAAGCCAGACAACTTTCACCATAGTTTAATAAAGATCTACCAAACAAGCTGGCCAGCAAGACGGGCCAACACGTAGTAACTTTTCAACCTCCGTTTCTGGCATCAGCACACCTTGGCACAAGGAAGTCGGGGGCTGAGGGGTTGCACAGACTGAGGGCTGAATCCTACTTTATTGAAGTGTTTTTAGAGGAGGCCAACTGCTCTTTGTAGATGATTAAAAACTTATGCCCTGAAGGCAAGTAAGCACTCCCCCGCCAATAACAGCTCTGGCATGCAGGACAAGGGCTCTGGAGCACAGTCTCAGGAGAGTATCCACATAAAAACCCCATCAAAGGCAAGGCTCGCCTTTGGAAAGTTCTTGAAGGCCAATAATCCACTTCGTCTTTACTTTCTATAAGTTCCTGGCCATAATGACTAGGCATACCAATATTAAAGTTAAAAGACAATAGGTTTGGGGTCAACAACTGAAATCACTCTCTTAGGCCCCATTTCAACACAATCCAGCAGTAGACGTGTTAACCAATGCGGTGGCAATGGGTCAGTTTAACTGTGTCTTGTCCAGATTGGGGTGATCCATTTACTATGCCATTCTTGGGGAGTTTTCTATTATTATTATTGGAAAGGATAGTCTCGGGGACACTATTTGTCTTAAGCCACCCAACTTGTTTTAACTGCCAGAGAGCTCATTCACACTTCAAAGAGAAACCAAGAGATAAGGACAGGGAGAAAGCACCCCCCAGTGGGGCTGGGCACACACTCCCTTCTTCATTTCTCTATCCTATTTAGATTTGAGTCACGGCAGGTACCACATCCAGTGTGTTTCTCTAGTCACCAGGGCTAGGATTTGAATCACAGTTGGCCATGCAGGATGCAGCTTCTGATACACTGTGCCTAATCGCTGTACTGTAGGGCTAGCCTCAGACTACTTAAGTTTTGACAAAAAGCAAATTCCGAATCAAGAAGAGAATTCAAGTAAAAGATCTAAAGTTATTTATTAAAAAAACAAACAAACAAAAAAACAGTTAAAGAAACAGGAGTAGGGCCTGGATGGTGGGGCAAAGGTAAAACCCAGTGATCTGAGACACTACCCTGCCTGGAAAGGTCCCCAGTGCATGACGGGAGGCCTCCTGGAGTAAACTGGGCCAGTGCTTGGCCAGGATCTGGAGCTGGCTGAAGCTGGGATTGGATTGTGTCATAGGATCCTGTTGGGGGCGCTGTCTCTCTTTTTTTGTTTCTCCATATGTCTCTCCTCACGGAAGAAATCAATAAATGTAGGGAA
>NW_006159428.1:5337195-5372164 GCF_000334495.1 Tupaia belangeri chinensis
TCTCATCACTGAAGAAATCAATAAATTTAGGGAAAAAAAGAGTAGGGAGAGAGAGTTTGGACATTTAAGCAGATTCTTATTTCTTTCCCTTTTTGCTACTCAAATCATAGATTTAAGCCTTGTTTTTTTAAAAGCCGATTAAAGAATATAAACCAAATCAAGTCACCATTGACAAAACCTTGAAGGAGAAGCAGCTATTGGGCAGTCCGTGTAAACTGCGGTGGTTCATGGAGGGAGGGAAGTCTTGCCCCATTTCTTTGGTGACTGTTCTGAACCAGGCCACTCGGGTTAGGCGCTCTGAGGTTGGCCCTCAGTGGACACAAGTCCTGGTGAGCCTGGAGCCAAGATAGCAGGATGTTAGGCCGTCCCTCCTCCCAACAAACTGTGCCACTCCCAGAGAGGTTAAGGTTCAGGTCACTCAGCTTGTATCAGACCTGGGACTGGAAAGTCTAAAGCTATGATCTTAACTTTATTTCATTGCTTCTGCAACAGAAACCCATTTGGGGGGAAATTTCATTCATTCAGGAAAAAAATTGAATTGCAACAAAATGTGATGACACAACAGTGAATAAATATAGCCCCTGCCCCCTGAGTCTGTCATCGGAGAGAGAATAAACCACCCCACCAACAGTTAGGAACGGTGCGACCAGTGTTTTGGGTAGGGCCAAAGGGATGACTGTGTGACAGAGCACCCATGTCAACTCTGCAAAGTAGGGTGGGGGATGTGGGGTTGTCCTTGGAAGACTTGATATGAACCCCAAAGGGCAAATTAAAGTAATGAAAAGAAAAAAGTATTCTAAAAAGGGTCTCAAACTTGGGAGAACATTAAAACAAAGGATTACAAAAAGTTGAACATGGTTATAGCATGCACATAATGTGTGCATACATGTGTGTGCAGGTGTGTTAGGTGTGTGCCATGTTTGGAAGGAAGGAGTGAGGGGAGAAAATAAGAGAAAATCTTTCTCCACTGGCACCAGCACTGCTCCCTGGTCCTCCTCCCCAGCCATGGCAGCCGCGCCTGCAGCCTTCTGCCACGTGCTGCCGCTGCTGCTCACCGCCATGTTCATCTTCTTGGCCATCTGGCACATGACAGCATTTGAAGAGCTGAAGACTGATTATGGGAATCCTATAGACCCGTGTAATACCCTGAATCCTCTTGTACTTCCAGACTACCTCATCCAGGCTTTCCTGTGTCGTGATTTCTGTGCACAAAGTGTCTTACACTGGGTCTCCGTATGCCCTGTTGGCATATCATGTTTGGAAACTTTTGAGTCAACCAGCGATGACAGGACCAGAATTCTATGACTCTACAACCACCATGAATGCAGACATTCTAGCATATTGTCCGAGAGAAGGCTGGTACAAGTTAGCTTTTTATCTTCTAGCATTGTTTTACTGCCTCTACAGCACATCTACGTGTTGGTGAGACCTTAGAACAACGTGGAGAAGCTGCGGTCCAGCTGAGTGCACTCAGAAAGCCATCAAATAAGGGATTCCCTCCCTCGAGACACTGTTCGCAAGAGTAGCCTATTGAATCTGATCAGTTACTTCAAAAAAAGACTCATTTTTAAATGTTTCCAGATTTTTTGGAAACGTTTTTAGCTTGTAGAAAGACTGTTTTCAGAGACCAGCGGCTGGCATAATGGCAAGGTCGTTGAATTCTCATGTAGTCGACCGCAGTTCGAGTCCTGGATGCGGTGGCTTAAACTCACGCCAGGCACAAGTGCGTGCCCAAGATCCCAAGAGGAGAACAGAGGAGAAGGGATTGCAGCATGGCCATCCCCACTGGGGGTGATTTCTCATTTTCTGTCTCTTTCTGGTGAGTGCACACGCCCTATAGCAAAAACCTCTCAAAAAAAAAAAAAAAAAAGAAAGAAAAGAAAGACTGTTTTCATATTTTTAAAAGAACTATTTTATTTAACTTCATTTACTATTATTATTATTATTACTATTATATTTTTTGCTTTGACCAGAGAGAGACAGAGAGAAAGAGAGAAAGTGAGAAAGCAAGCCACCAGGTCTGGGACTCAAACCATGGTTGGCCATGTATGTGGGAATCCAGTGCCTTTATCCACCATGCTACCTACCAGACTCCCTGTTTTTATGTGTTATACTTGGATGAATTTAAACGACATTATGTATAAATTAATACAAAATGGTTACCGCTGGTGTTGATGGATTTGAACTTGCACTCCTTAGGGAACAGGCAGAACCCACTCAACAACTACATTCATTGCCGACTGTTCTTAGCCCATTGAAAGCTTTTATTTATAGGAACTTGCAGGGATCATTTTGGTTTTATTAAAATGTCATCTAATTCTATATTAGCTGTAGATATCAGGTGCTTCTGCTGAACGGAAAGTGTATATCTAACTTATGGGAAACTTCACGGGTTTCTTCATCTGTTGTGTGGATGATTATATATGGATATATTTATCAAAATAAGAAGAGTGGAATTTTTTTCCCCTTCAACTTGAATTCATCTCTGCATATCAAATGAGAGATTTCCCATATTTCCATCAGAGTAGTATACTTGCTTTAAGTCTTAAGCATAAGCAAACATAAAAAAATACATGTTGAATTACTTGTGAAGAACACATTTAAAATTATTTTAAATGTGGTTTTATTTTTAAGACATTACTTATTAGAAAATTGGTTATTATGCTTGTTGTTTTAATCTGGCAATAAAAGTATTCTTAGGAATTCACAAGTACTTAAGATTTTTTTTAAAAAAAATTTTGAGAGGTTTTTGCTATAGGGCACATGTGCTTGCCAGAAAGAGAGAGACAGAAAGATAGAAAGCGAGAAATCCCCCCCCGGGGGGGGGAATGGCCATGCTGCAATCCCTTCTCCTCCATTCTCCTCTCGGGATCTTGGGCATGCACACACACTCGCCCAGTGAGAGTTTAAACCACCAGGTCCGGGACTCGAACCACGGTTGACTACATGGGAGTTCAGCAACATAGCCATTATGCTAACTGCTGGTCCCAGTACTTAAGATTTTCAGAACTAATGAGGGGGCCAACAGGTGGCATGGTTGTTAAGGCGCTGGACTCCCACGTGGCTCCAGTGCCAGACCTGGCAGCTTGCTTTCTCACTCTCCCTCCTTCTCTAACTGGGGAGCACATGCGCCCTATAGCAAATTAAAACAAAATAATAATAATAAATAAAATAAAATAATCCTAAATACAATTAAAACTACATGACATAGGACATTGAATAGTCATCCTGCTGATCCTTTAGTGCAATACAATAAAACAAAGTTTAAAACAAAAAAGAGGGAGAGAGAAAGAGAGAGAGAAAACTGGGGAGGCAGGAGCAGCCAGATCATGAGAGACTTGGATGCCATGCTAAAACATTAATATGTTCACCGAAGGCAATGGACATTAATGTCGAGTGACCAAAGAAGTGTACAGACACATACCGTGCCTGGGAAGCCAGACCAAGGCTGAGATCTGTTGATGCAAACTCAGGCTTGCCTGTGGTTTACTGACAATTGCTTAATCTCATGATGCAGTTTCCTAGTCCTGTCTTAGAGAACTGAGTTACAAGGTCCTCCCCTGGGCGAAGAGTCTATGGAAACTATTTCAGACGGTCCTAAGCAAGGTCAAGACTTGCAGCCTGGGAACCTAGGAGCCAACCTGTTGATGCAGGATTACAACAGGCTTCACTGAGTGACCTCCAGGGGCAGTGCAGAGTCAAGCACACAGGCCATGGCCTGTTTCAAGGCCACAGGGCTGGGCTGCTCACCTGCAAGGTACCAGTGTCACTGTTATTCTGTTTCGTTGCACAAACCTCCCTAAGTGGACACTGATCCACATGGTCTAGTGTGCTATGGGTGGAGTGATGAATGTTCTGAAGGATCTCGGGCTCTCTGGAAATAATGTAGACTCAGGAAACACTACCAAAATATGAGCTACAAGGAAATATTTATTTTTGTCGTGCATTTAATCTACATTTTGCTAGACACTGTGCCAGGCCTTTGAGCCCTGAACATGTGCTCCAAAGCTGGTGTTGTACCATGTACGATCAAGTACAAAATTCGGAGAACTTCATTTTTCCAGGACAGAAAACCAGTAGGGAGTCATTGCAGGTTCTCAGAAAGGGAGTTACCAAATGACAATGGTACACTGCAAAGACCAGCAGGGAGCTGCCATTTGGCATTGCTCAGATAGAAGAAGCGCCACACTTCACACTAATCTGTGCAGAACATGAGAAAGGCCTGCCCCGTGGGAGTGGCAGAGAGTGATCTGAAGAGAGATGTACAACCCCAAGAAAATAAAAGAGCCTGCCAGAAGCTTCCCTAACGATGAACTGTAGGTTCACCTCCACGCACACATGCATACGCCCTATGAAAAGTCCTGCATAGTCTATCGGATCAGAAAAAATTAAAAGAAGACCTACCCCGGTGGCATAGTCAATAGCAAACTAAACTGCAGTGCTGAAGGCCACATAGCTGACCACAGGTTCAAATCCCTGGGTTGGTCTGAAAACATGCCAGGCACTTGTGCCCATGTCCAAGATCCTGATGAGTAGGAGGAATGGGAAGGGGGATCACGGCAGATGAGATCCTGCAGAGGGTGCTTCTCTTCCCCTTTCCTCTCTCTCTCTCTTTCTCTGTCTCATGTGCACGCGTGTACTCTCTATCATGAATAAAATAAATACATTTTTAAAATATTTTTTAATTAACAGAAAATATGCAGAGCCTGCCCTGAACCCTAGTGGTTAAGGGATGGGATATCAGGTGGCCAACCAAGGTTCAAATCCCAGTCCCAGCATCTTGAGAAATATGCTGGGTACATATGTGTGCTTGCCCCAAAATCCCAACAGGATGGAGAAATGAAAGAGAAGGAATTGTGGCACAACCATACCCCTTTCTCTCTTTCTTTCTCTCCATGTGTGTGTGTTAAATGCAAGTTATTGCCAATATCCCCAAGCCTATTAATCCCAATGAAAAGAGAATTTCTCTCTTCCACCATGTTAGAAACATGACTGATTCCCACAGGAGGGTTTTTATTAGCCCCAGCTGAGTCAGGCTGCAGGGTAATGGGATTTGCTGTCCTAGTCTTTTAAGACCAGGGAAAGGAATCTACTATCAAAAGGAGGGAAGGAACCAGTAGTTAGCGTAATGGCTATGTCGCTGGACTCCCACATAGTCGACCGCGGTTCGTGTCCCGGACCCGGTGGCTTAAAACTCAAGCCGGGGGCATGTGCGCGTGTGCCCAAGATCCCGAGAGGAGAATGGAGGAGAAGGGATTGCGGCGTGACCATCCCCCCCTGGGGGGTGATTTCTCGCTTTCTGTCTCTATGTCTCTCTCTGTCTGGCGAGCGCACGCGCCCTACAATGAAAATCTCTCAAAAAAAAAAAAAAAAAAAAGAAAGGAGGGAGTCAGGAGAAAATTTGCTAGGAAACCAAAAACAATAGCTATGCAATCGAGTACTATTGACTAGACATTTTATTGTTAAATGACTTCGTTTCATGTTTCTTTGCCCAACCAAAGCAAGTATGTATGCACACCCATAGTAGGTGTTTGACTAAGCAGTTCCTGAGGTCCTACTAAGAACCCCTTGATCTACCAAGCAAGACATACTCATTTCTCTGGCAAGCATTTCCAGAGTTTCTGAATATTTCTGTAAACAAAAACTTTTTTCTTTTCTTCTCTCTACAGATTATGCCTCATACCTGCCTCAAACAGGTGTGAAGGGAATCAGTCATACTTGTGTGTGGGTGAATTAGAAAACGTTTGCTAGGGGTAGGACTTTGGCAATAGAGAAGAAGAGAAAGGAATGAGATACTTTTCTGGAAAAGGGATGAGGATGTCATGTGTAAACAGGAAGTGAAAAGACTTTAAAGGCAAAAATCACCCATTTTGAAGTTTTCCTTGAAAAGAAGACCAAATGCTATTGACTTCGAGCTGCCCTGGGCCCAAGTGTTGGGACAAGCTCGGAGGGACCAGACAACTTCTATAGCACTCACTGCATGCTGAGTGGAATCCAGGGCAGGCAACTTAGCAGAGATGCGTTTGTAGCCAGTACTTAGAAGGTTGCAAGGAAGGCCGTCCCTAAAGCAGAATTCAGATGGCTCTGCGAGAGTAGAAAGGAAAAAAAAAAAATCAAAACAAAACAAACACTCAAAATGGCCAGGACTAGCCAGCTGAGAAAGCTGACAAGCTTGCCTAAAGAAGGGTTCAGAGGTGAACCAGGAAGGCATAAGTAGCGCTGTCCAACTAGAAGGAAAGCAGAACTTAGATTCATTGTATTGTAAATAGGTCTTAAGGAAGAATGTGACCACAGAGTAGGGTGGGACAAATGGTTTTCTCTCTGCCTTCTGCGTTCTTAGCTAGGAAAGACCCTTGTTTTAAAAGACAGATTAGCAAGAGAAAAACAAACAAATTTATTAACATGTATATTTCATAAATGAGGAGACTTTGAAACATTTGTGGATGGGCCAGTATGTGGCACAGAGATTAAGACAGCTAGATTCCATATGGCCAAATATGTGGTTCAAGTCCTGGATCTGGCGGCTGGAAAGACACTGCAATGTGTGAGTGCGGAGTGATTTCTCATTTCTCTCTCTCTCTGGTGAGCACACAAAACCTGAAAAAAAAAAATATATGGCAAAGTGGAATTAGCATATGAGTTTATAGAGCTGGTCCCCAGTGCAGTGGTTAAGTTCTGTGCATAGGGAGCCACATCACACATGGCCAACCATGTTTTGAATCCCAATCCCCAGTGGCTTAAAAAACACACTGGGCAAATCTGGGCAAATCCTGATGGGATGGCAAAATGAGAAAAAGAGGGATTGCACCATGACCCAACTCCATTAGAGAGTGCCCCCTCTCTCTCATGCATGTGCACGTGTACACGTTTATTTTGGTGTAAAAACGTTTGAAATTCATGCACATTTTTTTTGGGGGGGGGAGAGGTTTTTGCTATAGGGCGCGTGTACTCGCTGGAAAGACAGAGAGAAACAGAGAGACAGAAAGCAAGAAATCACCCACCCAGGGGCAATGGCCACGCCAGAGTCCCTTCTTCTCCATTCTCCTCTCAGGATTTTGGACACACACACACACATGTGCCTGGCGTGAGTTTGAGCCACAGGGTCCGGGACAAGAACCATGGTCGACTACATGGGAGTCCAGCAACATAGCCATTATGCTAACTGCTGGTTCTGCACGATTTTTTCATAACACACATTTTTCATGTATTTTTTAAGAGCTTTTTGCCTTGAGACATGTGCACTTTCCAGAGAGAGAAACACACAGAGACAGTGAGAGGAAAAGTGAGAAATCACCCCCCCCCAGGGGGATGGCCACACCACAATTCCTTCTCCTTAGATCTTAGACATGCATGCACATGCACTTGGCATGATTTTGAAGCCACCTGGTCAGGGACTCAAACCACGGTTAGCCATGTGGGAGTCCAGCAAGGTAACCACTAAGCCAACTGCTGGCCCTCCATTTTTTTATGTACTTTTTAAAGACCCCCTCATACACACAGGAAATTGATTCCAGGAAATGAATAATTCTCAAAGCAGTAACTTAGAACTCTAGCTTTATATCTTCAACAAAGAGCGTAATTTTTTTAGAGAAGTGACAAGACAGAGGGAAAGGACTTTTGAATCTCTAGGGGAGGGAAATTGTGGGGAGGTGAATAAATGGGAGTCTGTCATGTAGATTTCACTGGTGCCATTTCCAAGCTGGTAAGGGTTTCAAGTTTCCTTTGGTGATTGGCCTTGTCCTTCCTAGTCTAGAGGGAAGGAGTGACACCTTGACCTTTGTAGATGTCCTGGTTTTAGACAAATAGGGATAGGCAAAGAACTTTTCTTGTATCTGCTTCTTCTCAATTCTGCCTTCAGCTCAAAATAGTCTTCATGCTGGAACCAGCAGACAGCATGGTGGTTAAGGCGCTGGACATGCCCACATGGCCGACCATGGTTCGAGTCCCAGGCCTGGTGGCTTTCTTGCTTTCTCTCTCTCTCTCTCTCTGATCAAATTAAAATAAATGAATGAATAAATAAAATTAAAAAAATAATTATTAAAAAAATAGTCCTCATGCTAAGGTGGCATCTTTTGGGCTGGCCTATGCTGTTCTTAGCAGTTGGTGTAATGGCTATGTAGCTGGACTCCCATGCAGTCAACCGCGGTTTGAGTGCCGGACTCGGTGGCTTAAACTCATGTCTGGCGCATGTACATGCGTGCCCAAGATCCCGAGAGGAGAATGGAGGAGAAGGGATTGCAGTGTGGCCATCCCCCCTGGGGGGTGATTTCTCGCTTTCTGTTTCTCTGTCTCTCTCTGTCTTTCTGGCGAGTGCACACACCACATAGCAAAAACCTCTAAAAACAACTGACAGGGTCTACAAACGCCTGCCTGGAGTCCTGAAAGGGGAGGAAGAGAGAGTTTGTCAGCTGCCTCCAGCCTGATGAATCCAGGAAGGGGAGCCAGCGTGCAAACAGACACCTCAGGATGCTCGGCTGAGCTCCTGTACCAGCACGTTTCCTTCCTGGATCTGAAGGCCCACCTGCCGAGAGCATCTCATCAAATGTAAGACATGCCATTATTTTACACACTTCAAAGGAAAAGTAATTGTGGCAGTTACACTGTAACACCATGCTTTGTATCACTTTGACTTCTCATCACTTAGACTCTTTTGGACTCACTGACATATAAATGTTTATCCTCCATCAAGTCTATGCATGTGTGGAAAGAAGAACGCAGCTGAAATAAAATGGCTGCAAGAATTCCTAAACCTTCTCCACATTCAATGTCTGATTAGTCTGAGTCGCTTTTATTTATTTATTTATTTTAGAATTATTTTATTTAACTTATTTATTTATTTATTTAGAGGGACAGAGTAAGAGTGAAAGAGAGAGAGAGAGGGAACGTGAGAAAGCAAGCCACCAGATCCGGTACTCGAACCACAGTAGGCCATGTGGGAGTCCAGCACCTTTCCTCACCATGCTACCTGCTAGCCCTTGTTTGAGTCACTTTTAGATTAAATCTTCTTTTTAAGCTTATTTATTTATTCCTTCTATGAGAAAGAGAGAAAGACAGAGAGCGTTTGGATACTGCAATCCACTCCTAGAATCATCCACCCCAGATCATGCCCAGTTCACTCAGGAAGGTCTGAGCACTTTACCCATGTGGATCTAGTCGTGTTACCACCTGGCCGTCTCTACCTAGAGTCTCTGAAGTCTGTTTTTTTTTTAACACAATATCGACTTCATACCTTCCACAATGTTGGTAATGCAACACTCCTTTAAAGAGAATGAAACCCACTCACTCCACCCAACCCCCCTCCACACACACACACACATATTACAGTAGAAATGTACGTTTAAGCTGTACATTACATAATATTAGGATATCAACGCTACATTTCTTGGGTGCAATAATGTCCTTCTTAAAAGATACATGCTGATGGGGGCCAGAAGGTGGCCCAGCAGAGAAGCGTGATGCTTTTTCCGATTCGGCCTACATGGAGGGTTCTGAGTGTGGCCTGTGGAGATTGCCCCGAGTATGCTGGGCATGTGTGTGCCCATGATCTAGGGCTGACTGAAGGCTGGGAGTGGCTCATGGCATTAGAACCCTGTTAGGGGTTCTCTCTCTCTTTCTCATGGAAGACATATATAAACTTTTTTATTATTGCCAGAGGATGTCTGTGCAAATCAGAAAGAAACAGAGAGACACAGAGAAAGAGAGCATTGCCCAGTGGGAAGTAGTCATGCCACAATCTCCTCTCCTTTTCTCCATCCTGTCAGGATTTGGGGCACGTGTACAGATGTGTCCAGTACATTTTTCAGGTTACTCGAGTCAGAACTCCAACTATGCAGTGGGCCATGTGCGATCCAGCCCCCTTAACCACCAGGTCACAGGGATAGCCCTACACGTATGAGTTTTGTAAAAAGGCACATACTGAAGAATTTAGGACGTAAGTGACATGTTATTTGCACATCATTTTTTTATGATCCAACAAACAAACCAAAAGAATCCCCCAAAAAAGAGAGAGAGGTAAAGCAAATGTCTCAAAATGTCCATAGAAAAATCTAGGTGATGGAAATACAGGCAGCCACTGAGCTACTTTTAAGCTTCTCCGGAAGTTCAATACTTTTCCAAATAAAATTTTATTGAGGAAAAAGAGAGTGTTCCACTAAGAAATCCAACCTAAAACTCTCTTCCCAGTTTTCTCAAGCTACCAACAGCAGTTCCTCTTTCTTGAGCTTACCAGACGGATGTCAACAGAAGTTTTCAGACAAGAACCAGGACTCACTTTCCTCTCCCCAAGTGTTGCTCAAATTGTTCACTGAACCACGAGCAGTTGCAGTCTTCCAAGCACATCACATCTATCTAAGTGTAGGCTGTGGCAACTCTAAGTTCTTGTTCTGCTGACTGGTTGCAAAAGGAATCCCCTAGCAGAGATGTCCAGACATCGGTGGCGAAAGGGCGAGGGAAGAAGGTGCATTTTCATACGGGGCAGCAGACACACACACCCCTCCACTCGGCAGTCATGGATCTCAATGCGGACTAGCAAGTTGGGAATCTGGTTTATCAGTCCACCTTCATGAGATGGGTGACCCCTTCATGAAATAGTTGAGCAGAAATTACTTCCCGTGGCCTGATCAGAGTTTCTGGAATTGCAAATATGCACCATCTGATAGACCATGTGACCCTTCCCAAGGTACCACCAATCTATGCGGCCAGGCCTGGGTATCAACCAGGCTTTCTCCCCTGTGACAGCTCTATTCCACTGTCACCGATCAGCACTATCTAACTAGAGAGATGGCAGGCTGGTATAGCCATTGCAATGTGATGTGAACAAGGAGAGCGCCCTCTTCCTATCTGGGTATACCAGTAGGTTCTCTGTGATCTGAAAATACTGTCTGCGTTGACCCCTCTGTTCTCCACAGATATGAAATAGCAGCTACATCTCATGGGATTGTAAACAAAGAGAGACACCCTCCCTTTCAAAAACAAGTATATAGTACTATTAGAAAAACAAAGGTCTTTGAAAGGACAGAGGAATAATGATTCCCAAACCTAGCTGAAGACACTTTCTTCTTTATGAAGTTATTTACTCTCATTCTTTTGGTTCCTGGAGGAAAGATAATCTCAGTAGCTTGTTTTCCTAGCCTTTCCTTTTATTTGCCCCTTCGGATATAAAAAGTCTGTTCTTAATCAGTCAAATATGCCCAGAACTCCAAAGTGTGCTTGTGATTACGCCCTTTTACACACTTAATGTGGAAAAACTTCACTAACAAGAAAATACCAACACTCAGAGATAATGAGCTCCCTTCCTCCTGTGGTCTCGAGTCACTCAAGTGTCGCTTCTGGTCCAAAGCCCAGCTACACTCAGACCCCTCAGAGGTGCCCACCCCTCAGCCAACAGCTGCCCTGGTCGCATAGAACAACCCCCTAAAATGCAAACTCTGGGTGGCTGACATTCACTTCAGAAAGGGAGGAAATGTAAATCGGTCAAGGCAAACAGAAGTGACTCGAACCTCCTCTAACAGCTTCTGTTACACGGAGAGGAAGGTGTATCTTTGGAGCTGGCACCTGCCAGGGCCATACTGGTCCTGAACCTGCAAGGCTCTAACTGCCAAGTCAGCGCCCCTCCCTGTTTGGATCTTCTCTTCACCTCACTGGCAGCAGGGGGAGCCCACCATAGGGTTACGGAGCTGGTTGACCATGCAACACCCAACCCTAGACAGACGGCCGCTTACTAGTCACATATGCTCATAGCCCAGGAAAAGACCATGCCCCATGCCATGCAAGGCCACGTGATGGGAGCACATAGGAACAGAGTGAACCAACAGGGCAGTGAGAGGCAGGGCTCTGTAGTGTCAAGAGGGTACAGCGCCTCCTGGTCCCCAGGGAAGGATGAGATTGGCATGTTTTAATAATCGCACGGGCTGGCGGGGAAAGGAAGCCCTCTATTCAGGAGTAAGCAAGAATCAGGCCTGGCCCGGTGATGTGCACAGCGTGGTTTGGCTAGAGGACCTTATCCCTGACAGAGTACGGTGGGAACTTCTGGTTAGGCTATCCCAGGCCCTTTTGGTTTCAGATGTCAAAGCAGCGAATAATCTTGGTCTCCATTTTAACCCCATGACACGTGCCCTTCTCACATCCCCCCCCTTGTGTTTTTCATCATTGTGTTCAGGACCTGGCTTTCTCCTCAACCTCTTTCTATAGGCTGTCCTTTTTTATGTCTCGTTCTTCATTGGCTATGCTAGTTTCTTTTGTATAGGACTGTTTCCTACCAAAACAGCGAGCTCCTGAAGCCCTCGGTGCAAGGGTATTTCCCGAGAGAAACCAAGACAGATAGTATAACCAGAAAGAAGTGCAGTTAACACCACATTCTGCAAGGGGGATACTACAGAGCTGTTGTCCGTTTGGGGAAACAGAATTATCACTCTAGTGTCAGGAGAGTGCTTGCAGTCCAGAGCTACCTATGGCTTCACAGAGAGTTCCGGAGATGTCACACAGGGGAGAAACGGTTCAGGGGAGGACTGGCTCTGCTCATTCAGTGTACTGTGCTTTGCTAATTACAACGAGTTACACAGACACTCGCACGTAACCAAAGAAGCATTCTGCGGTATTCACGGTGATGACGTCTGTGAGAGTCCCCTTCTTTTATTTTTATGTATCTGTTTATTTATTTATATTTTGAAATGATTACAGATTCAGAGAAGTTGCAAGAAGGGGCAGAGATGTTCTGTGTGTCCTTCACCCGCTTCCACTAATATGACCTCCCTGCTTTTGTGCTTATCTTTCTTTTCTATCATTCTTTCCTTCTCTTTCTTTTCTTCCTTGTGTTCCTTCCTTCTGTCTTTATTTTTCTTCTGTCTCTGATTTACAGTCAATGCATATTATCTGAATAACAAGACAAAGAAACAAGAGCCACTTGGGGGAGGAGGGAGTCTGCCCTACTGCATAGCGGTGAGGCACAGCACAGAAGTCAGATCCCACATGGCTGACCGGGGTTCAAGTCCTGGCTCCAATGACTTGGCAGTTGGGGAAGCCGGGTGCACACACTTGCCCATGATTCTGACAGGATGGGGGTTGGAGGATAACAATTGCATCATGACCAGGCCCTTTCTAAGGTTCTCTCTCTTTCTCTCTCACATTTCTTGCACATATGTGCACCCTGGCATTTTTTAAAAAGAAATTTTCATGGTGTAAATGACAACCACAGTGCAGTTTTCCCCTCACTAACACCTATACAGAGGAGGCAGTGCTATGGTTCAACTGGGCCCTGCAGCCTCACCTCACCCATGGGCTGGGCATCTGTGACGTCACAGGGCAGCGGTAGCATGCTTAGGTTCGGCTTAGGCTTGGTCAGCATCTCTTATGTACTGTGTCTACGGTATCTGAGATTGGGAAAACAGTATGGAGACTAGGATTATTGAGTAGCTCAAGGCAGTGAGAAAGAACTTTTGAAAACCAAAGTGATGACTAATTTACGTGTCAATGTGGCTAGGCCACAGTGCCTACTTATGGGGTCTGATGTTGCTCTGATGTTTCTTGGAGGATGCTGTGGGATCAGATTAACATTTTAATCGATGGACTTGACGTAAAGCAGATTGCCCTCCATAATGTGGTGGACCTCATCCAATCAGGTGGAAGCAGGAGGAAATTCAGACTAGAGCTGCAGCATTGGCTCATCCCAGGCTCCAACCTGAAGGCCTTTGGACTTGAACAGCAGATGTGGGATGTGCCAGCCTCAGAATCGTGTGAGCCAGTTTCTTAAAATAGAGCTCTCTTTCTATACACACACACACACACACACACACACACACACACAATTTTGTTTCTCTAGAGACTCCTAATACAACCAGATGTCTAAAATGAAATATTAGCTACTGCAAAGAGTATTTTCACTCCATTTGCTCAAACACATTCAGTCTGCAACCCGGTCACATGCCTTGCTCAAGTGCTTGTCTGTGCATGTGTATCCGTGTGCATGTGTGTGTGTAAACCAGAGAACGAGGCTGAGTTCCATGTCTAGGTTATCATAGCCCAGAACAAAAATAGCACCTGACAGATTCCAAGACAATCCCCAACCTGCACCAGCTCAGGAGTGCAGAACTAGACACCCCCTTGAATGGGAACCCTTCTTCTACCTCCCGGGGACATGCACAGTGTGGTGAGAGCAACCGGTTTCCACAATGTTGAGGATAAACTAAAGGTGCTCTGAGGAGCCAGAGGACAGAGACTGCCATTGCTCATCTCAACTCTGCCCCCACAATCTAAACATCTGAGTTACATAAAAACCAAAACTTTTTAAATTTTAATTTTCCAGAGGGCACGTGTGCTTGCTGGGGTGGAGGTGGGGGCAAAGAGAGAAAGAGAAAGCACCTTCCGTGGAGAATGTTCACGCTTCAATCCCCTCTGCTCCATTTCTCTCCCTTTGGGGATTTTGAGCATGCATACAGATGTACCCAGCATATTTGTCAAGCCACCAGGCCCAGGACTCAAACCATGCAGTCAGACGTAGGGGATTCAGCCACCTTAACCACCGCACCACAGGCTGGCCCAAAACATTTACTTTATTTTATTTTATTTTATTTAGTCTACCTTTATAGTAAGTGTCTGGCTAACACACTTAGGAGCTGAGCCAAGTGATACTTTGCTAGTGATCACAGCTCACTTTTATTACGTTGTCAGGAAAGTCATGACTTTTTAAAGTATTATTAAAAAGTGTAGTATTTTATAGTATAGTATTTTAAAGTATAGTCTTTTTCTATGTTTTTCTATGCAAAAATGACTTTTCATGACTTTCCTGACAACCCAATAATTCTTCATACTCTTCTCTGAGATTAAGGAAACACCAGCAGACTAGCCTGGTAGCACAGATGCTAACCATGTGCATGGGAAAGTTGGATCCCACATGGCCGACAGCGGTTTGAACTTCAGCACCAGAGGATTGAAAAGCATGCCAGACGTGTGAGTGCATGCCCCAGATCCTTACAGAATGGAGAAAGGATTGCAGCATGACCAGGCCCCACTGGGGGATGCTTTCTCTCTCTCTCTCTTTCTCTCTTTCTCTTATGCAAGCACACATGCCTTCTGGCAATGAAAAAAAAAAAAAAAAAAGAAAGAGAGAAAGAAAGATGCTACCAAATAAACTAAAGCAAAGTAAAACATCAAGAGCGGCAATGTGTGGAAAATGTGAATAATGTAGCCAATTCTGCCAAAGGGAAAAATGGAAAATGCCTCCCGGTGTGGTCCCAGATACTCTGTGGTCTTGCCTTGCTGCATGGTACCTCAGCGGCTCCCTCTCTTGGACTAGGATGAATGACTGTGGGAGGAGAAGGGCCATCTAGGGACACCACTGGTGTGAAGGCTGCCCACCATAAGCTGTCATGGGAGACCATTCCCTGGGTTTAGTGGAGAGAACCAAGATCCTGCACATGGCGCAAGATGACAGAAATGCCTGAGCTAGCTAAAAATAGTTATCTGAATCTAAATGGTATTGTTAGTGCCAAGGACAGGTTAAAGATCAAGATAGATTTCAAATTTATGTGTCCTAGGAGAGAAAAAAAATATGATAATTTGGGAACTGAGCAGTGTCCTATGGTCTAAGGGAATTCATTTCTAAACATTTCTTTGACAGCTGTTTGGATCTGTTGCAGCGTCTTAGGTGTGTCTTAAAGCTGGTGGCCTTTTATAATTGCTCAGAAACAGTAGAATGGATGGGGTTTGGTTCTCTTGGTCAAACCCTTATCCTCCTCCAAACAACTTGTCTCATTTTTCTCTTAATCAGAATATTTGATAGGGGCATAATACGGTTCTTATTAATAATTGCCTGAAAAAAAAAAAGAAATCCAGGCATACTAATATTTTTTTTTCTTTTTGAATCCTGGTAGATAGTGTAAGTCTGTATGTGATTCAGAGGCCAAGTTAAAGAAATGTGAAATTTGTGATTTATTTTTAAAACCAAAAACAACATATTCCCAAGGTTAACAGAAAGGTCACAGCCAATAAAAGCATCTAATCGGCTTCATTAGTGTGTTCCTCTAGCCGCATTGCTCTTACCCAGCAGAGCATATCTCCTCTGAAGAACCAGCAGATTTCACAACAACTCATGCAAAGACCAAAGCAGGAATCTACGGGTGCTGCCAGTACCCATAGTCCAGGGAGCATTTGCCTCCGGAGAAGAAGAGGAGTGTCCAGCTCCTGACAGCGCGCATATCTCCGTAAAGCTCCAGGGAGACATCCCCAGGCAACTTCAAGAAATCTCCACGTGAGCTCCACATGAAGGGCTCATTCTGATCCTGTGGAATATAGAGCAGGATTTCCTTCAAGAATCCATTTGAGGTTTTCTGCAGCTGCTCTTGGGAAGAGAGAAGTTCTTGTCCCTGCCCCCGCAGTAGCAGAGCTCTGCTTGGCATCAATGAAAGAGCCTGGGCCAAGATTCCTGAAGCCATTGGAAGTGTTAGTCACTTCATAATAAAGAGTTCAAAGAATTTTTTTTTAATCTCCAGTTTCTCCTCAGTGAAATACAGAGCTTGTGTGACTTATGGATCTCTACCAAGTCTAATGGGTAGAATCTTCCTCCAAGGGATCATTGAGGTCTTCCTCTGCACCATTGGCCATTGCTTCTCTCTCTCCTCTATGCTCTCTTTTCTTCCTCCATCCTATGCCAGTGTTGGAATGTCCCCGAGTACAGTGTGAATGTTTATAGGCAAATGGCCATCTAGAACTCTCTTCTGAGCTCTAGACTTGAGTATCCAATTGCTGACTTGATCTAGAACTTCACGTGTCCAACCTAGAACTCTTGACTCCAGGTCTGTTTTCCTATCAATTAGTGTTATCGACATCCATTCCACTGCTCAAAGTAAGCCTAGGAGCTATCTTTAATGCCTCCTTTATCCCCAGTCCTTTCACTTAGTTTCTCATCAAGTCTTTTATTTATTTCTAAAATTTGTCTACAGAGGCCAGCAGCTGGTGTGGTGGTTGGCGTGCTGGACTCCCACATGTCCAACCGTGGTTTGAGTCCCAGACTTGGCAGCTTTCTCTCTCTCTCTCTCTCTCTCTCTCTCTCTCTCTCCCTCTCTCTCTGGTGAGCACACATGCCCTATAGCAAATTTTAAAAATAATAATAATATACGAAATTAAATAAAAATAATTCTTTAAAACAAATGTATCTACATTACTTCTTCTCCTCTGGTACCATCCTGATCTAGACCACCATTGTCTAATGACTGACCTACCTTGCTAGGCTTCTCAATGGTCTCCTTACTCCCCCACCTCTTAGCACCCTAAAATTCATTCTCCTCAAAACAGTCAGAGGGAGCTTTTTAAAATGTCAGTTAGATAATATCACTCTGCTGCTTCAAGCCCTCCAGGAAGCTTCTGCTTCCACTTAGGAGGTAGAGAGCCATAAGAGAACATAGCTTCCCCAACAATGAGAAAATGGCAGAGGAGATTCTCCAGAGGTATTGAGAACCCATTACTTTCCCCTTGGTCTTTGACTCACCACAGTTACATTTCATTCTGATACTCTAATATAATATTGGTTACAAATGTGCTGCCACCCTGTTTTAAAAAGAGAATGTGACTCATGCAAATTTAAGTTACATTTCTTTTTCTTTATGCTTATTTATGTCCTTCATGATTAAGAGAAAGCAAGATGGAGACAGGGAAACAGAACCGTCAACAGAGTCCTCATAGCATGACCCATCCCTAGCCTCAGCCAGCCCCAGATTATGGGCACACGCATGCCCTGCATTCTTAGGAAAGTCTGTAGACACAAACGTGGAACATTTCCACGTGGGTCAGCCTTGCAGAGTGTCACATTACCACTGCCCCACCACCTGTCCTCCCAGTTACACTTCTTGATTGTGTATATAATCAAGACTGTGGGGCAACAGGAAGTTTATTTCATTTCTTTTTTTTTTTTTTACTTTTTTTTTTTTTTTTGGAGAGGTTTTTGCTATAGGGCGCATGTGCTTCCAAAAAGACAGAGAGACAGACAGATAGAAAGCGAGAAATCACCCCCTAGGGGGGATTACCACGCTGCAATCCCTTCTCTTCCATTCTCCTCTTAGGATCTTGGGCACGCACACACACGCGTCCGGTGTGAGTTTAAGCCACAGGGTCCGGGACTCGAACTGTGGTCAGCTACATAGGAGTCCAGCAACATAGCCATTACACCAACTGCTGATCCCAAGTTTATTTCATTTCTAATAAGCATTTATGAGCTCTTAATTATTATAGTATACAGGATGAGATTATGTAAAAAAGACCCTATCAAATCTAATAAATTTATTAGCATCTAAAAACCACTTTAAAACTGCTAACAACTGGGACTAGCAGTTAGCGTAATGGCTATATCGCTGAACTCCCATGTAGTTGACTGCGATTCGAATCCTGGACCCGGTGGCTTAAACTCACGCCAGGGGCCTGTGCGTGCATGCCCAAGATCCCAAGAGGAGAATGGAGGAGAAGGGATTGCAGACTGGCCATCCCCTCGGGAGGTGATTTCTTGTTTTCTGTCTCTCTGTCTCACTCTGTCTTTCTGGTGAGTGTATGCGCCCTAATGCAAAAAATCTCTCAAAAAAAAAATCTACCGACAACTAAGAGATAGTTTGGTATGATAGAAATAAAGCCACATTGGGAATCAGAAATTTTGGATATTAGAATCAGTTCTACAATTAACAGCTTCATGACTTTGAAAAAAAAAAACACTCACTGAACTATAATAGATTCTTGATACATAAGCAGAAGAATCAGACGAGATGTTAAATCCCTTCCAACTTTACAGATTTATATTTTTGAGGATCTGTACCAAATTTTGGGTCCACCTCAGTTCATGACTTAACAACAGTCACTTTATAAGTGGTATTGAACCAAACTGAGCATCGGGAAACCAAACAGAAAAAGTTATGGTTGAGTAAGAGTCCTAGGCCACACCTATGTACAACTGCAAGGCTGAAAACCATCTGAGAGAGAGATTGTCTTCAGATCTCTATTTATATATCTCATCTATACATTAAAACTATTTTTAATTTAAAAATTCTTCCTCAGCTTGTCCCATAGCCCAGTAGTTAAGGGAGCCAGATTCCACATGGCTGACCATAGTTCAAATACTGGCCCAGAGGCATGTCCGAAATTTTGACAGGATGTAAAATTGGAGAAGGAGGGATTATGGTATGCCTATAGCCCAGTGGGTGGTGATTTCTCTCTCTGGTGAATACACAGGCCCTCTGGAAATTAAAAAGAAAAGAAAAATATTTCAGGCCAACTGGTAGCATGGTGGTTAATGCAACTGGATCTAACATGGCCAACTCTATGGTTTGAATCCCAGACACTGAGGCTTGAAAAACATGTTGAGCATGTGTACGTGCATGCCCCAAATCCCAAGAGTAGAATAGAGAAGGGATTGCAGTGTGTACATCCCTACTGGGGGACCATTTCTCATTTTTTCTCTCTCTCTTCTCTGTCGCTGTCTCTCTTTCTCTCTGTTTCTTTCCACCAAGTGTATGTGCCCTATACAAATTATTTTTAAAAACTAAAAACAAACCAAAACATTCCTTGGTTGGAACTTGATGTGTGGTCATGGTAGAAAATTCGAGATGAAAATATATTATTCTCAGAAGCTCTTCGAACCAAGGACTTTGCTACCCAAAGAATAGAGTTAATCCTCAAGAATGAAGTTAATCCTCCCATTCTTGAAAGAAATAATATGAGAGCAAATACAGAGGAATTTATTAATCAGAATTGTTGTAATTTCTAAGCTTAAGAACAGGGTCAAGATGCGCTGTAACAGATTATGAGCAAAGAAATCAAACCAAGGAATTGATTTACACAATTGTAAGGCTGGTAGCACAGTTCATTTGAGCTTCTGTAACAAAAGACGTACACTGAAAGGCTTATAGACTATGGAATTTTATTTCTCACAGCTCTAGAGTCTAGCAAGGTCAAGATCAAAACATCAGCACACTGTTTGGTGAAGATCTGCTTCCTGGTTCACAGAAGGTGTGTCATCCTCTTTTCCCACTTGGTAGAAGGGACAAGCTAACTCTCTGGTCTCTTCCATAAGGGCACTAATCCCATTCATGAGAGTTAGGATCTCATCATCTAGTCATTTCCCAAATGACCCCCCACCCCTGCTTCCTGACTTCATCACCTTGAGGTTAGGACCTCAACATGAATTCTGGGGGTACATACAAACTTCCAGCCCTTAGCAGTTGGCTAAGCAAGTTCAAGGTCTATAGGAAAAGCCATCAGGAAGGAAAAAATCACAGCATGCTGGAGCCCCAGGCGTAGGAGCCTGAACTTGTGGAAGTCAGTCCTTCCCCCACTCCTCCTTTTTCCAGGGAAGACCTAAACTCTTTTTCAAGGTCTTTCAACTGATTAGATTAAGCCCACCCAGACTACTTTCCCAGCTTAGAGTCACTTGATGAGGTGCTTTAATTACATCTTTTAAATCCTTTGAATAGTATCTGGGTAGTTTTGATTGAGTATGTATGTGTGTGTGAGTATGTGTGTGTGTGTGTGAGTGTGTGTATGTAACTTACAAAAAACTGCTACTTCACTTCTTCCTTTCTTGAGAGAATAGCTCTTCTAGGTCGCTCTAGAAATATACTAGAAATGGAATTCTGGAAACAGTAGGTTAGTCCAGCTAAGTTCACTCACCATGAAGCCATCATATGGGCTTAAAAAAGTTAGAGAAGAAAAGAAAGAGGAGAGAAAAACTAATATTTACAGAGCACACATGGCAACGACTAAATGGCGACATGGTGTCATTGTTAAAATGCCAGGTTTTAAAACCAGGTTGCCTGGATTCAAAGCTCACCTTGTTGGTAATATTACTCTTGACAAATTACTTAACCCTTTTTCTCTCAGTTTCTTCCTCAGTAAAATGAAAGTGATAAAATAGTATAACTCAGAGAGTTTTGGGGAAGATTAAATTGCAAAATTATATGGATTAAGATGAAAAGATATGCCTGGTATAGAATATGCATTCACTATTATTACTATGAGCTAAATATTTTATTTATTTTTTCTCACTTACTTAAGAAACGTATTCCGTCCTTTGCAAACATTAATTGAATATCTACTGTGCAGCCACAGAGGCTAGAGTAGAGGACAATAGCTGTGGCTTCCACCCTCATTGAACATGAGCAAGTAAATGGAGAACAAATAAGTCATTCCAACACATGGGATCACTACTCAACTCCCCACAGTCCAATGGGGTGGTAGGAAGTACTACCATTCTCCTATAAATGAGTGTAGAAAAACTTACTGAGATGAGGCATAAGCTCAGATGATTTAGAGGAAGAGTTTGCTAGGGCTGCCATGACCAAGTACACAGGTTGAGCATCCCTAATCTGAAAACCTAAAATCTGAACATTTCCAAAATCTGAAACTTTTTTAAAGAGCCAACATGACACGATGAGTAGAACATTCCACACTTGACATTATGTGACACATCGCAGTTCAAACACTATAATAAAAGAATCATTACATAAAATTACCAGCCTAGCTGTGGAGGTGTAACACTAGTGCAACACTTTGCAATGCTGGAAGCCATACGGAAGTTGGGGTTTGATTCCCAGGCTGACCTGTACACTCTGAAGTACACAAGTATCCATGATCCTGGCTGTCTGGGAAAGGCTGGGGGAGTGGATCTTGGAGTGAGATCCTGTTAAGGGCACTTGTCTCTCTCTTGCTCTCTCTCTCTCTCTCTCCCTCTCATGAAGGAAAGAAAGAAACTAAAAAAGTACCTCTAGGTGGTTAAATTTAAGGTCTAATATTGGTGTTCGAACTACATCTGTTTCTCTCTTTAAGTGTTTTAATGATTTTATTGTTACCCTTTCATTGCTTATGCCAAATATGGGTGTGATAAAACTTATATCGGTCATGATATTAATAATCATCATTTCATTTATTTTTAAAGAATTTTGTTAGAGAGCACATATGTTTGCAAGAGAGACAGAGAGACAGGAAGAAGGAGAAAGCATCTCCCTCTTGGGGCAAGGTCATGCCACAATCCCTTCTCCTCCATCTCTCCCACCTTTTGGGATTTTGGGCATGCATTCACATGCACCCAGCATGTTTCTTAAGCTATAGGATTGGAATTCGAACTGCAATAGGCTATATTAAGATCTGTTTCTTCATAAACAGATAGCAATATCACATTTACAATGACCTTAAAGAGCTGGCCATGTGGGATCCAGTCACCTTAACCACCAGGCCACAGGCTAGGCTGCCATCATTTTAAAGCTCCAATTCAAGATTCACTGCGTGTACATTTGCTTGCCTTGCTGCACTGTGGTTTCCTAAAGAAAAGTGTCTCCAACAGCCATCTCAGAGAGTAGCATATTTAGGCTAGGCAGGATATACATGAAGAAATGCACTGAATTTCCAACAAATGTGTGTATGGAGTATCTAAAGACTAAAGAACAAACTAGGGGCCAGCAGGTGGCATGATAGTTAAGGCACTGAACTCCCAAGTGGCCGACTATGGTTCAAGCCCAGGACCTGGAAGCTTGCTTTCTCACTTTTCCTCTTTTCCTCTCTCTGTCCTTCTGATAAGCACTCATGCCCTATAGCAAAAAATTTTAAATAATGATAATAGTAAATTAAATGAAATAAATCATTATTTGAGTAAAAACAAGAACAGATTAAAATAAATTAAAACTTATTTATGAGGATATGTCCTTTAAAAACCTTTCTAGAAAAGAACTAAAATGTGCACTTTTTAAAAATAAGGTGTTATTTGCTCTTTTATTTTCAACATTAATCATTATTTTGATTAAAGTCTTATGCCTTCTTCAAAAGTATGAATAGCTGCTATGTCTTTCAGTCAAAATTTTCACCTTCCAATAAAAGCAAGCAGAATCTGGATTTTGTCTCACACGAGATTATTCTCCATTATGTCAGTTATATCAAAATCAGATCCAAGAGTTTGCCAGCGAGTCTTTCCAGTGGTGGATATTGCCTTTTGTTTGGTCTTTAACTACAGCTACTCCAGTCATTCAAAGGCGCCTACAAGGGCAGGTCAAGTGTTTGCTAAATGACTACACAGTGACAGGCGCTGTGGAGCATAGTTATGGAGGTAAAAATCACACCCATTAAACCACCGTGCTGTGTGAGGCTAACCACATGTGAAGGTTCTGGTTTGCCTCCCAGAGACTTCTCTGAGTACACCAGGCACATCTGGGCCCATGAACTGGGGGAAGTTTAATCTGGAGGTAGATCATGTTATCAAGACCCTATCAATGGGACCAGCAGGTGGTGTGGTACATGGGTAACTATGGTTTGAGTCCCAGACCTGTTGGCTTGCTTTCTCACTTTCCCTCGCTCTCTTTCTCTGTCTCTCTGATCAAACTGGAAAAAAATAATAATAAAGTTAAAGAATTTTAAAAAGAATTATTTAAAAATTATTATTAAATAAAGACCTTAGTGAGGTGTCTCTCTCTCACTAAATACACTGTCCAAAAAAAAAAAAACAACTTAAAAAAAAAAAATCCCACCCATTCAGACACATGGGGACTAGTTTAGCTACACAAGTACAGTACATCAGAATGATGAGAACTCTGACTTTGTGGGACACAGATAAGGTTTATTATCTGTTGATGAGGTTGTGTGTGGTGGTCTCAAATGGGCTGGACTGAGGTGTATATCATGCTGGGTGGAGTCTCTTCACAATCTAAATGATGTATAGCAATTTAATGTATAAATAATAATAAAACTTTTTTTCTTTTTTTTTTTTTTTTTGGAGGAGAGGTTTTTAGCTATAGGGCGTGTGTGCTCGCCAGGAAGACAGAGACAGAGAGAGACAGAAAGCGAGAAATCATCTGCCAGAGGGGGTGGCCACACCACAATTCCATCTCTTCCATTCTCCTCTCGGGATCTTGGGCACGCACACACACGCCCGGCGCGTTTGTGCCACCAGGTCTGGGACTTGAACTGTGGTCAATTACATGCGAGTCCGGCGACATAGCCATTATGTCAACTCCTGGTCCCATAAAAATTTTTAAAAAAAAATAACTTTGGTTTTGGAATCAGGAGGATTTGAGTTTCAGTCCCAGCTCTGCCATTCACACACTGTGTGAGCTGGGCAAGTTACTTAACCTCTCTGAATCTCATCTGCAATATCAATATCATATTTATAGTCACTTGAGAGGGTTGGTGAAAATTAAGTAAGATAATGGATATAAAGCATACAGCATCCTACTAAAATAAAGGTTTAATGTAAGATAGCTATTATTAAATATTTAATGAAGGGAAAAGTGGAAGTTTTCTCTGAATGTGAAAGTTTTCTTATAGATCTATAACTAATATGCCTTTAATAACTAAAGTATACATAATGACTAATTATCATAATTTTCAACCTAATTATCAACAGATGTTTTTGAGAACCTATTTATTTACAGCACTCAGTTCCATAGACTGGAGAAAGGATGGGATTTGTAAATAATCATTTAGCTGAAGAAACAGATCTTAATATAGGCTAGTAAATGACTCAAAAGGATTTTCTTAAATGATTAGGTAAAGATGACTTGACTAGTTGTTTCTATGTTAGTGAGTACTTACAGGTACTTCAAAAACTATATTCCTGAATATTTTATTTACAATCTCTTTTATACTATTAAAAGTCTGTGAAAACTTGGGACTAGCAGATGACATAATGGTCACGTCCCAGGACTCCCACATAGTCGACCGCGGTTCAAGTCCTGGACCTGGCAGCTTAAAACTCATGCCAGGCGCATGTGTGCATGCCCAAAATCCTGAGAGGAGAATGGAGGAGAAGGGATTGTGGTGTGGCCATCCCCCGCAAGGGAAGATTTCTCACTTTCTGTCTCTCTGGTGAGTGCATGTGCTCTATAGCAAAAATCTCTCAGAATAGTCTGTGAAAACTCATTTTATTATAGCCAACACAAAATACATTCTAACCAGTGCCAGTGTGGATAGCATAAACTTTAAAATTAGCAGAATTGCTGCCAGCCGGTGACATGGTAATTAAAAGGACTTGATTCCACATGGCCAACTTCATGGTTCTAGTCCTAGATTTGGCAACTTGAGAAACCCACTGGGAGCATGCACTTGCTTACCCAAAACTCCCAAGGGGAGAATGAGGAGAACGAATTGTGTTGTGGACATCCTCCCGGTGGGGTGATTTGTCTGTCTCTGTCTCTCATATCTCTATGGGGAGCACACAGGCCCTATAGCAAAAATAAATAAATAAAGGAAAAAGAAAAAGGCTGAGCAGAATCTGAATTGATGTGGTCTTTCAATGTGTCCGTGCGTGTGCAGCTCACCATCTCTGCATGGCACACAGACACAAGGAGTGCTCTTGGGAGAGCCAGGACTCCGGCTCAGTCCCTTTTTTTTTTTTTTTAAGTTTGTTTATTTTTTCCATGAGCAACAGAGGCAGAGAGACAGCACCTGCCACAGCATCTTGCCTCCACAGTCTTCCCCAGTCTCCGCCAGCCCTGGGTTGTGGGCACACAAGTGTCTGGTTCACTTGGGAGTTGAGAGTACTCGATCTCAGAACCTTCCCACGTGGGTCAGCCTCTCAGGGCACTATGTTCCACTGCTGTGTCACTGTCTGGCCCTGACTTTCAATCAAATTAATGAAAATTTAGCACGACAAAACCTTCTCCCCTAGGTAAAGTCATGTGCTAAGGCCTGGTGGGGCTGTGGGCAACATGGACGGGAAACATCTTCATCCATTCAAGGCTGGCAATTTGCAAATTCCCTGTTGATGTTTTAGAAATAGAAGATTATACTTTGGTTCCCTTCCCAATAACTCTGGATATTATCTTTGACGGAAAGACTTATTCTCATATATCAGCATCTGGAGCAAATGTTCCTATTTAAGGTTCAGGAAATGAATGCTTTTCACAGTTCGGGGATATCGCTGACTCTGAACTTCCCCAAGATGAGTGACTCAGTACTAGGCACCATAGATTTACCTTGCCAATCCCCTGGCTGTGACCCCTCCTTTTGATGGAGTCAGTAATTAGTAATCCAAGTCAGCGCAGACTCAGCGTTCTTGAGGACTGGAGCCCAGCGGTATGGCCTGCTCAGGGATTCCAATACAATTTCATGACAGACCCTTTGGGGAAGCCTGGCTGGCTAACAGAGAACCACCCTGACCTTTCAATCCTATGAATTCAAATGTAATTTGTCATCAAATGCGAAATGAGTTTGGCCATGTGTCATCCTGCATGGTGGAGAGGCATTGTCGCAGAAAAACTTAAGAACATGAAAGAGAGGCATTGAAAAATAAAACCCACGAAAAGGTTGAGAACACATATCAATATGTTAATGACAGATGCCTTTTCCAATGTAATAAGCAGCCCTGTGATTGTCCGGGCAGTGTAGACTCCAGTAACAACCAGAGGTTGAAGTGGGGAGGGGTTGCTTATTTCTTTCCCTTTTAGTGTTTTGAAACATGTTTCTGAATTTGTTTTTCACTATTTCTCTCTTTCTTTTTAACTGCCAGTAGATGCATGTGTTTGAGAGAGAGAGAAAGAGAGAGAGAGAGAGAATCCATCCTCCCAAAAGGAGCATGATCATGCAGCAAAACTTTTACTCCATTTCCCCTTCCTTCCTGTCAGGATTTTGTGCTTAACACACATACCTACCTAAAGTATTTTTCAACATAATTAGACACTTCATGGCAGGACCTATGCTAAGAGCTTCACATACATTTTTTTTTTATATTAGTTTGCTATAGGGCATGTATGCTCACAGGAGAGAGAGAGAGGGAAAGTGAGAAATCACCCCTGAAGGGGAATAGCCTCTCTTCGGACCCTTCTTGGTATTTTGGGCACACATGCACAAGCAGCCAGCCCAGTGCATTTTGCAAGCTGCCAGATCAGAACTCGAGTTGGCCGTGTGAAATCCAGCCTCTATCCTCCACACCACTTCGGCCTTCGTGTGGAGTCCTCCAACACCCTCCCCCCGCCCCAAGAAAGAGTTTTTGTTTTTGTTTTTGTTTTTTGGGGGCTTTTCCATAGGGCACATGCACCTGCCATAGAGAGACAGTGAGAGAGAAAATGAGAACTCACCTGCCTCCCCAGGAGGAATGGCCACACTGCAATCCATTCTCCATTCTCCTCCTGGGATTTTGGGCACACAGGCACACACCCCTGGGGTGATTTTCAAGCCTCTGGGTCCAACTGCTGCTTTGTTAATTCATTCTGTCTTAGAGAAAAAGAGAGGCCACTGATGGAGGCAAGTCCAGACTTCTGCAGGATCATCTTCCTTCCCCTGTCCTTCCTTGTACGGCTCTTCATTTTCTCCACTTACTTTCCATCACCTATATTCCTTGCAGCTTGCAACTACATCCCTAAAACCAGTTTCTATCAATGCTGAAGTTATGACAACTCTACTCTTTCCTGAAGGTGCAGTGGAGACGGGCAGATCCTCTGATCTAGCCACTCTTTCTAGGCGCCAGCACAAGCATTCGCCAGCCCCAGACATCTTGGACCCTATGCCAACTGTCAGACCTCCATCCTATTGGGACTCAAGCATCTGATCCTCAAGACCTTCCCACCGTTTTTTTGGATCTGAATCCTTCAGTACAAAAGTACTCCTCCTCCTCTCCTGAGAATCTATTATAATTTGAATGTGCTCACCAAAAGTCATGTAGTTGTATTATGAAGGTACTAAAAGGAAATTTAATCCAACTATGGGAATAAGAGGTGGACTCTTGGAGAGGTGATTAGAATTGAATAAAGTTATCAGGGTGGGCCACCCTCACCTGCATACTGATGAGTTTCTAAAGAACAGGAATGAGATCAGAGCAGAGATACATGGACGCAGGCATGTGTGATCCTGCCCTCCTTCATGCTGGGTGCAGCAAGAAGACCAAGACCTTCAGCAGATGCCAACACCATACTTCTGGAGTTCTCAACTTCTAAAACTGTGAGCTAAATAAACCTCCATTTTTAAAAAATTACCCAGAATCAGGTTTATTTCTGTTATTAGCAACAGAATAGATTAAAACAGGACTCATCAGTTAGAGTTTAGCAATGGAAGGGTCCCAAGGCATTGATAGGTCTATCTAGCCTCCACAGGGATGAGAAAGGTTTGACCTTAGGAACAGAAAAGGCTTTACTTCTTTCAGGCAAGTTAATACCTTCCCTCCTCCCTACTACTGCTTAGGTCTCCAGCCCCACCCAGCCCAGAAGAGAGGGTTCTCATGCTATCACAGCAAACTAGGTACAAATAAAAGCCTTGGGACCAGCAGTTAGCATAATGGCTATGTCGCTGGACCCCCATGTAGTCGACTGCGGTCCGCGTCCTGGACCCGGTGGCTTAAAACTCACGCAGGGTGCATGTGCGTGCGTGCCCAAGATCCCGAGAGGAGAACGGAGGAGAAGGGATTGCGGCGTGACCATCCCCCCTGGGGGGTGATTTCTCACTTTCTGTCTCTATGTCTCTCTCTGTCTGCCTGGCGAGCACACACGCCCTATAGCAAAAGCCTCTCAAAAAATAAATAAATAAATAAATAAATAAATACCTCAACAGTTTACTCAGCTACTTAAATTTTTGGTGAAATCCTGCCACAGATACTATATGGATTTTCCCCCCATTTGTACAAAGTTTTAGAATTTGCCTATTTGTTGGAATGGCAGAAGAGAAAGAAGAAAAAACAAAACCAAGTAAGAGAGAAGAAAGGAAGTCAGTCCTAAATGAAACACCAAGAGCTCAAGATGGTGTATATATTTCATGCCAGTAAACTGTACACTTAAAAATTCTTAAGATGATACATTTTGTGTTTTGTATATTTTATCACGCACACACAAAAAGATTTTAGAAAAATGACCTACAAATGTAGGGAGAGAATCGTTGTCAGGAATTGTTTGGAATGTATGTGCCAAATCTTCTGATGTATAAATCAATGTGTGAATATATTTAATTTGCTAAAATATATTTTAATTAAATAAATAAGCTTGCCACAAGTCAGAAGTATGTTTTCTTTTCTTCCATATGCTTTGTCCTTGTCACCAAAACAATACTCCATAAGCCTAAACTTGAACTCTGCCAGATACCTCAGAAATAATCAGTTACAGAAGCCGGTAGGTGGTGCAATGGTAACACTACTGGACCTACATGGGAGCAGTCCTGGGTTCGTGTCCCAGGACTTCCCTGTGCACACATGGCATGTATATGCATGTCTGTTACCCTGACTGGCCAAGGCTGGGGAAGGGCCAAGCATGAAGACCCTGTTGGGCGTGTCTGTCTGTCACTTTGTCTGACTGAAGAAATAAGTAAACTTTTTTTTTAAAAAAAGAATCGGTTTTGAAAATAATGTTCTTGATTAGGTATTATTTCATCAATATAATTTTGGAAGACAGGATGTTGGTTTCTTTTTATGCATACAGTATCTCAGATTATACTCGGGTTTGTAGACTTGTGGAAAATTGCTGACAACTACCTCTTCAGTTTCAGATAAAGACGCAGCATGCACAAAATACTCTCAATGAATAAACAAGCATTCCTCTCCTCATATAGCCATGTTGATAGATATCAACTCATATTCCAAGAACTATAAATTGTGCCTGTAACTATGAACACATACATTTTCTGTGTTTAGTTTAAAACTCTGGTGGGATGACCAGGTATGGAGAGCAATTTCTAGACTTCTTTAAACATAAGCATCAATCAGGTTGTAGACTGTAAGCATTTTGGAAACACCATACATTAAGAACAAAGCACTGCTCACGGAATCACTAATATTTATTCTAAAGCAGGTCTTAGTTCAGCTTTCCTCTGACTTGGGCTTGTCTGCTAATATTGGCCATTTATTCAACACCCTGAACTCACTCAGATAGGAGCTAGTTCTTCATCATTCCAGGGCTGTCTCCTTGATTTTCAAGTGCAGAAAATTCCAAGTAGAAAAAACAGAGAAACATTAAGCATTGGAAATTATATGACTGATTATTGAAGTACAATGGACTTTAAAAAGGTTTATAAAGGATTCTGATGACAGCACTGCAGAGAGCTGCCTCTAAGAAATTATGGCACCAAGGGAGCCGTGTGACTTAGGAACCCACCACTTGTCCTGATCCACAAAATCACCTGTATGCTACATCCATATTTAACTTGATCTTCCAAGGTTCAAATGAAATCATGAAAGTGCTATGGTTTGATAGTATCCCCCTAAACTCAGAAGTTGCCAATGTGATCATATTAGAAAGTAAGGCTTTAAAAGGTGATGAGGCCACGCGGGCTCCTCCCTCATGAGTGGTATTAGGTACCCTTATTAAAAGCATTGATGGAAGGAGTTTATTCCTTTTGCCTTTTCATCTTTCATGTTTTTAGGAAGCAGTGTTCTCCCCTGGTGGAGGGTGCAAAAAGAAGGCACCATCTTGGAAGCCAAAGCCAGGCTCTCACCAGATACTGAACCTTCCAGCACTTTCATCTTGGACTTTCTAGCTTCCCAAACTGTGAAAATTAAATTTCTTTTGTTTATTAACCAGCCTCCAGTATTTTGTTGTAGCAGCACAAAATGAACTAAGACAGTAAGCAAGAGGGTTTTTTTTTTTTTTAATCTATATATCACTGTTTAAGTGCCAGTCATTGTTAGGGTCTGCATAATGGTTTGTCCCCCAAAGTTTCATGTTTTGATACCTGGTGTTATAGGAGGTGAGGCCTGGTGGGCAGTCCATGTGAGTGCATCACAGAGGCAACATTCTTGTGGCTAGATTAATGATGTCTTGAGAGACCTAGTGAGTTCTAGTTCTCATGAGGAGATAGTTCTCAAGAGCTGATTGCTATAGAAGAGAGCTGCCTACAACTCGCTTTGTCTCTGCATGTGCATACCATCCTCTGTGCACCTGTCACCCAGGCTGCAGGCCTAGGCCTCTGGATTTTTCCAGCAACCAGAATCATAAGTTTGCAAATAAACCTCAGTTCTCTTAAATTCACCCAGTCCTAGGTATTTCTGCTAACAATGCAAAGGCAGATAAAAACAGTCATTATTAAAGTTTTAAACTATTACTTAGGGTTCTATAATACTTCTATTCATTTTTCTGAAACATGGAAGGTAGACTTTCTCTTCCCTGAAGCTTGAGGCCATCCGGGGGATGAAGAAGGAGGAACTGGTGACAATCAACTTTGTATCAGTAGCCTCAACCTAATGTCCCACACAAATAGCCCATCAGTTAATTGTTGCTGAGTGGATGAGTCTAAATGGAGCAAGTAGGAACCTGACCACAAGCCAGTTAACATGGAAAAGCGTCTTTTGAACTGAAGGGACACAAAGAGGATTGTATCATAATGGATAAACGTGGACTCAGGATTCAGGCAAATCCAGATTCAAATCTGGCTCTGCAATTTACCAGTCATGGGAATGTCAGATGGTTATGAAATCACAATTTTTTTTTTGTCTATAAAATGGAAAAATAATATCTTCTCCTTACTAATCATAATGAGAATTAGAAATAACAACTCTAAATTTTAGGTTTAGATTCCTAGAGCTGCCAAAACAAATGATCACAAGTCAAACAACTTAAAACAGCAAGAATAGGGGCCAGCAGATGGCATAGTGGTTCAGGTGCTAGACTCCCACATGGCTGACCATGGTTCAAGTCCCAGGCCTGGTGGCTAAAAATCATGCCAGGCACATGTGCCCAAACCCCCAAAAGGATAATGGAGGAGAAGAGACTGTGGTGTGGCCATCCCCTCTGGGGGGGGGGGGGAGGGAATTTCTCACTTTTTTTCTCTCTGCCTCTTTGGTGAGCACATGCTCACCCTATAGCAAAAATATCTCCAAAAAAGAAAGAAAGATAGAAAAAAAGGGGGAAAAGGAAGGAAGAAAGAAAGAAATAAAAAAGAAAAGAAAAGGAAAGAAGAAAAGAAAAGAAAAAAAGAAAAGAGAAAAGAAAAGAAAAAAGAAAAGACAAAACAGTAGGAACTGATTCTCTCCATTCAGGAGGCTGGAACTCTGAAATCAACGTGTTGTCAGGGCAGCCCTCCCTCCAAAGGCAATAGCAGAGGCTCTCTCTTTGCCATTTCCAACTTATGATGGTTACCAGAGATCCTCAGCTTGTATCTACATAACTCCAATCTCTGCTCTCGTCTTCACATGGTCTTCTCTTCTGTGAACTTTCATTTGTCTTTTATAAGGACACTCGTCATTGGATTTGGGACCCACCTACATAATCCAAGATGATCCCATCTTGAGATCTTTAACTTCATCCTAACACAGAGACTCTTTTTTCAAATGAAGTCACATTCTCAGGTTTCAGGGGTTAGGGCACAGACAAATCTTTTGGGAGGGCCACCATTCAATCAACGACAGTAACAAATATGGGGCTGGTACTGAGTAGCCACTAAATATATGAGGCACTGCTCAATAATTACCCACTATAGAAATAATAATTATTACTCTTTTCATCATGGAAGGACAGGGTTTTTCATCTCCCTCACCCCTTTCCTTCATTTCTGGCCTCACCCATGGTGGGAAAGAGGCTTTGTCTGAAGAACACATCAAAGCAGTGCCATGGGAGTGGCCACGTTCACCAAGAAGGCAGTGTGTTTGTCTTACAGGTGCTCCACTGTGAAAAATCCACAGGACCAAGCCTACCCCTAAGGAGGAGGACTATTTACAAGCTGCCACTTTCCCATCTTCTCAGGGAAAATAATCTCCAGAGCCTCGCCCTGCCACTTCCAAGAGAGAGATGAGACAGGAATGGGCAAGAAGGAGGTTAGAGGGGTTAAAAACAAAGAGGGACGAGAACAAGAAGACAGGATTCCTGGATGGTCACCATCATTTGAAGTCCATGCATGTTCACTCTCACTCACTGGAGAGACTGTTTTGTATGATGGACTGTGATGGCTCACCCTTCCATGACAGAGATGTTGCCCATCCAGTCCAACTCTCTCACTTTAAAGTTTTCCTAGGGCTGGTCCCATGGCCTAGTGGTTCAAGGAGCTGGATTCTACATGGTCAGCCTTCTGGTTTGAGTCTTGGAAGACCTGAAGTACTCACTGGCATGTATCCATGAGTGCCCCAAATCCCAACAGAATGGAGAAATGGAGGTCCCTGCATGCCCAAAATCCTGACAGAATGAAGAAATGTGACCTGACCATGCCCCACTGTGGGGTACATTCTCCTCTCCCTCTCTCTTGAGAATGCATGTGCCTTTTGACAAATAAAAATAAAGTTTTCCTGCTCTCCCCATTCTCTTTCCTGTATGTCACAGACTGTCCAGGCAATGGGGCATATTCACAGTCACTTGTTCGAGTGCCACTGGAAGGAGCACTTGGTCCTGCATCTGATCTCTGTGCTTGAGACTTCAAGCACAACCAAACAACAGCAGCAGACTTGGTAGGAGGGGAGGCAAGGCCAAATGGACTCTGAATTCTGTGGAGATTTTGTTGGTTTCTTCTTTCTTGGGCTATTTATTCTCTTTTGTGTCTCCTTTCCTCTCAGTCCCTTAAATACTTCCACCTGGAATCATTTAGCCCGTCCTAATGCTCAATTTTGCCCCCGAGCTTTGTGTCCAATCCTCACATCAGGGACCCACCCCCAACTCAGAGCCGGACTGACTGAGGACAGCCTCAGTCTTGGTCAGCAGAAAAGCCTGGAAGGCGGGTTGAAGTAGCATCTCAGCCACACCCCTGAGCCCTCTCACCCTCAGCCCCTGGTCCTAATCCCAGGCCTTTCTTCTTTCTTTTCTTTATTAGTTGCAGAGGGTGTGTGTGCTTGCCAGAGAAAGACAGAGAGAGGGAGAGAAAACCGCTCTCCCTCGCATGGCAATCCCATCACTTCTACCTCTCCTTCTCATCAGGATTTTGGACACACAAGCACATCCTCCTAGTGTGCTTTCAAGTTACTGGGGTCAGGAATCCAACCATGGTTGGCCACGCTGCCAATGTACAACACTTAACCACTGCATTAAGGCTGTCCCCCTGAACTATTTTTATTTTTTAAATTAATTTATTTATTTACATTTAATCACATCTTTACAGTGTACAACATTTCTTTCTCCAGCACAAATACTATGCATGTCAGTCAAGCCAAAGATATTATTCTATGACTTATCAGCAAATAGCTTCTCATTTTTTTTGTCAATTTTTACTTTTTTCCTTCCCCCTCTCTCCCTTCCATACTAAACTTTTTTCCATATTTTATTGATTCACAAAGTATGATAAACTAAAAATATGTACAAAGCTAAAATCTAGTCACAAGTGTCCTATAATTTTCTTCTGAAATATTTTTTTCTGAAACTTTTTTTTAACTTAATTTACAGTCATTCCCTAAGCATCATCGCAGCATACAAAATGTGATTTCCCATCCAGAATATACTGTATAGTGGCTTAATCATGCATGCTATCATCAAAATTTTTTCATTTTTAGTTTTATATATATATATATATCCCTATTTCTGACCCTCTATCCTTTCCCACCCTCTTCTCACACTATCTCTAGTGTCTACAGTTGTCTTCCATTCCTTTCCTCCCCACATTGTATTGATCATACAATTTATTAAATAACCAAACTACTTTCAATAACAAGTTCACTTGGTAATTTCAAGAAAAGAAGTTTGAACTTAAATCAAAGAAATGCTAAGGAACTTTGCGTAAAACTTAAAGCCAGGAAACAGGTTAGGATTCTGCTCAAATGGCAGGTACATGAACCTATCAATAGCTCAATACTGGACACAAATCCTTAAAACCGGACAAAGTCTAGAAGAAAATCAGCAATGTTTCAGTCAAAAGTCATAAAATTCTATTTAACCAAATCAGTCTTATGTACTTTATCTTCTGTTGTCTTTCAATTTTCCCGATTAAATTCTGGGATATAATATTCAACTGTAGTCTTGTCCCTATGATTAAGTTGGCCATTTTCTTAGTTTTTGAACTCTTATTTCTTTGTGACTTTATTTCATTTTCCTAATATAGCACTCCCTTGAGAACATCTTGGAGATCTGGTCTGGTGCTGGTAAATTTTTTCAGGTTTTGTTTATCTGAGAATGTTCTTGTCTTTTCTTCC
>NW_006159428.1:5372218-5389344 GCF_000334495.1 Tupaia belangeri chinensis
CTTGGAGAAGATCTTCTTGGGTTGACTCTATTTGGGGTCCTTTGTATTTCTTGGGACTGGATCTTTGAGTGCCTCTCTAGGATTGGAAAGTTTTCTTGCAGGATTTCATGAAATAGATTATCAATGCCCTTAGCAGTCTCTTCACCTTCTGGGATACCAATTATGTGGATGTTTGGACGTTTGATGATATCTAGTATTTCTCATATATTATTTTCACTTTTTTGGACCATTTTCTCAGTCTTCGTGGTGGATTTTTCTAGGCCAGCAATTTTCTCTTCTAGGTCTGAGATTCTATTTTCTGTATAATCTAGTCTGTTTTTAATACTTTCAAGGGAGATTTTTACTTCCTGGATTATAGCCTTCTTCTCTAACAGCTCCATTTGATTCTTTTGTAAAGTGTGTAATTCCTCTTTCAGATCTTGCAAGAATTTCCTCACCTCCTGGAACTCATCAGCTCCTTTCTCCTTTCTCTTCAGCAGTTCATTGTCTCTCTTCTCTTTCATCTCTTTTAGCTTCGCCATTATTAATGTTCTAAATTCTTTATCAGACATTTCCATGATTTCCATTGAACTGTCTGTGGATGAAGAAGAGTTATTGTTTTCCCTTGGAGGAGAGGTATTTTCTTGCTTTCCCATATTTCTTGTGGCCCTGCAGTGATTTCTAGTCATCTGCTGGTTGGTGTGTTTCTTCCTAAGTCTTGAAGTCCAATCTGAACATTCAGGAGCAAGCAGAAAGAGGTGATCTGGAATTTCTTTGCTGTTCGTTGTGATCATTTTGTGCAGCAGATTCAGTAGATATTGGGGAATATGTTAACCCTAATAGTGTTTGGATGTTTGACTGTAGTTCCCTTAGCTCTATCTAGAAACATGGTAAATGAATATTGAGGAGCAGAAATATGAGATAAAAGGAAAAATAGGAAAAAGAGAGAGAGAAACAACAACAACAAAGAAACAGAAAAAAATGAAGTAAAAAAATTAAAAACTAAAAAAAATTATTTTTTTAAAAAAAGCACAAAATAGAATAACACGCAGAATGCAAGCTCACTGGCAAAATCACTGGTTCTCAGGAGCCATGAGGAATCTTCTTCTGATGGCCTATCTCTTGCTTCTCCTGGCTAGGTGGGAGGGGGAGGGGGGATTATTAACAAGACAAAAGCTGAGGCTGAAAGCAAGAGAATACCTTACCTTAAAAAATTTTTAAAAGAAAAAATATACCAAAAAATAAGAAGGCAGAGGCAGAGAGAGACAGAGACAGAGAGAGACATAGAGACAGAGATAGAAGGCTAGAGGAGCTCCCTACCACTCAAGCTTGTGGGCTGGAGGCTGAATTATCAGTAGGAAATCTTCATTTCTCTTTAACTCTGAAATCACTAGTTCTCAGGAGCCATAAGGAATCTTCTTCTGATCCCCCTGAACTATTTTTAACTTGTGATCTTTGTTGGTTATTCTCCATGTGCTTACCCCAAATCCTCTTTGTTCTCCCTCTTCTATGCCCCAAGAACCTAATTCCTATAAAACACATCACCAGGCTCTATTATCAGCTGACTTTCAACTGAGCTTAGGTAATGTGAGGTCCTGGCAGGAGGTGAAAAATGGGGAAAACAAGTTGAGAATGTATCTGCTCCCCTTGGTGCACTGTCTACGGCATCCCTAGTAGACAGTGGCCTTCCACAGGGCCTGTTCCCACTTGGATCAGGACACACTTCTTCCCCTTGGCGCTTTCACCTTGAGGGTGGTGACAACTTTCTGCTGTGTTAGTCTCTGGGTACATACAGTCTTGTCTGCCTCTGTAACCCTGTTCATAACGCCTCTTCATTTGAACTGTTTCCTAACAGAAGGCTTTCCAATGGCCAAGTCATCTTCTTCCTCCACCCTTAAATGCTTGTCTTCAACCCCTCCCTAATTCTTCGGTTTCTCTGGGAGAAGCGTAATGAGTACTGTCGTGTGCCAGCAGAGTTCCCCTTCAGAGCTGCCTATTTGTTCCCTGGTTGCTGACAGCGCTCAGAGCAGAGCCCCTCTTTAGATATTTTCCTCAGGGTCACACTCTTTGAAGACAGTTCATATCCCATAACCCAGAAACTAATTCGTGCAGGATAGAGTGGACTTTATAAAGGTGAAAACTTCCTGCTTCAGAGGAAACAACCTGAGAGTTTTTCCAGCTCCTCAGCTCCACTTGGTATTGGCTAAGGCCTTTCCTGATACTGCTTCGCTGTCCAAGTCCCAGTCATCTGTCCTCAGAGCATTGCCAACAGCACCCCCAGGAGACTTCCTGCACACACATCCCCATCATGGAGTCTGCTCCCCAGGGAACATGTCATGAAACAAGACTCGATTTTCTTCTTTTGTCAGGTCTTAATCAAAGTTTTCCACTTGCCTGTCTAGATCTCCTACCTGTTCTCCACTCCTTGAAAGTCTCCTGAGTTGGGACCAGCAGTTAGTGTAATGGCTATGTCGCTGGACTCCCACGTATTCAACTGCGGTTTGAGTCTCAGACCCGGTGGCTTAAACTCATGCCGGGCCCGTGTGCATGTGTGCCCAAGATCCCTAGAGGAGAATGGAGGAGAAGGGATTGCGGCGTGACCATCCCCCCTGGGGGGTGATTTCTCGCTTTCTGCCTCTCTTTCTCTGTCTGTCTGGTGAGCGCATGCACCCTGTAGCAAAAACCTCTCCAATAAATAAATAAATAAATAAATAAATAAATAAATAAATAAATAAATAAATAAATAAATAAATAAATAAATAAATAAATAAATAAATAAATAAATAAATAAATAAATAAATAAATAAATAAATAAATAAATAAATAAATAAATAAATAAATAAATAAATAAATAAATAAATAAATAAATAAATAAATAATAAAGAAAGTTTCCCGAGTTGATCCAGCCTCCTTCATAAAATCTGGAGTCCACTACTACCTCTAGTTTGAATGGTCTTGTCACATCTGACCTCTAGCTCTGACATTCTTTCTTACAAAATAATGAAGATACTTGTCAGCTCATACTACATGTGGGACAAGTACTAGGTACTAGGGGCATAGAAATGAATAAGTAGTCTCTGCATCTGAGATGTTCAAATCCCAGATGAGCCACTTCACTAGCTATAGACCATTCTAAGAAGAACAAGTAAAACTGCCTAGAAAGATAGAAACAATGAAAGAAGATGATGCTCTTGAAGGCTCTTCAGAGAGGAGAGAAGATAAACTGTGTTAAAAGTTTCTTGATAGGGGGCCAGCAGGTGTCATAGTGGTTGGCTGGACTCCCACGTAGTGGACTGCATTTCAAGTCCTGGACCAGTTATCTTAAAACCATGCTAGGTACGTGTGCATATGTGCCCAAAATCCCAAGAGGATAATGGAGGAGAAGGGACTATGGAGTGGCCATCCCCCCTGGGCAGTGATTTCTTGCTTTCTGTCTCTGTCTCTCTGGCGAGCACATGCGCCCTATAGCAAAAACCTCTCCAGGAAAAACTGCTAGATAGGTTAAAATAAAAACTGAGAATTTCCACAGGTTTGGCTACATGGAGGTTACCAGAAACCTTGAAAAGAGTGGTTTCAGTGGAGTGGTGGGGCCAACAGCCCAGTTGGAGTGGGTTAAAGACAGAAAAGGGGATGAAGAAGTAGAGACCTTAAGGAGTTTTACTGCAAAGGGAAACAAAGACATGGAGTGGCAGAGAACAAGAAGTGTGTTAGTTTAAGACAGGAGATTGTTTGTTAGGGCATGAGCCCTCACCAGAGAGAAACTGAGAAAAAGAGAAAGTGAGAAATCACCCCCCAGGGAGGATGACCATGCTGCATCCCATCCTCCTCTCAAGATTTTGGGCATACATGAACCAGCGCCTGGCATGTTTTTCAAGTCATGCGGGATTTGAACCATGCAGTCAGCCATGTGGGATTCAGCCACATTAACCACCATTCTGAGCTAGGAATTAGACCCACTTACAGGCAAACAAGGTAAGGGCTCCAGAAGGAAGTCACTGTTTTTCTTTTTAATGAAGTCTCTGTTTTTCCTCTATGATCTGGTTAATGTAAGACATACACTCCTTTTACATGTCTCAAAAGAATTTTTATGACTTCTTGCTAATAAAGTGATAGGGCTCTTGAGCACACAGGTGGGATAAAGATCCAAGATGGAGTCACAGTAGTTGTTTTCACAGCCAAAAGCTGGCTACACTGGGACTCAAAGCAATTGTAACTAGGGGCAACAGCATCTATTTAGTAACTACTGGGTCATCAGAAAAGTCACGATGCATTTTCTATGCAAAAATGCATCATGACTTTTTCAGAAACCCAATATATTCTCACAAGAAGTACAGGACACTGGGACCAGCGGGTGGTGTGGTGGTTAAGGCACTGGACACTCCCACATGGCCGACCGGGGGGTTCGAGTCCTAAATCTGGTGGCTTGCTTTCTCACTTCCCCTCTCTCTCACTCTCACCCTCTGTCTCTCTCTGGTCAAATTAAAAAATAAATGAATGAATAAATAAATAATAAAATAAGAATTAAAAAAAAAGAAGTACAGGACACTAAGATCTCCTGACCTCATGAAGAGTAGAATCAAGATCCCTAGAGGAGAATGGAGGAGAAGGGATTGCGGCGTGACCATCCCCCCTGGGGGGTGATTTCTCGCTTTCTGCCTCTCTTTCTCTGTCTGTCTGGTGAGCGCATGCACCCTGTAGCAAAAACCTCTCCAATAAATAAATAAATAAATAAATAAATAAATAAATAAATAAATAATAAAGAAAGTTTCCCGAGTTGATCCAGCCTCCTTCATAAAATCTGGAGTCCACTACTACCTCTAGTTTGAATGGTCTTGTCACATCTGACCTCTAGCTCTGACATTCTTTCTTACAAAATAATGAAGATACTTGTCAGCTCATACTACATGTGGGACAAGTACTAGGTACTAGGGGCATAGAAATGAATAAGTAGTCTCTGCATCTGAGATGTTCAAATCCCAGATGAGCCACTTCACTAGCTATAGACCATTCTAAGAAGAACAAGTAAAACTGCCTAGAAAGATAGAAACAATGAAAGAAGATGATGCTCTTGAAGGCTCTTCAGAGAGGAGAGAAGATAAACTGTGTTAAAAGTTTCTTGATAGGGGGCCAGCAGGTGTCATAGTGGTTGGCTGGACTCCCACGTAGTGGACTGCATTTCAAGTCCTGGACCAGTTATCTTAAAACCATGCTAGGTACGTGTGCATATGTGCCCAAAATCCCAAGAGGATAATGGAGGAGAAGGGACTATGGAGTGGCCATCCCCCCTGGGCAGTGATTTCTTGCTTTCTGTCTCTGTCTCTCTGGCGAGCACATGCGCCCTATAGCAAAAACCTCTCCAGGAAAAACTGCTAGATAGGTTAAAATAAAAACTGAGAATTTCCACAGGTTTGGCTACATGGAGGTTACCAGAAACCTTGAAAAGAGTGGTTTCAGTGGAGTGGTGGGGCCAACAGCCCAGTTGGAGTGGGTTAAAGACAGAAAAGGGGATGAAGAAGTAGAGACCTTAAGGAGTTTTACTGCAAAGGGAAACAAAGACATGGAGTGGCAGAGAACAAGAAGTGTGTTAGTTTAAGACAGGAGATTGTTTGTTAGGGCATGAGCCCTCACCAGAGAGAAACTGAGAAAAAGAGAAAGTGAGAAATCACCCCCCAGGGAGGATGACCATGCTGCATCCCATCCTCCTCTCAAGATTTTGGGCATACATGAACCAGCGCCTGGCATGTTTTTCAAGTCATGCGGGATTTGAACCATGCAGTCAGCCATGTGGGATTCAGCCACATTAACCACCATTCTGAGCTAGGAATTAGACCCACTTACAGGCAAACAAGGTAAGGGCTCCAGAAGGAAGTCACTGTTTTTCTTTTTAATGAAGTCTCTGTTTTTCCTCTATGATCTGGTTAATGTAAGACATACACTCCTTTTACATGTCTCAAAAGAATTTTTATGACTTCTTGCTAATAAAGTGATAGGGCTCTTGAGCACACAGGTGGGATAAAGATCCAAGATGGAGTCACAGTAGTTGTTTTCACAGCCAAAAGCTGGCTACACTGGGACTCAAAGCAATTGTAACTAGGGGCAACAGCATCTATTTAGTAACTACTGGGTCATCAGAAAAGTCACGATGCATTTTCTATGCAAAAATGCATCATGACTTTTTCAGAAACCCAATATATTCTCACAAGAAGTACAGGACACTGGGACCAGCGGGTGGTGTGGTGGTTAAGGCACTGGACACTCCCACATGGCCGACCGGGGGGTTCGAGTCCTAAATCTGGTGGCTTGCTTTCTCACTTCCCCTCTCTCTCACTCTCACCCTCTGTCTCTCTCTGGTCAAATTAAAAAATAAATGAATGAATAAATAAATAATAAAATAATAATTAAAAAAAAAGAAGTACAGGACACTAAGATCTCCTGACCTCATGAAGAGTAGAATAATAAGCCACTCAGACTACCACGTCACTATGTTCTAAAGCCCACTTCCTTATCAGAGAGCCAGTCCATTGTGCTCACTTCCTTGTCAGTGAGGCGGCCAATTGCTCGGATTGCTAGATAAAACCCCCTCACTTCCAGCACAGCACGTCTTTTGCAAACCATCTGGGACACCCCCACCCCCGTTCAGGAGGTCCGTTTTTCTCCTCTTTCTTTTCTCTTTTTTTCCTTTGAGAGGTTTTTGCCCTACGGTGCATGCACTCACTGGGGAGAGAAAGAGAGGCAGACACAGTGAAAGGGAAAGTGAGAAATAAACCCTTACAGAGAATGAGCATGTCACAATCCCTTTTCCATTGTTCTCTTGGAACCTTGGGCACACACACACACCCACTCAGTGTGATTGACAAGCCACTAAGTTTGAGACTCGAACTGCGGCTGACCCTGTGGGAGTCCAGCAATGTAACTGCTATGCCATCTGCTACTCCCCTCCCTTTTTTGGAAATATTTTTGCTATCAAGCATGAGAGAAATGGAGAGAGAGAAAATAAGAAATAACCCCCCAAGTGGGATGGTCATGGTGCAATCCCTTCTCCTCCATCCTCCTCTCAAGATTTTGGGCACAAATGCATGCACACACACCTGGCATGAGTTTCAAGGTGACAGGTCTGAGACTTGAACCATTCAGTTGGCCATGTGGAAGTCCAGCACCTTAAACAATACATCACCTGCTGGCCCCTCTCCCTCTCTTAATCAACTCCACTTTGCCTGCGTGTAAAACCTGCAAGGGTCCAGGACTCTCTATGTCTTTGTCTCCAATTCTTCATGAGCATCAGATAAGAACCAGCACATGTGTTGGGTCTGATCATCCAGTACTTTCTCATCAATTCCACCTGACTGGCCTAAGAAAGGAGATTTTCTTTTTTTTTTTTTTGGAGAGCTTTTCACTATAGGGCGCGTGCACTCGCCAGACAGACAGAGACAGAGAGACAGAAAGTGAGAAATCACCCTCCAGGGGGGATGGTCACGCCGCAATCCCTTCTCCTCCATTCTCCTCTCGGGATCTTGGGCACGCACGCACGCACATGCGCCCGGCATGAGTTTTAAGCCAAGGGGGCCGGGACATGAACGGTGGTCGACTACGTGGGAGTCCAGCGACATGGCCATTACACTAACTGCTGGTTCCAGAAAGGAGATTTTTATAGCTAGTTTTTATGCTGATGGAAATGAATGGGTAAAGAGAGCTACATGTGATGATTTGGGGATATAATTATTGGAGCAACAGGACAGAGATAAATCTACTGCCCAAGTAAACAGTTTGCTTTAGGAACATGGATAGTACATATACAGAGACAGTTGGGTTTATTGGTTAGAATTTGGGGGACTAGCAGATGGCATAATGGTTCCATCACTGGACTCCCATATAGTCAACCATGGTTCAAGTCCCAGACCAGGGACTTGAAAAACTCACACCAGGCGAGTGTGCCCGTGTGCCCAGAATCCTGAGAGGAGAATGGTTCACAATGTGACCATCTCCCAGGAGCTTGATTCTCACTTTCTGCTTCTCTGTCTTTGGTGAGCACATGTACCCTATAGCAAAAATCTCTCCAAAAATTTTTGGGGGGAGTAATTGGAGGTTCTCTTATGATTGCATCTATTCTCCCAATGGCATAAAGAGAAGGATCATAAGCTCAGAGTGAGAAGCTGGGGAAAGGCACTGGTGATGTAAAGAGAAAAGAGAAGGTGTTTAGCAGTGACCCAGGAAAACGAAGCGAGAATGAGTTGACTAGGGATTGGGAAGTTGGGTGGTTGAGAAGATTCAGTAAGAACAGAGATGAAAAGTTTAACACAATGCCTTATACAAAATGAGCATGTAACAAGCATTAGTTACTTTATTATTCATTTAAATTCGTTTTAAGGCATGTGCTCTCCCTGGAGAAAGAGAGAGAGAAAGTGAGAACGCATCCCCCAGGGGAGATGGCCACACCACAGTCCCTTCTCCATTCTCATCTCTGGATTTGGGGCATGCATGCACATGCACCTGTCGGGTTTCCAAGCCCTGGAGTCCAGAACTTGAGCCATGGGGTCAGCCAGCCCCTTAATCACCATGTTTCCAGCTGGCCCCAAACATTACTTATTATTAAATCAATATGGAGATGACTACGATTTCTGAGAACATGGAAGCTATCCACTCTTAGGAGAATTAGGGAACTGACCCCAGAGACAGTGAATTAAGAGCTGGCCTTGTGGAGGAAGGGTAGGAAGAACATAATAATAATTAATTAAAGAACACAGGTGCTCAACACAGTACTGCTATTGAGAATGAACTAGGCAGTGGTTTATTTTTGAAAATAAAATTTTATTGGCCCACATGCCTGTTAATTTACACACCATCCTGTTATCCTGTTACAACGTCAGAGTTGAGTAGTTGCAGTAGAGACTGTATGGCCTGCAAAACCTAAAATATTCAATATCTAGTTATTTTACAAAAAAAGTTTCTCAATCCCTGGACATAGAATCAGGTAAAGAATTCATGTATAACAGACCAAGAGATGGCATGGAGGCTGAGGCAGCTGGGTCCCACCTGGCTGACTGCACTGAGTCCCAGCCCTGCTGCTTGAAACACATACTGGGCTTGTGTGCATGCGTGCTCAAAATCCCAAGAAAAGGATGGAGGAGGGGTGCCATCCAGAGAAGGCGTATTTTTCAGTAGACATAATTACTCAGGAGTCTAAATTACAGTATAAGGCTGCTTGGTGATACAGAATTAGAGAAAAAAGGGTGAGTTTTCTTAGGAAATATCTTTGAAACTATTATTGACAAGTAATTTGTCCTTCAGTGAAGTACTCTTTGTTAAGAACTATTTTTTCAGCCTAAAATCAGGACTCTACCTTCCTATCTTAAATATTTATTATAAGACACAGTTTCCCAAGATTATGATTGATATTGCTTACACAAAAGAAATTTCCAAATTACAAATGTGAAAGCGTTCTTTCTGTCAAGATTGTCTTCAATTCCAAATGCCAACTGCTGGTCCCCAGAAAAATATTTTAACAAATTGCTGAACCTATCAACAACTCAGAAGAAAGCAAAATGCTTAAATCGAGAAAACAAAAGCATAGTTAAAAAAAAAAAATAGTCAGTAATGTAGGACCAGCAGTTAGTGTAATGGCTATGTTGCTCGACTCCCATGTAGCCGACCGTGGTTCGAGTCCCGAACCCAGTGGCTTAAACTCACACCGGGCATGTGTGCATGCATGCCCAAGATCTCAAGAGGAGAATGGAGGAGAAGGGATTGCGGTGTGACCATCCCCCTCTGGAGGGGGATTTTTCCCTTTCTGTCTCTCTGTCTCTCTCTGTCTGTCTGGCAAGCGCACGTGCCCTATAGCAAAAAAAAAAAACCTCTCCAAAAACAAAACAAAAAAATCAGTAATGTTTTACTCAAAAGTCATAAAGTTCTATTTCGCCAGTTCAGTCTTACATTCAAACTCTCTTCTGTTGAATATGCAGTGTTACCATGGTCCAATCTTTCCGTTTAAATCCTGGAAAGTAACATTCAAAGTTATTATTGATATTTCTAGTCCCTAGCATTAAATTGGTCATTTTCTTGGTTGCCTTTTTTCCTCTAATTTCATTATGTGTCCTTAATTTTCCTGGTGGGACACTCCTTTCAGAACTTCTTGAACAGCGGGTCTGCTATTGGCAAATTCTTTCAGGTCTTGTTTATTTGAGAATGTTTTTATCCTTTCTTTCCATATGAAAGATAATCTTGCCGGGTATAGTATTCTTGGTTGAAACTGTTTTTTAGTGCATAGCTTCCCTGAAAAGGCCAAGACACACCTCAGCTTTAAAATGGCTTCTTGTCTAAATATTTTGGGGTACACTTCTTTCTTGAATTCTCTTGAGTTGAGCTCTTTCGTAAGGGAGATAGTGGGGGGACATAATTATCTGTGTCTGTGGTTCCAGCTTCTCACTCTACTAGTGTAAATGCTCCAACATGTGTTAGTGCTGCTTCAGGAACTCACTCACTACTAAAAGATATTTTTTGTCTATGAAAGCACTATATGACCCTAAAATTTAAGTAATTAAACCATGATTACATGTTAACTTTACAGTTTTTAAAATTATTTCATGGAGTTTGAATCCAGTAGATTAGAACCCTAGTTCTCTCACTTTCTAGCTATTGACCTAGTGTAAGACAAATCCATCAGTTTTCTTCATTTATAGACCAGGAATAATATCACTTACTTTTTAGAATTTTCCTAAGATTACAAATAATATTAAAAGTTTACAGCACATAGTAGGAGCTCAGTAAAGGAAATCCATCCATATGATAATCCAAGGTATCTAGAAGTACTCATCCTGGGTGAGCAGGTGATGTGGTAAAGGCACTGGTTGACCACATGGCCGACCATGGTTTGAGTCCCAGACCTGGTAACTTGCTTTCTCACTCCCTCTCTCTCTCTCTCTCTCTCTCTCTCTTGAGCGCATGTGCCCTATAGCAGCTATTGACCTAGTGTAAGACAAATCCATCAGTTTTCTTCATTTATAGACCAGGAATAATATCACTTACTTTTTAGAATTTTCCTAAGATTACAAATAATATTAAAAGTTTACAGCACATAGTAGGAGCTCAGTAAAGGAAATCCATCCATATGATAATCCAAGGTATCTAGAAGTACTCATCCTGGGTGAGCAGGTGATGTGGTAAAGGCACTGGTTGACCACATGGCCGACCATGGTTTGAGTCCCAGACCTGGTAACTTGCTTTCTCACTCCCTCTCTCTCTCTCTCTCTCTCTCTCTCTGGTGAGCACATGTGCCCTATAGCAAATTAAACAATAATAAATAAATAAAATTAAATGAATACTTTTTTTAAATTTTATAAAAGAAAAAAGTGCTCAACTAAAAAATTGCTCATCCAAAAGAGTTCACCAAATTTTTGTTTCAAAATACCCTTCTTCTGATTACCATTTCTTAAGTCATTGACCACACTTGGAGGTGATTGGAAGATAAAAAAAGGTAGAGTCAATATCTAAATCATTCTCAGTCAAAATTCAGATATAAGCACAAATATATTCACCTAAGTTTATTTAGTTATCCTCCTAGGAACTAATGCATCATGATAATACATTCAAACACATACATATTAATAGTATATTTGTATAAATTAGGGCAACCCATTTTCTGGGACCCCTCCCTTCTTAGGAGCTCTCTTTTTCCTCTCCTCTCTTTTAATATATTCCTTCATTTGCTATACCTAATTTAAAAAAAAGAAAAAAATAGTATATTTGTATAAATTAGTATAAAGTATATAAGGACATAGAATATGAGCATTATCCTTTATCTGTGATAGCTTCTCTTCTTCCTCTCCCTCTTCCTCTTTTTTTTATTCTTCTTTTTCCTGCCCAGCCCTTTTGAATTTGGGCTCGGGTCTCTACTTTGTTTGATCAGAAAAAGCTCAGCCTCTGCTATGAGAATGTTTCTTAGCTTTTTGACTCTAGTCAGTGCCTTCTTCCAGAACTGCACACATGCTTTTCAAACACCTGTATGGCACCTCTACGTGGATGTCCTCATGGCACCTTAAACAATAGATCCAAGGTTGCATTCACCTCTTATTTCCCAAAGTAGCACTTCCTCCTGAGATTCTTATTCCTAAAATTGAAATTCTGAGCTAGTTTTGGTTCTTCCGCTCCTGACACCCTGTATCTAAATAGTTGCTCTTAAGTCCTCTGCTTTGATATCCTAATTATCCCAACCCTCCTTCCCATTCTTGCTTCTACCCTCCTACTGACGGATTCTCACCTCCTTTTTTGTAATAACCCCCTAACTGGCTTCCCAACCTCCATCTTCTCCCATTACAATCCAGCCCACAACTTGGGCAAATCTTTCTAAAACAAAGAAGCAATCATTTACTTTCATTCTCAAGCTTTCTCACTGTGAAATGGATTCATCCATGCTTGGCTTCTGAGGCCTGCTATCACAGATGATCAAACTATCACTTAAGTCTTAATGCCACTTCTCCTTTGTCCCCGAGGCTGTAAATGAATGGTCCCACAAAGTCAAATGTAGTTTGTACTGATAACTTTATGTGACCCCCACAATGGCATTGTACATTTTGAACTATTGATAGTTGCTTATTTCAACTTAGTTGCTAACATCTACACATTGCAAAGTTTCACATAATAACCTAGATCCTGATTTATCATGAAAAGCTGGAATATCTGGCAACTTTGGACCTATATGGCACAAAGGGCTGACACTAGGCTGGTGCCTAGTGTCAAACATGCCTCAGTTCTCCACACCTTTCACCTAATTGATGTCACTCAATCTGTCACTGACTTGGTACCTGGAAGCATGTACATTTATGGTGCTTTCCCTATACTTCCTAGGGGTCCAGCCAAGTGTATCACTCCCAAATATGTAGTATGCCTTTGCTTATTTTTTCATCTTTCTAGAAACACCCTCTGCTTCCATCTTTCCTGTCTTTAAGCCCATTTCAAGCATATTCCATGAAGCCTTCTCTAACCACCCACTGGATATTACTGCTCCACTTATAAACCTCCATAGCATCCTGGTTCTCTTGTTGACAGCCTGGGCTTCATGGGCTCACAGGCATTGGTATCTTTGATCTCCCACACTTCCCAGAGAGGTACAGAGATGCATACTTCTCCCCCCTCCTCAGTCTTTTTTAAGAAGGGGTTTTCCTCTTGACCTGGACCTTCTTCCTCCTCCCTTTGGAGATGGAGCAAGTCTCTCTTCCCTTGAGAATCTGCTCGGCAGTCCCAGTCAAAGGCAGCAGGTGAGTTGAGTTGGTCAGCACTACCTGGGTGAGTGCATTTGCTTGACTTGGAAATTCAGTACTGGAAGGCCCATTGTCAGCCCACATCCAAGGTTTTCGCATCCTGTTCTATCAATAAAACAAGCTAATATTTTCATCTTGATCTACGTGAATACTTATTTTATAGCTGTTTCCAAACTCAAGCAGGGAAAAAAGGATTCTTATTGACACCTTTGTATCTCCAACTATAAGGACTCAGTCTTCTTTGACTCTTCTGCAGTAACTAACAAAATTAATTACACAGATAACTGTCCTCCAAATATTTATCAAATCAAATCAAAAGGCATAATCAATGTGCACAAATATCATAGAATGCTATTCCTGTCATGCTTATGTTCCCACAAACCAAGATTTAAACATTTCTTTGTAATGAGAACAAAATACAAATTATTCCATATATAAATTATTTATTTCCTATTTACATTTCTGTCTCTACGTAAATCATTGAGTATCTTATCACATATCCAAAAAAAAAAAGAGAGAAAAGAAAGAAAAAAAAAAGAAAATAGAAAACTTAAAAGTCAGTGAAGAAAGCATCACAATGTATATTTATCAGCAGTCTCGTAGCTCTCGTTTCTTGCCTTTTTTTGATTTTCTAGTTGTTTCCTGACGAATAGTATCATATTCCAATATGGCCATTCTAGAAAGTCTCTGTAAGTACTGAGATGGTGCTCCAGGGAAAGGATCACTGAAGCCAGAACCTGGAGGAGCCAAGGAGTTACAGGGGAGAAGGAGGACAGCTATTAAAATTAAATTAAGTACAGATAAGTGCTAGTCTATAAAATAAAGAGTGGCTGAAATATTTGTTCCATAAATGACTTCCAACATTGCTAGTTCTGGCCCAGATGCAATGTTGCGCAGGTAGTGCCATCACCTAGGAGACCAGAAGCTGTATGGAAGGCCTAGGTTAGGTTCCTAGGCCAACCCAAATATGCCAGGCATGGTTGCATGCTCCTAAAATCATAGTTAATTGGGAGACTGGGGTATGATGGTCCTGACATGGCAAGACCCTGTCAAATATTCCTATCTCTATTTGTTTTTTCATTCTCTCTACCTCATAAATAAAAAAAGATTGTAATTGTTCAGATAATAATATACTTTGAATTAGAAATGCCAAGGCTTGAAGAGACAACCTGCAGAATGGGAGAAAATATTTGCAAACTATTCATGGGACAAGGAATTAATATTTAGACTATATAAGAAACTCAAACATTTTGACAGCAATAATAATAATAATAATAATCTGATTCTAAAATGAACAAGTGAGCTGAATAGACATTTCTCAAAAAAAGACATACAAAGCCAACAGGATATGAAAAAATGTTCAGGACCAGCATATGGCATAATAGTTATGTACTGGACTCCCACGCCGTCGACCGCAGTTGGAGTGCCAGACCCAGTGGCTTAAAACTCACGCCAGGCACATGTGTGTGTGTGCCCAAAATCTTGAGAGGAGAATGGAGGAGAAGGATTGTGGTGTGGCCATTCTCAGGGGTGGGTGGATGATTTCTCATTTTCTGTCTCTGTCTATCTCTCCATCAAGCACGCATACCTTACAGCAAAAATCTAATACAAAGAAAAAAATGCTCAACATCGCTAAACATCAGAGAAATGCAAATTAAAACCACAAAGAGTTAGAAAATCACTCAGTTAGAATGGCTATCATAGGGACCAGCAGTTAGCATAATGGCTATGTTGCTGGACTCCCATGTAGTCGACCGCGGTTCGCGTCCCAAACCTGGTGGCTTAAAACTCACGCCGGGCATGTGTGAGTGCGTGCCCAAGATCCCTAGAGGAGAATGGAAGAGAAGGGATTGCGGCGTGACCATCCCCCCTGGGGGGTGATTTCTCGCTTTCTGTCTCTATGTCTCTCTCTGTCTGTCTGGCGAGCACACACGCCCTATAGCAAAAACCTCTACAAAAAAATAAATAAATAAATAAAAAAGAATGGCTATTATAAAAAAGTAACAGATGTTTGCAAAAATGTGCAGAAAACAAAACTATTATACTGTTGTAGAAATGTAAATTAGCATAGCCATTTTGCAAAAGACTATGAAGATTCCTCAAAACATTAAAATAGAGGCCTGTTAGAGTTCAGAAAATAGTTCATCCTTCAAAGGTTCATGTTTTACAACGGGGTCTTCTTGGGCAGTGGTTGGATGTCTGCCAAGGGTCCACGTGTTACGGCTTGGTTGTACTGCAAAGGTGTTAAGTGAAGACTTAATTCGTTTATAGTGGCCCAGGGTGGGGCCTTTGGGTATAATAATGTCATTAGGGTGGAGCACCCATGATTAGGTTCTGGTGTGTGTATAAGGAGAGGAAATGGGGCAGGCAGAACCCACAGGAATACAGACAACAACAACAAAAAAAGACAGCTGCTCTGCTCAAGGTTCTGCCCTCTGCTATTTTGTGCCTTTGGACTTTCACATACCAGAATTGTGAGTCAATACTTCTATTCTCTTCAATTTACCCAGTCTCAGTTATTTCTGTTAGCAATACAATAATGGGCTAAGACGGGGCTAGATGGTAGCACAGCAGTAAAACCTGGCATTCTGTAAGGCAATCGCACATTGGAAGGTTTCCACTTCAGGGCTGATGACTTCCCTGAGTATGCTAGGCACAAACTTGCTTGTGACCTGGGTCTGGCTAAAGGCAGGGGAGTGGATCCTGGTGCCAAGACCTGTTTGGGTCTGTCTCTCTCTCACTTTTGAAAAAAATAAACTTTAAAAAAAATAGAAATGTTGGGCCAGCAGTGGCATGGAGTTTAAGGTGCTGGATCCTACTAGGCAGGCTATGTGGTTTGAGTCTGAGCTTGAAAATCATGTCGAGCACATGTGAATGTCTGCCCAAAATTCTGAGAGGAGAATGGAAGAGAAGGGATTGCAACACAGCCATCCCCCTGGGGGGTGATTTCTCACTTTCCCTCTCTCTCTCTCTCTGTCTCTTTCTGGTGAGTACATATGCCCTATAATAAAAACTTTAAAAAAGTAAAAATAAAATGGTGAGGATGTGGAAAAAGGGGACTTTTTTTTACACTGCTGATGGAAATATAGCTTATGGAAAACAGTACGGAGGTTTCTCATAAAACTACAAATAGGGGCTGGATGGTGGTGCAGCAGTAAGACATGATGCTCTGCAAAGCTAACTCACAGGGGAAGGTTCTAGGTTCATGTCCAGAAACATCCCTGAATATGCTGGACACATACATGTCCGTGATTCAGAGCTGGCTTCGTGTAGAGTGGATTGTGGCATCAAGATTATGTTGGAGGTGCTTACTCTGTCTCTTTCTCTAGCTATCTATCTTGCTTATGGAAGAAATAAATAAACATAAAAAAGAAAAAACTAGAAATAGAACTACTATATGATCTAGCAATCCCACAACTGGGTATATATCCAAATGAAAGAAAATCAGTGTGCCGAAGAGATATCTGCACACACATATTTATTGCAGCATTATTCATAATAGTCGAATATGGAATGAACCTAGGTGTCCATTGACAGATGAATGAACAAAGGAAATATGGTGTATGAGCCAGCTGCATTGCCTAGTGGTTAAGAGAACCAGATCCCACATGGCCAGCCACACTGTTTAAATTCTAGACCCGGTGGCTTAAAAAACACATAAGGTACATGTGCATGTGACATCAGGCATATGTGCATGTGGTGCCCCAAATCCCAACAGGACGGAAAAATGGAGTAGAAGGCATTTTGAAGTAATCACACCCCATTGGAGGGTGCTTTCTTCCTCTCTCTGTCTCTGACTCTCTCTGGTGAGTATATAGCCCTCTGGAATAAAAAGAAAAAAAAAGAAAATACAGTATATATATATATATATATATATACACACACACACATATATAT
>NW_006159428.1:5389876-5427153 GCF_000334495.1 Tupaia belangeri chinensis
GCTTGTTTCTATCGCCCCCTGCTGCCCTTCAGGGCCGGGACACACGCCCTTTTAAAAAAAAACACTCAAAAAAAAAAGAATGGCTATTATAAAAAAGTAACAGATGTTTGCAAAAATGTGCAGAAAACAAAACTATTATACTGTTGTAGAAATGTAAATTAGCATAGCCATTTTGCAAAAGACTATGAAGATTCCTCAAAACATTAAAATAGAGGCCTGTTAGAGTTCAGAAAATAGTTCATCCTTCAAAGGTTCATGTTTTACAACGGGGTCTTCTTGGGCAGTGGTTGGATGTCTGCCAAGGGTCCACGTGTTACGGCTTGGTTGTACTGCAAAGGTGTTAAGTGAAGACTTAATTCGTTTATAGTGGCCCAGGGTGGGGCCTTTGGGTATAATAATGTCATTAGGGTGGAGCACCCATGATTAGGTTCTGGTGTGTGTATAAGGAGAGGAAATGGGGCAGGCAGAACCCACAGGAATACAGACAACAACAACAAAAAAAGACAGCTGCTCTGCTCAAGGTTCTGCCCTCTGCTATTTTGTGCCTTTGGACTTTCACATACCAGAATTGTGAGTCAATACTTCTCTTCTCTTCAATTTACCCAGTCTCAGTTATTTCTGTTAGCAATACAATAATGGGCTAAGACGGGGCTAGATGGTAGCACAGCAACCTGGCATTCTGTAAGGCAATCGCACATTGGAAGGTTTCCACTTCAGGGCTGATGACTTCCCTGAGTATGCTAGGCACAAACTTGCTTGTGACCTGGGTCTGGCTAAAGGCAGGGGAGTGGATCCTGGTGCCAAGACCTGTTTGGGTCTGTCTCTCTCTCACTTTTGAAAAAAATAAACTTTAAAAAAAATAGAAATGTTGGGCCAGCAGTGGCATGGAGTTTAAGGTGCTGGATCCTACTAGGCAGGCTATGTGGTTTGAGTCTGAGCTTGAATTGAAAGTCGAGCACATGTGAATGTCTGCCCAAAATTCTGAGAGGAGAATGGAAGAGAAGGGATTGCAACACAGCCATCCCCCTGGGGGGTGATTTCTCACTTTCCCTCTCTCTCTCTCTCTGTCTCTTTCTGGTGAGTACATATGCCCTATAATAAAAACTTTAAAAAAGTAAAAATAAAATGGTGAGGATGTGGAAAAAGGGGACTTTTTTTTACACTGCTGATGGAAATATAGCTTATGGAAAACAGTACGGAGGTTTCTCATAAAACTACAAATAGGGGCTGGATGGTGGTGCAGCAGTAAGACATGATGCTCTGCAAAGCTAACTCACAGGGGAAGGTTCTAGGTTCATGTCCAGAAACATCCCTGAATATGCTGGACACATACATGTCCGTGATTCAGAGCTGGCTTCGTGTAGAGTGGATTGTGGCATCAAGATTATGTTGGAGGTGCTTACTCTGTCTCTTTCTCTAGCTATCTATCTTGCTTATGGAAGAAATAAATAAACATAAAAAAGAAAAAACTAGAAATAGAACTACTATATGATCTAGCAATCCCACAACTGGGTATATATCCAAATGAAAGAAAATCAGTGTGCCGAAGAGATATCTGCACACACATATTTATTGCAGCATTATTCATAATAGTCGAATATGGAATGAACCTAGGTGTCCATTGACAGATGAATGAACAAAGGAAATATGGTGTATGAGCCAGCTGCATTGCCTAGTGGTTAAGAGAACCAGATCCCACATGGCCAGCCACACTGTTTAAATTCTAGACCCGGTGGCTTAAAAAACACATAAGGTACATGTGCATGTGACATCAGGCATATGTGCATGTGGTGCCCCAAATCCCAACAGGACGGAAAAATGGAGTAGAAGGGATTTTGAAGTAATCACACCCCATTGGAGGGTGCTTTCTTCCTCTCTCTGTCTCTGACTCTCTCTGGTGAGTATATAGCCCTCTGGCTTAAAAAGAAAAGAAAAGAAAATGCAGTATATATATATATATATATATATACACACACACACATATATATATGTATGATGGAATGCTACAGAGTTATAAAAAAAAAAGAATAAAATCTTGTCATTTATGGCAACATGGACAAGACTGGAGGACTTTATGTTAAATGAAATAAGCCAGGCACAGAAAGAGAAATATCACACGTTCTTTCTCATTTGTAAAAGCTATAAGTAGTTGGTCTCACAGAAGCAGAACGTGTAAGAGGGATTACTAGAGGCTGGGAAGGATTGGTAAGAGGGGACTACGGGTAGGTTGGTGAGCAGGTACAAATTTATGGTTAGAGAGGAGGGATGCATTCTAGTGTTCCATAGCACAGTAGGGTGACTACTGTTAACAACAATCTGCTGTGTATTTCAGAATAGCTACAAGAGAAGACTAGGAACATTCCCAACACTAAGAAATAGCTTGGGGATGAGCAGATGGCATAATGGCTACGTGCTGGACTCCCATGTAGTTGACTGTGGTAAGAGTCATGAACGCAGTGGCTTATCAAGTTATTTTCTCCAAATAAAATAACTTTTCATTGGGCTGGCCTTCTAACGTAGTGGTTAGCAACTGTGCATTGAGAGTAGATCCCGCATAGCTGACTACAGCTTGAATTCTGGCCCCAGTAGCTTGTAAAATATGCCAGGTATGTGTGCATGTGTACCCAGTATCCTGATGGGATGGAGTAATGGAGGAAAAAGGACTACGGTGTGACCACATCCCATTGAAAATGTTTTCTCTCTCTCTCTAGCAAGTGTGTGCATCCTCTGTCAATAAATAAATAAATAAATAAATATTTAATAAAATAAAATAATGAATGGTTGTTTAAAAAATTAATTCTTAGAGACCAGCAGGTGGCATGGTGGTTAAAGCACTGGACACTCCCACATGGCTAACTATGGTTCCAGTCCTGGTCCTGGTGGCTTGCTTTCTCACATCCTCTCTCTCTTTCTCTCCCTCTCTCTGGTCAAATTAAAATAAATGAATGAATAAATAAATAAAATTAAAAATAAATAATTATTGGGAACCAGCAGTTAGCATAATGGCTATGTCGCTGAACTCCCACATAGTCAACCGCGGTTCGTGTCCCGGACCCGGTGGCTTAAAACTCACGCCGGGCGCGTGTGCGTGCGTGCCCAAGATCCTGAGAGGAGAAAGGGCGAGAAGGGATTGCGGCGTGGCCATCCCCCCTGTGGGGTGATTTCTCGCTTTCTGTCTCTATGTCTCTCTCTGTCTGTCTGGCGAGTGCACATGCCCTGTAGCGAAAACCTCTCCAAAAAAAAAAAAATTATTATTACTAAAAAAAATTATTTCTCATAAATGCTAAGTCAAGTAAAATTGCAAAATAAAATAAATCAATCACTTAACTAAATTAATGTGAACCAATCTCTCTAATAGGGTCATAGCAGTAATAATAGATAACATCAATGATCTTTATCAAATCCTTTACATTCATACAGCAATCTATGAAGTGGCAGTTAGTACTATCTTGGATTACAGGTTTTGAAAAGATGATTTAGAGAGGCTAAGTACTTGCCAAGGGCACATACTTAGTAACTGTCAGAGACAGGATTTGAACCCAGATCCATCAAGCTCAAAGTTCCCGTATACTCACTATATATTGTCAATAGGTATAAATACTTCTATTTAGAAAAATATACAGTTTTAAAAACAATATTCTGACCAATATGGTTTTAAAATAATATTATTTAAGTTCTTTTCCAAAAGTTTCAAGTGCTTGAATAAAAACTGTCTTCAGTTCTCCAATGTGATTGTCATTTTTGTCTGTTTAGTTCTATTTGTGAATGTACTATAAGTCAAAAATTCAGAGAGAGTTTGAGCATCAATAATATCAGGACTCTTGTTCTTGGCAATAAAATGAAGCTGACACTTTTAAAGACCCGCTGGAAACAAAACAACCAGGTTCCAGGCATTAAGCAAACCTGAAAAAAACTTCAAAGAATTAGTATCACACAAACAAATGCAGTCAAGTTGGAAGTTATTAATAATAAGATGGATTTAAAATTCTCAAATATTTAAAAAATTAATACACACATCCTAAATTATTCATCAATCAAAAAAGAAATAATGAATTATACAAAATTATAAGACATATTTTGAACATTATCTTTAAAATTCAGTATTTTTTTTTGAGAGATTTTCACTGTAGGGCGCGTGCGCTCGCCAGACAGACAGAGAGAGACATAGAGACAGAAAGCGAGAAATCACCCCCCAGGGGGGATGGTCACGCCGCAATCCCTTCTCCTCCATTCTCCTCTCGGGATCTTGGGCACGCACGCACACGCGCCCGGCATGAGTTTTAAGCCACCGGGTCCGGGACATGAACCACGGTCGACTACGTGGGAGTCCAGCGACGTAGCCATTACGCTAACTGCTGGTTCCCAGTATTTTGAAATTTTGAAAGTTGTTTGTAAACTGTCAAGAATTATGGAGTATGAGCTAAAACTTTTTGCTATGTAAAGTAAATGTTTATGAAAAAATGTAAAAATAAATAAATGAAAGAAAAAAAAAGAAATCATAATAAACATTAAAATACTTGTAATGCAGCAAAAGCTGTATGTGGAGCATTTATACCCTAGACTTTCTATTCAGAAAAGGAGACTGGGACCAGCTGGTGGCATGAAGGTTTAGGTGCTAAATCCCACATGACTGAGTATGTGGTTCAAGTCCGAGGACCTGGAGGTTTGAAAATCACACCCGGCGTATTTGTGTGCATGCTCAAAATTCCAAGAGTAGGCAGGAAGAAAAGGGATTTGCTGTGTGGCCATCCCTCCCCCCTCCAGTAGGTTGATTTCTCATTTTCTTTCTCTCTCTCTCTCTCTGGTAAGAGCACACACTATATAGCAAAAACAAAACAAAACGAAAAACTAAAAAAGAGAAAAAGAAAGAAAAGGAGACTGAAAATGTATAAGCTAGGGGTAAGATAAACAGATACAGAGTAAACCCAAAGACATAGAAGAAAAAAGATATTATAGGAAAGATGAGAAATCGATGAGGTTGAAAATACTTGTAACAAAGATTTTTGAAAAAATACTTATTTAATTTTATTTATTCATTAATTTATTTTTTATTTATCTCTTTTTGGAGAGGTTTTTGCTATAGGGTGTGTGCGCTCGCCAGAAAGAGAGAGACAGAAAACAAGAAATCACCACCCAGGGAGGATGGCTATGCCGCAATCCCTCCTCCTCTATTCTTCTATTGGGATCTTGGCCATGCATGAACACACGCCTGGTGTGAGTTTAAGCCACCAGGTCTGGGACTCGAACCGTGGTCAACTACGTGGGAGTCCAGCAACATAGCCATTATGTCAACTACTGGTCCCAATTCATTCATTTATTTTAATTTGACCAGAGAGACAGACAGAGAGAGAGAAGGAAAGTGAGAAAGCAAGCCCAGGTCCAGGACTTGAACTGTGGTTGGCCATGTGGGAGTGTCCAGCACCTTTACCACCACACCACTTGCTGGTCCCCAAAAGGATTTTCTTAAAAGGCAAAAGTTGTTCATTGAAAAGACTAGTTAAAAAGAAGGAAAGAAAGAGAGAGAGAGAGAGAGAGAAAGCCAGCCAGCCAGCCTCTGATGAGATTAATTAAGAAAAATGAAACAAGGCACAAATAGATACTCCTAGGAAAACAGTGGCAGAAGTACAGATTGGGCCAAGACTAAACTGTACAGGCTGGCCCCACAGCCTAAAAAAATATATTTTGTTTTGTTTTATTTTGTTTTGTTTTATAAAAAGACTAATCTTTATGCACTAAATTTTAATATTTAGACAAAACACAAAATTCTGTAGAAAATATAACTTACCAAAACTGACTGAAGAATTAGAATGCCTCAAGAGTCCTAAAAATTAAAATTATTGAATTAATATTAAGATTTCCTCAAAGAAAGCAAGTAACTCAAATGATTTTTACAAATGAATTCTATCAGGCCAGCCCCATGGCCTACTGGTTAAGGGAGCTGGATCCTATATGACCTCTGGAGATTTGAATCCCAGCCCCATTGGCTTCAAAAATACTTCAGGTATATGCATGCCCCAAATCTCAACAAATTGGAGAGATGGAAAAGAAGGGATTGAAACATGACCATGACCCATTGGGGGTCGTTTCCTTCTCTCTCTCTCTCTCTCTCTCTCTCTTTCTAAGTCTCTCTGGCAAGCACATGCACATTCTAGCAATTAAAAATAAAGGCAGTAAATGGCATAATGGTTAAGATGCTAGACTCTCACATGGCCAACCGTGGTTTAAATCCTAGACCCAGCAGCTTGAAAATCACACTAAACATAGATGCATGCCCAAAATTCAAGGAAAAGAATGAAAGAGAAGGGATTGCTGCATGTTCATCCTCCCTGGGGAGTGATTTTTTACTCTCCTTCTCTCTGTCTCTGTCTCACTCTAGTGACCACATGTGCCCTATGGCAAAAATCTAAAACAAACAAACAAAAATGGAAAGAAAATAACTCTATTAGATTTTTGAAGGTGCGATCATTCCAAATTTAGGTCACATCCTTCAGAGAACAGAAAAAGAGGGAATATGCCCCAATTTACTTCATAAGGCCTATAGATGGAGATAAGTGTGTGTGTGTGTGTGTGTGTGTGTGTGTGTGTGTGTGTGAATTATTTATTTATTTCATGAGCAAGAGAGGCAAAAAAAAAAAAGAGAGAGAGAGAGATGGCACCCCCATCAAAGTCCTCATGCAGTGATCCACCTTCAACTTCACCTCGCCATGGAACACAGGTAAATGCATGCTTGCCATGCTTAAGGAAATCTCCTGACACAAACTCAGAACCCTTCCACGTGGGTCAGCCTCACAGAACATCACATCTGACCACTACACAACCACCTGGCCCCCTGGCATGAGGCCATTCCAATCCTGACACCAAATCCAGATGAGGACAGAACAAAAGGAGAATTAGTGAAAATGTTATTCACTAACATAGATAGAAAAATGCAATTAAATATGTCAATAAAAAAAAAAAAAGAAACAAGAAATCATTTCTAAGTTGAGCCTATCTCAGGAATGATCCAGACAGCCTGGATCATAGCATGTACGTGTGGCCAGCATCTCAGGGATATAAGAGTGGCTTAATATTATAAAATCTATGTATACTATTCTTCACATCAAAAATTAAACAGGGATCAGATGGTGGCACAGCAGTAAAACACAATGCTCTGTGAGGCTGGCCCACAGGGGAAGGTCCCTGGCTCACCCTGGATCATGGCATAAAGGCCCTATTGGAGGTGCTATCTCTTTCTCACACATGAACAATTTTTAAAAAATCAAATAAAAATGTCATACCATCATCTCAATCAATTAAAAAATTATTTGAAAATAATTCAACTTGCATTTATAAAAACAGATAAAAACTTAGCAAATGAAAGGGACATTCTTTAACTTTATTAAGAATATCAACTCAAAACCTATAGCAAATATTGTTCTTAATTAGGAAACATTAAATACATTCATTCCCTTTAAAGCAGAAACAAAATGGCTACTAATCATTTCTATTCAGCACTATATTTGTGATTATAGCCAGCTTAGTAAGATAAGACATACACAGGGATAAGATTTGGGAAAAAACAAAACTGACATGATCTACAAATGATTAGACTGGCCTGTGGCACAGGAGTTAAAGTGCTGTGTATTGGGAGCTGGATCCAATGAGGCTTACTGTGCTTCAAATCTAGATGGGATGAGAAATTGAGGAAAAAGGATTGTGGCTGGATCACGCCCTATTGAGGATGGGTCTCTCTCTTTTCTCTCTAGCACATTCATCCTTTGACAATTAAAAAATATGATTTACAGGACTAGCAAATGGTGCAGTGGTTAAGGCACTGGACTCCCATGTAGTCGACCACAGTTCAAGTCCCAGACCTAGTGGTTTGAAACTCATACTGGGAGCATGTGTGTGCCTGCCCAAAGTCCCAAGAGGAGAATGGAGGAGAAAGGATTGTGGTGTGGCCCTCCCTCCCAGGAGGTGATTTCTCTCTTTCTGTCTCTCTAGTGAGTGCATGGCCCCAGCAAAAATCTCTCAAAAAAAAAAAGAGATTTACATGATTATGGATTATGATAGTCTACATAGACAATCAAAAAAATCCATATATATTAATTACAAGAAGTAATATAAGACTTTAGCAAAGTATTTGGCTATAAGAACAAATTGCAAAAAATTAACTACATGTCTAAGTATCTATGATAGAAAGTTAGAAAGTTTAATTGAAAAAGAACTTTTTACTCCTTTTCCATAACAGAATTTTAACTGAACACCTGGTTACCTAAGTATAGATCACATTTCTCAGCTTGCTTTAGAATTAAACATGATCTTGTTACTAAGTCACTAACAGAAATAAATTTCTATTGCTTATAAGCAACCCAGTATAAAATATTTTATTATAGCAGCCCAAACAAAATAAGACTCTTGAATCATTTGTAGGTTGTCTGTTTCTTCTCTTAGTTTTGTCATTTTTTCCCCATATCTGGGGTAAGTTTTGATACTACACATTACATATAAAAATCTATAATGCTCTATTTCATCTTACAATCCTCCAAAGAGAGTTTTTCTTCTGATAGACAGGCCATTTTAAGTCAAGACTGGGTTAGAGATTTCTTTAAAGCTACTCAAATCTTGGGAACCAGCAGTTAGCATAATGGCTGTGTCGCTGGACTCCCCCGTAGTCGACCGCGGTTCACTTCCCGGACCCGGCGGCTTAAAACTCACGCCGGGCGCGTGTGCGTGCGTGCCCAAGATCCCGAGAGGAGAATGGAGGAGAAGGGATTGCGGCGTGACCATCCCCCCTGGGGGGTGATTTCTCGCTTTCTGTCTCTATGTCTCTCTCTGTCTGTCTGGCGAGCGCACGCGCCCTACAGTGAAAATCTCTCCAAAAAAAAAAAAAAAAAAAAGCTACTCAAATCTTGGTATGCCTTTTTTTACAGTGTGTAGGTAGCCCTTTAGGAGTTTCAGCTGAAAACCTGGGGTGTTTACCAAGTCCGCTCCATTTAGAAGGCCTTAAACTCCCAACTTTCTCCAAAGCAAATGCTAAATTACTGAAATCTGCTCTGTTTTTAGCTGTTATAGAAGCTGTTTTCTGTTTGATTTCCTGAAGTATTGACTAGTACACAATCACTTGGGAATACACGAACACCTGGAGGGGAAATGGCTCACAACATTTTTGGCTCACTTCTTCGTGGCATTCCTCCAGTATCTCAGCCTCTCATGTCCTATTTGCTGGTAGAAGTAGTCTAAGTTTTTCCATCATAGCCAGAGGTCCACGTTCTCAGGGTCATTTTTAAAAAATATAGCAAAAGAGATGACAGTTGCCACAGTGATCCTTTAAAAATTTATATCACATTAAAATCATTCCTTTGTTAAAATCATTCACTGGCTTCTCATGTCACAGAGTTAAATTCCAAGTCCTTTCTAAGTCCCCACGCGATCAGATGCTCCATTACCTCCCTTAGCTCATCTTCCACTACTTAGCCACACTGGATGTCACTGTTTCAATACCAGGCACCATCCACCCTCGAAGCCTTTGCTGGCTCCCAGCAAACAATTTAACTCTTTCACTTCTTTCAAGACTTTGCTCAAATATTACTCTCTCCATTAAATCTATTCTGGCTACGCTATTTAAAACTGTAAATCCCCTTCTCTGTCTCTCAGTTTTCCTTACTCTGCTCTCTCTTTGTTGTTGTCATGGCTTCTATTGCACTCACTTACCTTCTTTTTTTACAATTCTATTTATTCATTCATTTATTTTAACTTGACCAGAGAGAGAGGTAGAGAGAAAGTGAGAAAGCAAACCATCAGGTCCTGGATCAGCCACGTGTCCAGCGCCCCGACCACCATGCCACCCGCTGGCCCAAAACTCACTCACCCTCTGATCTACTGTACAATGGGCTTATTTACTATACTTAGTGTTTGTTGGCTTTATTCTCTCACTAAAATGTAAGATCCAGCAGGGCAGGAATCTTTGTTTTGTTCAGTGATGTACCCTAAGCCTAAGCACTTAAAACACTAGCTGGCATAGTAAAAACTCAATTAATATTTAGTAAAGGAATAAATTAACTGACTTCTTGTATGACTTTGAAGGAAAATCATTTTCCATAAGTATGAGTAAGGACTCAGTTTGTTCCAGAAATGGGTGCAGGCACTGCAGGGATATAAAGAGGTCTATGACACATTACCCATCCTGAAAGCCACAAAGTTGGCCTACTAGAAAACAGGCAAATGTACATTTGGGCCCAAATAACTTTTGTTCTAATTAACATGTATATATTTTTTAAAGAATTATTTATTTAATCTTATTTATCATTATTATTTTTTTAACTTATTATAGAGCATGCAAGCTCACCAGAGAGATACACACAGAGAGAGAGAGAGAAAGAAAGTGAGAAACCAGGTCGCCAGGTCTGGGACTCGAACCACAGTTGGCCATGTGGGAGTCTAGTGCCTTAACCAGCATGCCACCTGCTGGCCCCTATATTTATATTTTAGGCTGCCTGTTGTTCATAAAAGTTGTTTATAGTATATGGAAATTCAAAGAAAGAAAATCTCAAGAAAAAGTTCATGAACATTTAACCCTATGATCTTCCATAGAGAGAAGCTACTACTAATTCTGACTGCTAGCAGCAGTGTCAATAGAAGCTTTAGTCACTTTAGTTTCCACTGTTTGTTTGGAGATGTTCTATTAACTCCATTACTCCATAAGTTCAAAGTCATCAAAGTGATGAATGCACTAGAAGACAACTATGACTTTAAGAATTAACAATAAGGGGGCTGGGACCAGTAGATGTCATAATGGTTACATCACTGGACTCCCATGTAGTCAACCACGGTTTGAGTCCTGGACCTGGCAGCTTGAAACTCACCCATGTGTGCGTTAGTGCTCAAGATCCTGACTGGACAATGGAAAAGAAGGGATTGCGGTGTAGCCATTCCTCCTTGGGGAGTGATTTCTTCCTTTCCATTTCTCTGTCTCTGTCTCTTCAGCAAATACAGGCGCCCTATAGCAAAATCCCTCTTAAAAAAATAAAAAAATAAGGGGACATCAGGTGGAATGGTGAGTAAGTCACTGGAGTCCCACATGGTTGACCATGGTTCAAGTCCCGGATTTGGTGGCTTGCTTTCTCACTGTCTCTCTCTGTCTGTCTCTGGTGAGTATGTGTGTCCTATAGCAAATAAGACATTATGAGAATAGTAATAATAAATTTTTAAAAATTTTAAAGAATCAAAAATAAATACACTGGCAAAGAAATAATTCTTGTACATAGGCAAAGAATGAATTATTTGGTAGCCCGAAGGACAACTAGCAAGTAAAATATAATGCTAAAGATGTTATGCATAGACAAGTGGTTCTCAGTTAGAGGTGATTTTGCTGCCTTGGGAACATCTGCCGATATCTGGAGACTTTTATAATTGTCAGAGGATGCATGCACTTGCCTAAGAGAAACAGAGAGAAAGCACTCTCAATAGGGCATGGTCACACCCAACCCCTTTCCTTCCATTTCTCCTTCCTGTTGGGATTTTGAGCTGTACCCACATGTACCTAGTGTATTTTTCAATATACCACGGCCAATATACAAACTGTGATAGGTCATGTGGGATCCAGCTTCCTTAACCACTAGACTACAGGGCTAGTAGCCCTCTGGAATCATGTTTTGATTTTCATAGCTTTGGCATCTAGTGGGTGGAAGTCATAGATACTGTTAACTATCCTACAGTATATAGGATAGACTCCCACAGCAAAGAATTCTCTAGTTCAAAATGCTAATACTGTCAACTGTTGAAAAATCCTGAGTTGGACAATAATCAACAAAAGATAAAACATAACTAAAAATAGAAAACTTTGGATGTCTAACGCAAAAATCCTTACCATTAACTTAGGGTAAAATTACTGCAGGAAATGTCTGAGAGTTCTTTGCAGAACTTAAATGCTAGACATAAGCATTATGCCACATGCCATGGTTCCTGCAGCACAATGCCCTCATGAATTTCTAACACAAAAGAAGGGATGTGATTTACCTACCTCAATATACTTTCTGGTGTCTACTTTTGCAAAACAAATTTCTAATCAAACATCAATGCTTAATTTTAAAGCTTCAAAGGACAGCTCATACTTCATACAACTTGGTGCTACATGAATAACTTAATAGTTTTTTGGTACAAAAACTATTGGTCTATAGATATGTATCTGTAGTTTGATGCCATAGATTCACAGAAATGATGAGAAAAACTAGTCAGAAGATAAAGCTAGGGGACCAGCAGGTGGTATGGTAGTTGGGGCCCTGGATTCCCACATGGTCAACCACGGTTCAAGTCCCGGACCTGGAGGGTTGAAAACCACAACAAATAAATAGATAAATAAATCAATAAATGTTTTAAAAAATAAAACTAGAAAGGGGAATTTAGGATAAAATGGTAAAAGTTTCAATGTTACATCAAAGAGTGAATTTGTGGGTAATGAAGGAGTTCCTTGTTTTTGGAGAAGGGAGTAATGTCATTAGAGGTCAAAGTTTTAGGCTTTTCTTGAAATGTTGAAGAATTTCAAAGGTCAGAGACTCTAAACAAGAAGACTAGTTTGCAGGCTACTTAATGACCTAAATGAGAAATGATGATGGCCTATCCCAGGGGCCTGATATTATAAAGGTACGTATATGATGAACTCGACATCTACGAAGTTTATAAAATAAACAAAGCTTAAAAGAAGTCCTAATAAAATAAAGACAATTTAATCAATAGACAGAAAGGAAATTAAAAAAAAAAAATAGGGCCAGATCATGTCATGGAGTAATAGGTAACACAGCTAGATCCACATGGGAGGCCCTCAGCGGACATCCCAAGACCTTCCTGTATACGCTGAGTACACATGCTTACCTGTTAGGCTTGGCTAAGGCTGGGAGTGGATCATAATGTGAAGACCCTGTTGGGGGTGCCCTTCTTTCCATCTCTCTCATGAAGTAAACAAACAAACAAACAAACTTTAAAAATTAAAAAGATAAGTATATGCCACATGGGGGAAAAGTATGAACCAGTTTACCTTTTGATTTTTCCTGAAGTGGTACCACAGTGCATGCCTCCTTGGTCTTCTTTATCCTATAGATTGTATGTTATTATAAAATCACTTGTATAAAAACCCAGGGCACATTGACTTTAAAATAACAATAAAAGACAAGTAGCAAACTTTCAGTGAACCTCACAGGTTGGATGGTAATATGGAAATCAAATAAATGTCAAAGAAAGGAAGCTCTTTCATCATAACTCATAGAATCAGAAGCAAATATAAGCCAACTCAACAGCATTGCTCTCACTAGCAAATCTCACCAGTGGCTGAGCGCCATGTCTAAGTTTTCCCATAGACTTTATCACACTTCTCACTAGTCATGACTCAGGCAATGCTAAGAAGGGTTAAAAGGCTATCTGCATAGATTAGATACCAACTATCACTTACTTGTGCCTTTCTGTCTATCGATTATCTCAGCGTGAATTTTTCATAGTTAACTTTTGTTCCTACTGGAATAGACCTAAATATGTGGATTATTAGGGGAAATAGACTGTGATTGAGTCTGCCATGGGCAAAATAGACCAGCAGAAGAATTCCACATTGCTTGTAACTGTACTACACTTTACAAGTCAGCAAAAATGTTTAAATATTCTTCACCTCTGGGATAATTATTATCAGTTCTATTGCCAGAGTGTGCTTTGAGATTCACTGCAAATTTCTGATTACCATTTGATTATTATAAAAATATTAGACTTCAATCTGAGTTTTGAAATCCAACACTCACATATGGAGGGGAAGAGAAGAGAGTAAGGGACTGTGGAAAGAACAAAAGAGTACTTCCCTGCTCTGCCAAGGCTGTTCCTTCACAGGGCGCTGTGCAATATGCAGAGGAGAATAAAATACTTGCAAGCAAGATGATATGTTCTCACTAGAATGGCTAAAATGAAGACATTTGTATTAATGGCAGGGAAAAGGACTAGCATCTATATCTGCCAAGCATTTCACACATACTGTGTCACTTAGCCACTATTCCATAACATGAATAAAATGCATTCAATTCATCTTTCACTGATTTAACTAAATTCACACTCAAGTCAGTGTAAAATGTTTAGAAGTAATTTTGAAGTAGTCAAATCACAAGTGGAAAACAAAAATGAAAAAACTGGGGTTGGTCTTTTAACATAGTGATTAAGGGAGTCAGATTCAACATGGCCAACTGCAGTTCAAATCCCAGCTCCATTGACTTGAGAAACACACCAGGCATTTGTGAGTATATGCCCCAAATCATGTCAGGATGGAGAGACAGAGGAAAGGGGATTGCAGTGGGACCACATACCATTGAGGGAGTTGCTTTCTTTCTCCCTATCTTTCTGGTGAGCACATGCAGCCTCTTGCAATTAAAACAAAAACTACTAAAATACAGTGGAAACAATAGGAAACAAAAAGAAGACTCAAAAGTGCGGGCTAACCTGGGGATGCTTTCCAGGCTTCCAGTTGAAGATGCTCATATACATCGAAGAAAGGGTAACAAGACTGGTCTGTACGGAATCAAAGCCCATTGCCACAGCAGCCCCATACACTCTTACCCCCCACCCTCCACAAAGGACACTGTGGCCCTGGAAAAAAATGACAAGCGAGGGTTAAGTGTCAGGGACGCAAGCATCTTGCTAAGGATGCAAACCTACTGTCTTTAAGGTGTGATATCCATGTTTCAAATGGTCCCTTCTTCTTTCTTTATCTCTGCTTCCATCCTTTCTGAACTACAGTTACTGCTGAGTACACATGCTTACCTGTCAGGCTTGGCTAAGGCTGGGAGTGGATCATAATGTGAAGACCCTGTTGAGGGGGTCTATCCCAATTCCACCACCTCTAATTCTGCCTGCTTTTATTATCATCATATTCTAGAAAGAGTAGTCTAGCTTTTTATGTTTTTATGGTATTTTTTTTTTAAAGGAAGTCTTTAAATTCTTTCTGGTAATGTCAGTTGAAAGCAGAGAGGGCCAGCAGGTGGTGGTGTGCTTAAGGCACTGGGATCCCACATGGCTGACTGTGGTTTGAGCCCCAGACTGGCAGCTTGCTTTCTTGCTTTCCTCACTTTTTCTGTCTCTCAAATTAACAATAATAATAATAAATTAAATTACATTAATAATTCTTTTAACAAAACAGAAAAGTATCTGCTTGTGAAGCTGAATAAAATGGCTAACTTAGATTCTCTTATAAAAAAAAAAATCAGTAAGCAGGAAAGAATTAGATTTACTAGCCAGAAAACCACATTCAGCAGTATTACTATAAGTGAGGGTTGGATTGCAGTGGTCTACCTGATTGATGGCATCTCGGAGTCAGCATGCAGCAGTCTTTTATGGATGTCTAGTGGAGATGAACTTAAGCTTTTTTGGCAACTTTGCAATCCTGGTAAGTATGGCATTTTGACACATTCTTTGAGCTCTTCTAGACCAAATGCTGTGGTGTATTCTAATTTAAATATATTATCATAATTATTTTCATTAAATGTACACTACTGCTTTTATGACATAATAAAGTGCATAACAAGATATACTGAGTCAGTCATTAAGTAAAGAAAATTAAACAACTGTAATTTAGCTAGTGTCTTCTCCAGGAGAATGTCTTTCCATTTCTACCATAGGGACTGTAGGAAGGAGTAGATTAAGGAATTGATTAAAAATTAGGATAAGGAGGGACAGCTAGTGACATGGTAGTTAAGACAGCTAGATCCCACATGGCCAACTCTATGGTTTGAATCTCAGACACAGCAGCCTGAGAGACACTCTAGGCATGTGTGCATATGTGCCCAAAATCTGAAGAGGAGAATGGAGAGGAGATTGTGGCATGGCTATTCCCTCAGGGTGGGGGTGTTTTCTCACTGTCTCTCTCCCTTTCTTTCTCTAGCAAGTGCATACACCCTATAGCAAATTAAATTTTTAAAAAATTAGAATAAGAAAAAAAAAAGATAGCTTCATAGATCTTCTAGTCATCACTATCCTTGCCTTATTTTAATTAGAATTCTCAGAATATTGATACATTCACATTGAAATAAAAATCTCTCTAGAGTCTTCTGTATGTCGTCTACTACTTTGAATCTTACCACTTTCCTGCCTTTAAGTAAACCATCCAAAGGTGTAAATTGTGGGGGGTTTTGTTTGTTTTTGTTTTTTAATTTGCCGTAGAGCACACACACTTGCTGGAGAGACAGACAGAGAAAGAGAGGAAATGGGAAAGCACTCCCCAGGGGGATGACCATGCCACAGTCCCTTGTCCTTCATTCTCCTCCTGGGATTTTGGACACAATGCACATACACAGCCACAGTGTGTCTTTCAGTCTGCCAGGACTGGAGTTCAAACCATGCAATTGGCCATGTGGGATCCAGATTTTTTGTTTGTTTGTTTATTAGGGTTTTTTAAAGGTTTCTCCCATAGGGTACATGCACTTCCCAGACAGAATCAGTAAAAAGGAATATGAGAATTCATCCCCCAGTGGGGATGGCCACACCACAATCCCTTCTCCATTCTCCTCCTGGGTTCTTGGGCGCACACGCCCAGTGTGATTTCCAAGCCACCAGGTTTAGGACTTGAACCACAGCTGACCATGTGGGAGTCCAGCAATGTAACCACTATGCCATCTGCTAGTCCCTGAGGATCTAGGTGTTTTAACCACCACACCATCTGACTGGCCTGAAAATTGTTTGTATAAATCACAAATACAATATTTAGTGGGACTAGAATTATATTAAATGTTCGCATGCTTATATGCAACCTTTAATTTTTCCTCTTTTGGGAAACGATCATTTCTTTTGATCAAAAACATAGATTTTGTTTTCAACAACTAGATTTTGTGGGTAGGAAGGTGGATAAACTAGTGTCTTCTGAATACAGGAACTTGATGAGAAAGTAGAAAGAAATATATGGCAACATACTCAAGACCAGGAGGGATGAAATAGTTGAATAATTTGAATTTTGCTATTTTCAATAATTATATCCTTAGTAGTAAAGCTGAAGGTAAAATTCCAAATAAATAAGAAATACATGGGGTCAGCAGGTGGCATGGTGGCTAAGGACGCTGAACTCTCACATGGCCAACAGTGGTTCGAATCCTGAACCTAGCGGCTTACTTTCTCGCTTTCCCTCTCTCTCTCTCTCTCTCTCTCTCTCTCTCTCTCTCTCACTCTGTCCCTTTCTGGTCAAATTAAAATAAACAAATAAATAAATAAATAAATAAATAAAGTTAAACAAAATAATTCTTTAAAAAATACAATTATAACTTGAAAGTAAGAAGGGAAAGCTACTGATGTATACATGTAAAAAATTCTAAACCTAGTCTTTATTGGGTAAACACTGGATATAAGGTATTCTGCACATAACTCACTCGAAAATAATGTTTTGTTTGAAATTATTAATGAACAAAGAAATTGTTAAAGATTAGAGTATTCTAAAATATAAATATCAACTTGAAGTATTTAAAAAGAAACACTATGTAAAGGACCTTCATCCAATGACAGTACTGCACTTAATAGTAAGAAAAATGGTTCTTTAAAGTTTGTTTCTATCATGTCACAAAATTGTATGAATTAATTTGCTTTCATTTTCCTTTTCCATAAACTTAAGATATTACCGTTATATAAATATGACAGAAATTATGAAATGTCCCTTGACTGCTTAAAAAAATACATGTAAATTCAATGCACTGTTGCTGTATTAAATAAAAATAAAGTTACCTTTTCTCATCTTTTGGGTTTCTAGAACTGCTTTCCTCCAACTACTTTCAAACAGAAAACAACTGTCAAGAGAACTTCTGGTGACTTTTGAAGTCTCAAATTGGATTCCAGGAGTTAGCACTGACATTTTTTCTTCTTTCAAGAATCCTGATGAAAGTGAGAGGCTGTTCCAGAAACGGGACACAAAATACAAAGAAAACAAGGTATTTCAGAAGTAAGTATATATATATATTTTTTTTTGGGGGGGGGGGGGAGATTTTCGCTATAGGGCGCATGCGTTCGCCAGACAGACAGAGAGAGACATAGAGACAGAAAGCAAGAAATCACCCCCCAGGGGGGATGGTCACGCCACAATCCCTTCTCCTCCTTTCTCCTCTCGGGATCCTGGGCACGCACGCACACGTGCCCGGTGTGAGTTTTAAGCCACCGGATCCGGGACGTGAACCGTGGTCGACTACGTGGGAGTCCAGCGACATAGCCATTACGCTAACTGCTGATTCCCTGAAATAAGTATATTTTTCTAATTTGTTTTTCATCACACAGATTAAACACTAACAAAGATTAAAATGAAAAGTTTACTTATAACATATAAATACATATGCTTGGGATTTTAGGCAAGAGGTCTTTAAGAATAAAGGAAAAATATGTAGATAGAATGTTTTCTTTTAAGCTTAAAATTTAAAATTTTTTTAAATAAATCTTCACATTGCCAGGTTATAGATATCTGGCAATACAAAAAAAAAAAAAAAAATGTAAAGCCCAACATCAAATTGTCTACAAGCCAAGAGAATACATAGGGGTCTTGGCACCAGTAGTCGGAGTAATGGCTGTGTCGCTGGATTCTCATGTAGGCCACCACAGTTCAAGTCCCAGGCCTGGTGGCTTAAATTTACTCCGGGCATGTGTGCATGGGTGCCCAAGATCCCGAGAGGAGAATGGAGGAGAAGGGATTGTGGCGTGTCCATCTCCCATGGGGGGTGATTTCTCGCTTTCTGTCTCTTTGTCTCTCTGTGTCTCTCTGGTGAGCGCATGCGCCCTATGGCAAAAACCTCTCAACAACAACAACAAAAAAAGAATACATAGGGGTCTCTTGAAAATTACCATTATAAAATATATTTGTGCCTGAAAAGAAGACAAATTCTATGCTCCATGGAAAACAAACATGTCTTAAAGATAGCCATTACTTTTATTCTAAACAAGGGTACAAAAAGAATAATCTCTTATACATCCTGCTTATTTAATATATTAAGCATATATTCAATTCAATAATATATATTAAGTATCTATTATGTGCAGTGAATTACTAAACTCCAAAGAGGGTACAACCATGAGCAAAACAAACCTCCTACTCTTAGTAGTCCAGAGCAATGGCGAACAATGACTATGGTTACAATTTGTTGAATACTTTTTCCAGGCTCCTCGCTGGGCATGCCATTTCCATTTTCTCCAATCTGGCTATCCAGAGATAGCCACTTTCACTATGCTCGTTCATTCCTACAAAATACCTTGTTTCCTGGGGCTACTGTATTGCTTAGGTATTGCTCAAGGTACTGGAGAAATACGCTAAACAAAACAGTTCTTGCCCTTCGGGAACTTAAAATTCAGTGAAAAAAGCACAGACCGTGAAACAGATCATGCAGCTTCACTAAGTGCTGTGTTGGGGAAAGAACTCAAGGTGCTATGAGAGCACACAGGAGGGAATCCTATCCCAGTGCAGGGCATCAGAGAAAGCTTTCTGGAGAAAATGAACAAAGCAACGGTGTGGAAGAAAAGGCAGAGATGATCCCTAGTGAGAAGAGGTATGTAAGACTCCAAGGTGAGAGGCCACATGGTTGTCACCTGAGTGTGCCATGAGTGTGGCTCTGATGGCTGGGGTGCATGCACGTGTGTTACACATGAGCAATGGGCAGAGGCAGGGGGATAAACAAGAACATGAACCAGAATGTCTGAGGAGGGAAGAGAGTGAAGGCAAAGGGAAGAGAAGAAGAAGAGGAAGAGGGAAAAGGGGACAGAGGGAGGAGGGAGAGACATGGAGGCAGCCTCAGAGACAGGAGGTGCTGGGAGGCCAGCCATTTCCAAGGAAGGCTACTCCTGAGGAGCCGGCTGTGTCAAATCCTGGGGAGGTTATTGAGTGTAACATGAGGAAATGAGCTAAAAGTAAAACAGGAGGACATCTTTGGATTTGGCAATCAGATCTTGGGTCTTCCTGAAATGGTAGTGTTGGGAGTTAAAGATGATAGTGGCAATCACACAGTAAAGGTTACAGAGTGGGGTGCAATGCATGAGGAAATGCAGTCAGAACAACAAAGAGAAGGGGAGAACTCAGTGTAGTGCCAAAGGCCTGCTTGGGCTCTTCAAACTCATCTGCCACATCCTCTGTCCTGGCCCACACTTCCTTTCCTGCAGCAAGGCTTAGAGGCTTATCCTCCGATGCCACCACCACCCTCTCTACCCTTAAATTTGGTCCTCCTTCCAACTAACAAAGAAGAGTGGCTCGTTCTTTCTTAGATATCCTTTAAGTCAAGTTCTTTTGATTTCATTGATTTGTTGCTAAAGACATGAGAAAACAAACAAGACAACCATAAGGGCAATAACAATAATACAACCTGACAACAAAACTAAAATACGAAGAAAATGATAATTCCCCAAATCGTAAGACTCTTGAAATCTCAATCTAGACTCCACTCTAAGAACTATTTTTTTCTTTTATTTCTAAGGTGAAGATACCAGGCACCTTTTCAGCTTTAAGGCAGCCTCTCCTCCCTCTTGGAAGCCTCCACTTCAAGGACAGAAGAAGCAATTCGGGACTAGCAAGAAACGCTTCCCACCCTCCAGGGGGACACTTGAATTTCTGAACTTTTTAGACCAGAGCTGCACCAAGAACAGCCTTCCTGGGTCATTTTATCCTACCATGTCAAGAGACTTATTCCAAGAAATAGACTTTATTTTTTAAGATCACATGATAAGTGTATGAACATTCAGTATACTATTATCTTTCCAACTTTGTTAATATTTGAAATTTTCTGTAATAAAAAAATTTTAAGCCAGTGTCTGCACTCTTTGGCAGAAATTGAAAGACCAAAGATGTGACAGTAGAGAGAGTAAGAGTGGATACCAGAGACTGTAAGGGAAGGGAGTGGAGAATTGGTGAGAGGGAAAAAGGAGAGAAACATTTAACAGACAAAAGAACATAAAGTTCTTTCTTTAAAAAAAAAAAAAAAAAAAAGAGAAAGGCTATGATGTTTGCTTTAAAAATAAAAATAACAACACCACCTATAACCAGAGGGGAAAAATCCCAGTGGGTCACTTGGTGGTGTGGTAGTTAAAGACAGGATCCTATGTGGCTAGTCCAGACTGGGTGGCCTAGTGGGGGCCAGCAGCAGGGCCAGCAGGTGGCCTAGTGGCTGTGGCACTGGACTCCCACATGGTCAACTGCAGTTTGAGTCTTGGACTTGGAAACTTGAAACTCATGCCAAGCACATATGCATGCATTCCCAAAATCCTGAGGAGAAGGGATTGTGGCATGTCCATCCCCGTTTGGGGGTGTGGGGGGGATTAATCACTTTGTCTCTGTCTTTCTGTGTCTCTAGTGAGCATACATGCCTTATAACAAAAATCTTTTGGGACCAGCAGTTAGTGTAATGGCTATGTCGCTGGACTCCCATGTGGTCGACCGCGGTTCGAGTCCCAGACTCTGTGGCTTAAACTCACGCCGTGCATGTGTGAGTGTGTGCCCAAGATCTTGATAGGAAAATGGAGGAGAAGGAACTGCAGCATAGCCATCAACCTTGGGGGGTGATTTCTCGCTTTCTGTCTGTCTTTCTGGCGAGCGCACACACCCTGTCGTGGAAATCTCTCGAAAAAAAAAAAAATCTCTCTTAAAAAAAGAAAAGAAAAACCTGCTGGGTTCATGTATGTGTGTGCTCCAAATCCCAAGAGATGAATAGAGGAGAAGGGATTGTGGTTTGGACATTCCCCCGGTGGGTTCTTTCTTACTTTCCTTCTCTCTTTCTCTCTGGCGAATGCACAAGCCCTTGAGGCCCCCCAAATAGCCAAGACTTGCAAGAATGTATAATTTAAGGAATGTGCTAAAATATTTAAAAAAAACCAAACAATGTTTTTGATCTGATGTTTCCTATAAACATGGTCTCTACTTCATTCTAGTGGAAAGACAAAAATTAAAGCTATTTTCTAGTAAAAGGACCATTAAAACACACACACATAGGAACAATCATAAAAAAGAACAAAGTACATATGTTCTAGGACAGGCAATACAAAACTCATGCAAAACAGACGCCTTCTCAAATTAACAGTAAAGGAATTAAGTGTGAGATACTCTATTTAAAACTAATAGCTGGTAAGATAATTACTGTATTTTCAAGGCAACCCAAACAATATGGGTATATTCAAACATTTAAAAATACATATTACAAATATTTTTAAATTAGGATTTTCTTTTTATCGCCTACATCATAACTAGAAGGAAATGTTAAATGTTTACTTATTCATTATTCATCTGTACATTTATTCAGTCATTTAGTAAAAACGTATTGAAGGTCAATCATGTCAGGTACTAAGGATGTAATAATAGTAAACAAACCAGGTAAGGTCTCTGTTTTCCGGAAGGTTTGTTGGGAGAAATCAGACAGTAGGTAGACAAATAAATGAACCAAGTTGTTTAAGATAAAGCACAATGAAAGTTATTTCAGTTCTTAATATTGGCGATAGTGATGTTCTATAAAGTCACTGTGAGCGCTGAATTAATGAATACAGTTATATCCATAGGGGATATAACTGCAGACACCAAAATCCTTCAATGCTCAAATCCCTTCTATAAAATGACATAGTGTTTGCATATAACCCATGTACACAGCTTAAAATTCACCCTGGTCACATGTGCATGGGTGCCCAAAATCCCGAGAGGAAGATGGAGAAGGAATTGTGGCATGGCCACCCCCCTGGGGGGTGATTTCTGACTTTGTCTCTCTTTCTCTGTCTCTTTGGCAAGTACACATGCCCTATAGCAAAAATCTCAAGAACAAATGCCCTAAAACAAAAAATCCTAACAAAAAAAAAAAAAAAAAAACAAAAAAAAAAACACCAGACTTCATAGTTTTCATGTGGGAAGAAGATAATTTATGAAAAATGTTTGTTTTATGTAAAAATGATACTACTTTGGATATACTGAATTAAGTATAATAGATTACTTAATCTTATCTTTTTTTACCTTTTGAATATGGCTTCTAGAAATTTTAAAATTACATAAGTGACTTGCAAGAGGGAGAGGAGAATAAGATAAAGTTAGAAAGACAGCTGTGAATGCCATTCCTTGGGACATTTCTGCCTCTGCAGTCCTTAGGCCTGCTGCTTCTAGAAGAACATTCTTGACAAACCTGCTGTGGTCTGGTTCCGTACAAGCAAAATTCACCTTTAGCTCCAGTTCCTGTACCAGGCTCCTACTGTGACCCACAATGAGCCCTATTTTAAGGGCACTACTGTTGTCAATGGAGAGTTCAAAAACCTAAGCCTTGGTGACTTTAAGGAGAAATATTTGATGCTTTCCTTCTGTCCTTTGGATTTCACCTTTGTGTATCCTACAAAAAGTATTACTTTTAATCACAAAGTGACTGAATTTCATGCTGTGAACTGTGAAGTTGTGGCAGTGTCAGGGAACTCACACTGTAGCCAACCTGCCTGGATGCCTGGATAAATACACCAAGGAAGAATGGCAGTTTGGGCCACATGAACATTGCACTCACTAGGATTTAACTAAACAGAGTTTGCAAGACAACGGTGTGCTATTAGAAAGTACTGGTGTTCCTCTAAAAAAAAAAAAAAGAAAAGAAAGAAAGAAAAAAAAAAAGGAAAAAAGGGACCAGCAGTTAGCATAATGGCTATGTCGCTGGACTCCCATGTAGTCGACCATGGTTCATGTCCCTGACCCAGTGGCTTAAAACTCATGCCTGCGCGTGTGTGTGCGTGCCCAAGATCCTGAGAGGAGAATGGAGGAGAAGGGATTGCAGCGTGGCCATCCCACCTGGGGGGTGATTTCTCGCTTTCTGTCTCTATGTCTCTCTCTGTCTGTCAGGTGAGCACACACGCCCTATAGCAAAAACCTCTAAAAAAAAAAAAAAGGAAAAGAAAAGAAAGAAAGAAAGTAAGTCCTGGTCTTGCACTAAGAGGTCTATCCATAATTGACCCCAATGGAGTCATCAAGTACCTGAGTGTCAATGAGTGCGCTCTCTTCCAGTGAGCCAAAGCGTGGGAGGGACCCTCTGCTTGATGAAGGCATTCCTTGGAAGGCCATGGAGAAGTCTGCCCAGCAAACTGGACACCAGATTCTACGACCACGCCAAGTCCGACTGCTTCCAAAGAGTACTTTGAGAAGGTAAATCAGTAATCATCCCGTGTGCCTGCAGCTCCCCACCAGGAAAGACCCACAGCTAGAACTCATTGTTAGAATTTCAAAAATGATTATGTGTAGAAGGCAAAAACAAATTATGCTTGTATTCATAACTGCTACTCTGTTTTTGTAACCTGCCTAAGGCTTTTAAAATGTCAGCACCTGTCTTAAGGAGTCCTTATGTATTGGTAACATCTTGATGGTAACTAGTTTTTACAGACTGCCTAGTTCACCCATATTTTATATCATATCTTCAGTGGGTAAAGGAATCTCTTATTTCTTCACCTTACTTGAACATTTGTCTCCACTAAAGTAGTACAAAAAGCATCAAAATCTTCTGACCAAGGGTCCTGAAATTTTCTAATTTCTTTGTATAAAACTGAATTTTCTTTTAAGCTAACAAAGATCATAGTTTTAAGTTGTTAGCATCAGCAGTCTAACTCTCACAATGGATGTACATGTGACTGAAACAATGTAAACCATGTTATTAAAACAAAACAAAACAAAACAAAAAAACCCAACAACATGGTGGCAGGCTAGCAAATGGTATGGTGGTTAAAGTGCTTGATACCAACATGGCCAGCTTCACAGTTCGAGTCTAGGACCTGGCAGCTTGAAAGACAAGCCAGGCAGCATGAGCGTATGTGCCCAAGATCCCAAGAGGAGAATGGGGGAGAGGGGATTGCCATGTGGCCTTCATCCTGAGGAGTGATTTCTCATTTTCCCTCTCTCTCTCTCTTTGTCTCTCTCTCTCTTTAACACACACACACACAAGCACATGTACCCTATGGCAGAAACAAAAAAATCTAAAAACAAAAAACATGGTGGCACAGAGACTTAAAAAGACAAGATAGCATTGGGACCAGCAGTTGGCATAATGACTGTGTCACTGGACTCCCATATAGTTGACCATGGTTCAAGTCCCAGACCTGGTGACTTAAACTCACGCTGGGTGCATGTGCATGTGTGCCCAAGATCCCGAGAGGAGAATGGAAGAGAAGGGATTGTGGTATGGCCACCTCCCAGGGGGTGATTTCTTACTTTCTGTCTCTCTCTATGTGGTGAGCACACGTGACCTATAGCAAAAACCTCTCCAAAAAATAAAAAGAAAAGACAGCACATATCTGATATTTTAGGACTTTATAAGCCATAACAAACAGGATTTTTAAAAAATAATTATTTTATTTATTTTATTTTATTTTTCAAATTTGACCAGAAAGAGGTAAAGTGAGAAAGCAAGCTGCCAGGTCTGGGACTTGAACTACAGTGGACCATATGGGAGTCTAGTGCCCTAACCACCACAACTGACCTGCTGGCCCCAAGAGTTTTATTCTAAGTGTATCAAAAATCCATCAGAAGGCTTTGAATAGAGAGAAACATATCAGAAGTGGGTGAAAAGTACACCTCAATTAAAAAGGTGCATAAAGGACACTGTGGAACACAAAGAAGGGAACTGCTAATTCTCAGGAAAGGCTTTAGGAGATGACCCTTAAGCTAAGTCTTGAGCTAAGTTCGGGTCAAGAGGACTGTGTCTGCCCTCTCGCTAGAGTACAATTGTTGGGTGATGACACAGAAGCATTAAAAGGATCACTCTGTTCAAGGAAGACAAGCAGTTAAATACAGCTAAAAATTCTAAATCTGTATCTTTAGTCCTGTGTTCTGAGTAATGGGCATATATAAATAACTGCTAATTAGATACCTTTATCTAAATATCTCAAGTGCATCTCAAATTCAGTGTGCCCAAAACTAACCTCCTGTTTCCCTATCAAGGTATGTTTCCTGCACTATTCCCTGGGAGTGCCTGGTGTCACCGTCCTCCAGTTACACAAGGGGGAAGAGTGGAAGGCAACATTGATATCTCTCTTACCTCTTAATAAGTCATTCAGCAGGTCTTGTTCGTTTTACCTAAGTATCTCTTAATCTGTACACTCCCCTCCCCTCCATGTGCATTCTCTCTCCCTCTCTCTCTTTTTTAGTTTAGTTTAATTTAATGATAGAAAGCACATGCATACTCATGAGAAGCTGAAAGAGAAGCACCTTCGATTGGCTCTTGTCGCACCATGATCCCTCCTTCCTCATCACTGTAGCTCATCAGGATCTTGAGCGTGCATGCTTACTGGTGCATTGGAAGTCAACCAGCTGGGGATCCAAAACTGGTAGTTGACCACGTGACTTCCAGCACTGCAGTTCAGGACCTATGGGCTGTGCCGTGGAGGCTGGGCCTAGGGAGTAAGTTTTTAACTGTCTCCTTATATCCACTCACATTCCCACAATCTAAAATTTGAATTTAAAAACCCTAACAAAAGTGTCAAAACTTTTTAAAAAATTATTTTTTTTTGAGAGGTTTTTTGCTATAGGGCATGTGCGCTCGCCAGACAGACAGACAGGGAGAGACATAGAGACAGAAAGCGAGAAATCACCCCCCAGGGTGGATGGTCATGCCACAATCCCTTCTTCTCCATTCTCCTCTCGGGATCTTGGGCACGCACGCACACGCATCCAGCGTGAGTTTTAAGCCACCAGGTCCGGGACGCGAACCAGGGTCAACTACATGGGAGTCCAGCAACATAGCCATTACGCTAACTGCTGGTTCCCAAAAAAATTATTCTTTTATCTTCATTGTACCGTTTGTACCTGGAGAGCAGAAAGGAAAGAGGAAAAGGGGGAAACAGAAGAGCCAGAAGCTTTCAGTCAGCTCTTGTCCAGTTAATATGACTACAGAGCTGACAAATAGCCTCCTGGACTTTTCAACCGATGGATGGTTCCTTACGGGATTCTGAGATGAAAGCAGTCCATGACATTCTCCTGTCCTGAGGTAGCTTGCTCACTTGTATTGAGTGTGTTTGTTTCAAGCTGTCGCATCCAGGACTTGAACTGCAGAGTCAATTGGCCATGTGTGATGCAGTGCCTTAACCACCAAGCTACCTGATAGACCCCCTCCCCCCATTTAAAAAAAAAAAAGATATTTGCAACAGAGTGCAAGTACTTCCTTTGAGAGAGGCAGAAAATGAGAGGGAAAGTGAGAAATCTCTCCCCAGGGGGTTACGATCATGCTGTAATCCATTTTCCTCTCAGGATTTTGGACATGCTTGCACATGCACCAGCATGCTTTTCAAGCTGCCAGGTCTGGGACTTGAACCAAACATCTGGCCAGCTGGCCATGTTGGATCAAGCACCACCTGCTGGTCCAATACTGGCATTTTTATTCTCGTTGTTGAACCCTTTAAGCAGGTTAGGGAGTCTCTCTTCCCCTTGGCTCCTTATCACTGGACACCCTGTCTACTGTGAAACCCGAGAGATACCCTGGAATGCTGAGAGGATAATTTTTTTCTCTGGACCCTATCCACTATGCTTCAAAATTTAAGCTTAACATTGTAATCTTGTCTTCTCAGCAATTATCTTAGGTGGTGAGCTTATGAGAGATATATATTACATGTGGTTCTAATGAATACAGAGATTAAATCTAATAACTTTAAGATGTTCACATATGACAAAAAATTCTTACAGGAAAATTCTCTAGCACTCCTGAATCAGTGTGTGGAAATCACTGGAGCCCACCTGCCACTTACGCCTTGTGTTTCCAATTAATCCACTCTCCACAGAGAAACTAACCTCCTGTTTCCTTATCAAAGGATGTTTCCTGCCCTATTCCCTGAGAGTGCCCGGTGTCCAGCAGTCTTCTAACAAAGTCATTCAGCTGCTCAGAACCCTTCCATCAATTTCCATTACTCTTGGGGTAAAGACCAAAATCTTAACGTGGCATACAAGACCCAGTAGCCCCTCTTTATCTGAAGGGGATCTGCTCCAAGACCTCCTGTGGATGCTTGAAACCACAGATAATACAGAACCCTACGTATACTGTATTTTTTCCCTATCCATACGTACCTATGATAAGGTTTAATTTATAAATCAGGGACTGTAAGAGATTAATAATAACCAAGGGCTTGTGCTGTACACAGACACAGACTATTGTGGTTCAAATCCTGGTCCTGGGGACTTGAGAAACATGCCAGTCAAGTATGTATGTGTGTTCAAACCCTGCCAGGGTAGGGAAATAGAGGCAAAAGGACTGTAGCATGACCACGCCCCATGGAGGGATGATTTCTCTCTCTTCGGCAAGGCCACATGTCATCTTGGTGTGAAGTCAGGTGACATGGAAAGGCCACATAGAAAGGTTCCAGCTGACATCCACAGGTAAGTTCTCATCAACAGCCAGCATCAGCCATCAGACATGTTGATGAATAAACCTTCAGATGATTCCAGTCCCAAGTCTTCACATCTTCCAGCTGAGGCTCCAGACAATGTGAAACAGTGCCAGACTGCACTTGCAGTGCACTGCCTGAACTCCTGACCCACAGGATCGATGAGCACAATAAATGGTTGTTTTGCACCACTAAGTTTTGGAGAAATTTGTTATGCAGTCATAGTAACTGGAACAGTACTTCTTTGTGACTCCCAGCTTGCAGCAGATGGCTCACGGTGGCTTTCTTTCTGAACATGCCCTTATTTCAGGAACCTGGGGATTTCCTCTCGTGGTCCCTAGCTCAGCCACATATGCATAAAACACCCTTACATTTTGCTCAGCATTTGAAATAGACCGAAGCAAAACAAGGCCCCTTCCATGTCAGCTGAGCACGCCACGTTGGCCAGAAGTTCTTAGAATAACTTTTCAATGACATAAAGAACTGAAGAATTTAGTTTCTTTTACATTTATTTTAAAAAAAATACAGAAAAAATACAAATGGTCAACACAAAGTTCCACTAGTACTTAAAAACAAAATAACGAGCTACTACTTTAGCTAATCAAAATGGCAGGGATTCTTAAAATATGAATAATAGTGTAAGAAAGGTTTCAAGGGGACAGGTACCCTCGAAAAATTTTAGTATGGGACCAGCAGATAGTGTAATGACTACATTGCTGAACTCCCATGTAGTCAACCGCAGTTCAAGTCCCGGACCTGGTGGCTTAAACTCATGCCGGGCACATGTGCGTGCATGCCCAAGATCCTGAGAGGAGAATGAAGGAGAAGGGATTGCAGTGTGACCATTCCCCTTTGGGGGCTGATTTCTCGCTTTCTGTCTCTCCATCTCTCTGTCTTTCTGGTGAGTGCACATGACCTATAGCAAAAACCTCCGAAAAAAAAAAAATTCAATAGGAACATGTGTAGATACAACAAGCCAAAAACAATCTAGCAATACATGCACCAATAATGCTATTAATATGTGCTTTTTCAAAAAGAAAAACCAAACTTTTGTTTGCTTGCTAGCTCTATATTGGGCACATGCACTCACCAGAGAGGGGGTAGGGATAAGAAAGCACTCCCCAGGAGATGGTCACGATGCAATTCCTTCTCCTCCATTCTCTTCTCAGGATTTTAGGCATACAAGCCCAGTGTGTTTTTCAAACTACCAGGTCTTGGGCTTGAACCAAACAGCCAGCCATCAGGGATCCATTTGCCTAAACCACAACACTACTGGCTGGTCCCTAGAAAAACTTAATTTATTTTTTTAAAAGAGATTTTTGCTATAGGGTGTGTACACTCAGCAGAGAGGCAGAAAGCAAGAAATAACCCTCCGGGGGGTGGATGCACTGCAATCCTTTGTCTTCCATTCTCCTCTTGGGATTTGAGCACAAATGCACATGCACCCAGTATGAGTTTTAAGCCACCAGGTCTGGGATTCGAACCATGGTCACCTATGTGGGAGTCCAGCAACGTGACCATTATGACATCTGCTGGTCCTTCGAAAAACTTTTTTTTAAAAATGTTTATTTAGGGGATCTATCAGATAGTGTTTATGTTGCTGGACTCTCACAAGGCCAACTGCAATTTGAGCCCTGTACCCAGTAGCTTCAGAATCATGCTAGCCATGTGTGCATGCATGCCCATGATTCCAGGAGAATGGAGAAGGGATTGCAGCGTGACCATGCCCTGTGTGGGAGGTGATTGTCACTTTCTCTCACAAGCTCTGTCTCTCTGGCAAGCATACACACCCCATGGCAAAAACTTCTTTAAAAAAAAGTTTACTTCTTCCCTGAGAGAGACAGAGAGAGACAGCACCACCAATAGGGTCTTGATGCCATGACACACAAACCCAGGATCATGGTAAGAACACGCCTGGTGTATGCAGGGAGATCTCTAGATGCGAATGAAGAACCTTCGCACCAGGACTGCCACACAGAGCATCACATCTCACTACTAATCACTGTCTGGCTCCTGTTACTTTTGATCCAGCAATTATACTTCCAAGAATTCATCCTAAACGAGTAACTATTGATACACATAACTATTTATCTTCAAAGGTATAAAATTTTGTATTTCTTATAGTAGAAAAGAGGTTGGAAATAATCCAAACAGCAAACAGAAGATGGTAAGATCATCTTTATTCTTAGTTTTGTTTGGACCAAAGTAATTATCAAGTGAACACAGATGAGTTATGGATTCATTGAGAAAGCTAGCTATTCATAAATCCAGGCACAGTGATAGAAGTTGAAATTCAAAAATTACTAAGTCACAAAAGCATACAGTTTACTAGTAGAAAAAAAGTAAATAAACAATTATAGTTCATTATGATAAAACTATGTTCAAATTCTGTGGTACAAGTCTTTGCTGACCTGACCAGAATGGAGAAGTAGGAGGGTTTTGTTTCTAGAGAAGTGTTGTTAAAGCTAAGTCCCGAGGTTTTGACAAGTAGAAATTAACTGTGGGAGAGATGGTTGAATGTCCACAAAAATTCTTGCTTCGTCTCCCAAAATAGAGTTTCTCCTGGGAAGTGGCTGCCTCCCTGGGTTGGAAACGTGAGCAAACGTCCTGTGGAACACACTCTGCAAGCAGCTTTTAAGAAGCAGGTCTTTCTCCATACCTCCTCCTTGCCCTTCTGAGGATCAGATGTAGAGGGGAGTGAGCACTAAAGACCAGCAGGGCCTGAGCTTCTTATCAAGTGAAAAAAGATGCTACTGACCAGGAACACCTGTCTCGGCACTGTTATAAGTGGAGAAGAAAAACTTGTTTTTTTGGAAAAGTCATGATGTGTTTTTCTGTTTCCTATGCAAAAATGTGTCACTTTTCCGACGACCTAATAGCTCTCTCTCTCTCTTTTTTTTTTTTTCCGGAGAGGTTTTTGCTATAGGGCGAATGTGGTTGCCAGAAAGAGAGAGACAGAGAGACAGAAAGTGAGAAATCATCCCCTAGGGGGGATGGCCATGCCACAATCTTCTCCTCCATTCTCCTCTTGGGATCTTGGGCACACATGCACACACACCCGGTGTGAGTTTAAGCTGCCGGGTCCAGGACTTGAACTGCAGTTGACTACGTGGGAGTCCAGTGACATAGCCAATAGGCTAACTGCTGGTCCCATGACCTAATAGACTTCTGAATATTAAATCACAAAAATGGGGGCCGGCAGGTGACATGGTGGTTACTGTGGACTTCCACATGGCTGACCACAGTTTGAGTCCTGGACCCCATGGCATGAAAATCATGCTGGGCGTGCGTGTATGCATGTCCAAGATTCAAGGAGGACAATGGAAGAGATGGGATTGTGGTGTAGCCATTCTCCCTGGAGGGTCATTTCTATCTTTCCCTTGTACTGTCTTTCTGGTGAGCGCACATGCCTATCGCAAAAGCCTTCTAAAAAGAAAAATCACTAAAATGTTCAGGTCTTTTTGTCACTACAGTTAGTGATATGCTAATACATGTTTTTGTTTTAAATTCCTGAGTAATTTATTTGCTTTCTTACTCAAATACATTAAGTACATACTACAGACAAATCAATATGCCACATGCATGAGAAATACAAAGCTAAATACAGACTCTGCCTTTAAAGAACTTCCAGTACAGAAGAAAAAGATGGTAGCCATTCATATGACTGTAAGGCATTTATGTGTAAAATTAAGTTCTAGGAGATATTTAAAGTTACAGAGAAATTAAAATGAAAGCGGCCAGCAGGTGGTGTGGTGGTTAAAGTGCTGGACTTCCACATGGCCAACTGTGTCCAAGTCCCGGACTTGGTGGCTTGTTTCTCACTCTTCTTCTGTCTCTGGTCAAATAGGATAATAATAATACAATTAAATAAATAATTCTTTAAAAATTTTTAAAAATAAGGGGCCAGCAGATGGCATGGTGGTTAAGGGAACTGGACTCCCTCATGGTTGACTATGGTTTGAGTCCTGGACCTGGCAGCTTGCTTTCTCACTTTCTCTCTCTTTCTCTCTGTCCCTCTCTGGTTAAATTAAAATAAATGAACAAAGTTAAATAAAATAATTATTTAAAAATTTTTTAAAAAATAAAATGAAAGGGTTACCACTTTTAGGTTGAGGTTCAAAAATGGAGGGGAAACAACTGAGAAAAGACATTTAAATAGGATTTAGTCAGGCAGAATGTTGGCTGAAGCATTCTGGGAAAATATATAAACAGGAATGTTGTGGAGAATGGAATATAAAAATTCTGGCAACTGGACTCCCACGTGGCTGACTGCGGTTCAAGTCCCAGACCTGGCAGCTTGCTTTCTCACTTTCCTTCTCTATCTCCTCTGGTCAACTTCAAAAAACAAAATACAATAAAAATAATGACAATGAATAAAAAAATTTAAAAAAACACACACAAGATTGATGTTTGCTGAAGCTGTAAACTGGGGTGACTAAGAGAATTAAGGAACCATGAGTTAAATTCAGAGAACACGCTAGTCTGGGCATGTTAGTTACAGGTGAACCACCAAATACACATTCCATTTAATCCTAAAACAATCCAAGAAAGTTTCCAGTCATGACTGAGTTGGGATTGAGTCCCCACAAAGAACACAAGCACTAGAGTAAAATGAACCTGGATTTTAATCTGGACTTTGCCCTTCAACAGCTGTATAACACTAGGGGTGTAAAGAATAAGAGTGTTGAACACAGGGACTAATGTGTAACACATAAGCAGAAGGTACTGTTTAAATTATTTAGAAATAAACAGTTGGGAACAGCACATGGTGTAATGATTAATTACATCGTTGGACTCCCATGTGGTCTACTGCGGTTTGAGTCCTGAATCTGGCAGCTTAAAACTCACATTGGGTGCACGTGTGTGTTCCCAAGATCCCAAGAGGAGAATGAAGGAGAAGGGATTGTGGTGTGGCCATTCACCTGGGGGATGACTTCTCGCTTTCGGTCTGTCTCTCTGATGAGCACACACACCCTACTGCCCCCCTGAATGATTTCTCGTTTTCTGTCTCTGTCTCTCTGATGAGCACACATGCCCTATAGCAGAAATCTCTCTATTTTAAGTTTTTTCTCACCACAGCCTGTTGATGTCAGCATAGATGTTTTGAAAGCAAGATTCTATCAAAATCTTTTAATGTACATACATCTGACCCAGCAATTCTGCTTCAAGGAATTTATTCTATAGAACCTTCCAGTGTATAAGAATGTTCATTGTTGCATTGTTTGTAACAGAGAAAAATGGGAAACAATGTCGAGGAATAGTTACATAAACTGATACATCTGTACTATGAAATACTGCATCAGAGGTATGTAAACTGATACAAAAATTCTTTGTATTTTTTTAAGGGAAGCAATTTTTCAAAACAATCCATATATGGTTCTATTCGTGACCAATACACAACAGAAAAAGGAAGGACGATTAACCATAACAAGAGTTTAAAAGTAAAGAAAGGAATAGAAAAGAGAGAGGCCTTTCACCTACTTCTGGAGTGTGTTAATGAGAAGTATTAATTCATCTTAATATAATTTCAAAAATAAAAGGAAGAATTTTTAAAAAGCTGTCAGAAATAGGTGTGAGTTTAAGCTGCCGGGTCCAGGACTTGAACTGCAGTTGACTACGTGGGAGTCCAGTGACATAGCCAATAGGCTAACTGCTGGTCCCATGACCTAATAGACTTCTGAATATTAAATCACAAAAATGGGGGCCGGCAGGTGACATGGTGGTTACTGTGGACTTCCACATGGCTGACCACAGTTTGAGTCCTGGACCCCATGGCATGAAAATCATGCTGGGCGTGCGTGTATGCATGTCCAAGATTCAAGGAGGACAATGGAAGAGATGGGATTGTGGTGTAGCCATTCTCCCTGGAGGGTCATTTCTATCTTTCCCTTGTACTGTCTTTCTGGTGAGCGCACATGCCTATCGCAAAAGCCTTCTAAAAAGAAAAATCACTAAAATGTTCAGGTCTTTTTGTCACTACAGTTAGTGATATGCTAATACATGTTTTTGTTTTAAATTCCTGAGTAATTTATTTGCTTTCTTACTCAAATACATTAAGTACATACTACAGACAAATCAATATGCCACATGCATGAGAAATACAAAGCTAAATACAGACTCTGCCTTTAAAGAACTTCCAGTACAGAAGAAAAAGATGGTAGCCATTCATATGACTGTAAGGCATTTATGTGTAAAATTAAGTTCTAGGAGATATTTAAAGTTACAGAGAAATTAAAATGAAAGCGGCCAGCAGGTGGTGTGGTGGTTAAAGTGCTGGACTTCCACATGGCCAACTGTGTCCAAGTCCCGGACTTGGTGGCTTGTTTCTCACTCTTCTTCTGTCTCTGGTCAAATAGGATAATAATAATACAATTAAATAAATAATTCTTTAAAAATTTTTAAAAATAAGGGGCCAGCAGATGGCATGGTGGTTAAGGGAACTGGACTCCCTCATGGTTGACTATGGTTTGAGTCCTGGACCTGGCAGCTTGCTTTCTCACTTTCTCTCTCTTTCTCTCTGTCCCTCTCTGGTTAAATTAAAATAAATGAACAAAGTTAAATAAAATAATTATTTAAAAATTTTTTAAAAAATAAAATGAAAGGGTTACCACTTTTAGGTTGAGGTTCAAAAATGACGGGGAAACAACTGAGAAAAGACATTTAAATAGGATTTAGTCAGGCAGAATGTTGGCTGAAGCATTCTGGGAAAATATATAAACAGGAATGTTGTGGAGAATGGAATATAAAAATTCTGGCAACTGGACTCCCACGTGGCTGACTGCGGTTCAAGTCCCAGACCTGGCAGCTTGCTTTCTCACTTTCCTTCTCTATCTCCTCTGGTCAACTTCAAAAAACAAAATACAATAAAAATAATGACAATGAATAAAAAAATTTAAAAAAACACACACAAGATTGATGTTTGCTGAAGCTGTAAACTGGGGTGACTAAGAGAATTAAGGAACCATGAGTTAAATTCAGAGAACACGCTAGTCTGGGCATGTTAGTTACAGGTGAACCACCAAATACACATTCCATTTAATCCTAAAACAATCCAAGAAAGTTTCCAGTCATGACTGAGTTGGGATTGAGTCCCCACAAAGAACACAAGCACTAGAGTAAAATGAACCTGGATTTTAATCTGGACTTTGCCCTTCAACAGCTGTATAACACTAGGGGTGTAAAGAATAAGAGTGTTGAACACAGGGACTAATGTGTAACACATAAGCAGAAGGTACTGTTTAAATTATTTAGAAATAAACAGTTGGGAACAGCACATGGTGTAATGATTAATTACATCGTTGGACTCCCATGTGGTCTACTGCGGTTTGAGTCCTGAATCTGGCAGCTTAAAACTCACATTGGGTGCACGTGTGTGTTCCCAAGATCCCAAGAGGAGAATGAAGGAGAAGGGATTGTGGTGTGGCCATTCACCTGGGGGATGACTTCTCGCTTTCGGTCTGTCTCTCTGATGAGCACACACACCCTACTGCCCCCCTGAATGATTTCTCGTTTTCTGTCTCTGTCTCTCTGATGAGCACACATGCCCTATAGCAGAAATCTCTCTATTTTAAGTTTTTTCTCACCACAGCCTGTTGATGTCAGCATAGATGTTTTGAAAGCAAGATTCTATCAAAATCTTTTAATGTACATACATCTGACCCAGCAATTCTGCTTCAAGGAATTTATTCTATAGAACCTTCCAGTGTATAAGAATGTTCATTGTTGCATTGTTTGTAACAGAGAAAAATGGGAAACAATGTCGAGGAATAGTTACATAAACTGATACATCTGTACTATGAAATACTGCATCAGAGGTATGTAAACTGATACAAAAATTCTTTGTATTTTTTTAAGGGAAGCAATTTTTCAAAACAATCCATATATGGTTCTATTCGTGACCAATACACAACAGAAAAAGGAAGGACGATTAACCATAACAAGAGTTTAAAAGTAAAGAAAGGAATAGAAAAGAGAGAGGCCTTTCACCTACTTCTGGAGTGTGTTAATGAGAAGTATTAATTCATCTTAATATAATTTCAAAAATAAAAGGAAGAATTTTTAAAAAGCTGTCAGAAATACATCTGAAGAAACACGACTGTAACAGGAGATTGAACTATTAACATGTACATAAAAAGTCAATATTGATGAAGAGCATAGTTTCTTGTGCTTCAGGAAGTATAATTATCTTTAAAACGCTTATGGAAGTGTTCACATTTGTCTGGAGGTCTACAGTTTCCAAATGTCTGTGTCATCAAAACATATTATACAGGGAAATAACCAGTATAACAGGGCAGACTTCTGGCATTACACAAATTTTTTTAGTATTTTTAATCCCTAGTGAAAAAAAATAACACAAATTCTGATAAATAGAAACGGTACAAAGCAAAGCTGGTTATGAAAACAGGGTTAGAAAAATCTAATTAACAAGGTCAGTCTCCCAAGTCCTGGATTCAAGTGCGGGAGAAATAGACACAGTGCAAGGAAAAAGCTAAACATTTCCGTCTTTTCTGTTTAGGTCCTGGGAGAGCTGGAGAGGAAACTTGGAAAGCTGTGTCCAGTAAAGGGATGGCTGTGTGTGCTCGCTGGTGGCAGAAGGTAAGGGGTGCAGAAAGAAAACACAGATCTGCCAGGCCGGCCCCTTCCAGGTTTCACCCCCATCTCCGACCCCTCTAGCATAGCCTTGGTGAAGTCCTCATGCCCAGGTCTTTTGAAGAGAATCCTTGGACAACCACGTGCCTCCAGACCTAAATTTCCCCTTCCTGCGAGGGGGCCGTCCTCACTTTTAACCCTAATCCTGCCAGGTCCCCAGCCTCTGCCCTCGCCCCTCCCGAGATCCATCGGCCGCTCGCACTCACTGTCCCCGCAGCTCCACTGAGGCGGGGAGGGGCTTCTTCGCGTGCCGGGGCGGTGGCAGCCAGGTCTGAGGCTCCGGCAGCGGGGATAGCTGGGCCAGTGGAGGCAGCGAG
>NW_006159428.1:5428013-5437945 GCF_000334495.1 Tupaia belangeri chinensis
GGCGCCCGGGGTTTCCAGGTTGCCATCTGCGAGGATGCCTGCGGCAGTTTAGCGCAGGAAGGCGACGGACTGGTACTCGAGATCAAGTTAGTAGGATTCTTTGGCTGCACTTGTGCAAGTGTGCTCAATCAAGGCTGGGTGACTGGAGGCCTCTCACGTCTGGCGAGCAGGGGGGAAGGTGCAATGGGACATGCAGTGTAAGGGCGGGCCGTCGGCAGTGGACACCCAGTGACACCAGATGAGCACAATCTTGGTCCAGACAGGTTGAGTTCCCTCACCTACTTGGCCCCAGCTCTCCTTGGTTTAGGCTCCACTCAGGAAGGTTAGGTGTCTGACCCCTCCCTAACTGGCGTGTCAAGCTGAGACTTGCACAGCAATATCATCTACCTAATTTTAAGAAAACAAATTCTAGGACCTAAGTAATACTGTCCCACTGTTCAGTATGATCCCAGGCAAGGTAAAGCTAAGCCGTCATTCAAAAATAGGGATTGCTAGAGAAAAAAATCCCAGGGCCCATCCCAAAACTAATTAACAAATTCAATCCTAGTTTTGCAGTCAATGTGGACAACCATCCACCTAGGATAATGTGGATCGAGGAGATGGTTCTCAGCAACTGATTCAACATTTTATTTGTAAGTCTTACATGTGCATACCAGGGAGAAAAGGAGGGGCAAGCAGAGCAGCACCTCTGACCCCTCTTCATCAAACTTCAGGCTTCCTTCAGCAGCCTCCAGGATCTCAGGCACCCAGGGATCCAAACTCAGGGTCGGCCATGTATTATAGTTTGAAACACTATAGTTCAGTGTGCTGCCCACTGCACCACCAGACTGCAACTCAAATGTTTTTTCCAAACTACGGCTTTTTCTCAAAACTTCTGTCACCAGGTATCCAAATTCTACCTCCTTTGTTAAACTTTCCAATTTTATAGCACGGAACATCCCCTTCATTCCCAACATGGCTTTCTATTATTTACATGCCATTACCCCTACAGTTAAACAATTTTGAGTCCTCCAAAGTGATATATCCACAAATAACTGTGTAGATAGAACAGGCAGCTATAAGTGAAAATTCAAATGGCCCTCCCAAAGATTTCCATGCCCCAATTCGTGTGACTGCTACCTGTGTTGAACTTCGTAGATGTGCTCTTATTAAAGATCCTAAAGCAGGGGGGAACCAGCAGTTAGCGTAATGGCTATGTCGCTGGACTCCCACGTAGTCGACCGCGATTTGCGTCCTGGAAACTCACGCCGGGCCTGTGTGCGTGTGTGCCCAAGATCCCGAGAGAATGGAGAAGGGATTGCGGCATGACCATCCCTTTCCCCGCCCCCCCCCCGGGGGGGTGATTTCTCACTTTCTGTCTCTATCTGGCAAGCGCCCTATAGCAAAAACCTCTCCACAAAAAGGAAAAAGATCCTAAAGCAGGCAGATTACCAATTATCCAGTTGGCCCAAAGTAATCACAAGGGTTCATATTAAAAGGTAGGAAGATTGTCAGAGATGTTAGGACAGAAGCAAAGAATGGAAAGGCAAGGAAATGGATTCTCTAGAACCTTCAGAAGGAAGGTGTGCTGACACCTGACTTGGCTCAGTGAAACTGGTTTTGGGCTTTTGCCTTCCAGAAATAATATACTCAAGTCCTTAAGTCTGTTATTTTTGAAGCAATACTATGAGACTAATACATAAACAAAACACTGAGTGATTGCTTACTACGTGTCAGGTACTAGAGTTTAAAAACATCTGGTCTTAGAAACTTGTTATGGGGGGAACCAGCAGTTAGCGTAATGGCTATGTCGCTGGACTCCCATGTAGTCGACCGCGGTTCGCGTCCCGGACCCAGTGGCTTAGAACTCACGCCGGGCACGTGTGCGTGCGTGCCCAAGATCCCGAGAGGAGAATGGAGGAGAAGGGATTGCGGCGTGACCATCCCCCCTGGGGGGTGATTTCTCGCTTTCTGTCTCTATGTCTCTCTCTGTCTGTCTGGCGAGCGCACACGCCCTATAGCGAAAATCTCTCCAGAAAAAAAAAAAAAAAAAAGAAACTTGTTATGGGGACCAGTACATCGCATAATGGTTATGTCGCTGGACTCACGTTGTCAACCGCGGTTCAAGTCCCAGACCCAGTGGCTTAAACTCACAGCGGTCATGTGTGCACACGTGCCCAAAATTCCAAGAGAATGAAGGGACTGCAGTATGGCTACCTTCCTTGGGGGGTGATTATTTCTCGCTGTTTGTCACTCTCCCTATCTCTGGCCAAGTGCAATGAAGACTGTTTACCTTGCCTGGGATCATACTAAACAGTGGGACAGTATTACGTAGGTCCTAGAATTTGTTTTCTTAAAATTAGGTAGATGATGAGATTGCTGTGCAAGTCTCAGCTTGATACGCCAGTTAGGGAGGGGTCAGTGGTAGAAGGGAGGCACCACTGACCAAAAATGAACCTTCAAACAAAATTAACACTAGGTGATAATGGCTAAAGACCAATGAGTGTTGAAACAATTGTATGAGGGATTGGAACAGGGAGGAAAAAACTCCAGGGTATCTGAAACTGTGAAGGGTACAAATGGAAATAAACTTGCAAGGTGAATTTTTGTATAACTTACAAATGCCCAGACTTAAAATCGAGTCTTTTGAGATTTTTGCCATAGGGCATGTGAGGCAGGCAGAAAGCAAGAAATGATCCTCCTGGGGGGATGGCCACACCACAATCCCTTCTCCATTCTCCTCTCAGGATTTTGAGGTCACACACGACATGCACCCAGCCTGAATTTTTCTAATTGAGATTTTTTTTCGCTATAAGGCACTTGTGCTCCCTGGAAAAGCAGAGACAGAGAGACAAAGTGAGAAATAACCACAGGATGGGGGGGAAAATGACCTTTCTCCATTCTCCTCCTGAGATCTTAAGCAGGCAGGCAGGCACACACACACACCCTGAGTTTAAACTGCTGGTTTGGGACTCAAACTGCAGTTGACTATGTGGGAGTCCAGTGACATAACCATTACGCTATCTGCTGGTCCTCCGGCCTGAAATTTGTTATATTTAATCTCACGTATCTTTACAGTGTGTAACATTTCTTTCTCCAGCACAATTACCATGCATATCACACAGAAACCTCACTATCCACATCATCAGCAAATAGCACCTTTTTTTCTTTCCCAGCCTGAATTTCAAGGCGCTGGGTCTGGGCCTTGAACCACAGTTGGCTACATAGGAGTCCAACAATGTGAACATCACTCCATCTGCTGGTTCCAAAAAATTGGATGGGTCATCTAATGGAGGGTGTCCCTCATAAACAGTGACACCCTAAGAGGTGAGTTTCCCAAGCAAAATAGGTATTAACCTGCACTTCAATAGGTTCTGAAGTCCACCAAACTTTTGAGAGATTTTTGTTAGAGGGCACTCACCAATGAGACAAGTGAGAAATCACTCCCCCCCCCCCGGGGGGTGGTGGTGGCCACGCTGCAACTCCTCCATTCTCTTCAGTATTTTGGACACAAACGCACATGCACCCAGTGTGAACCAGTTGGCCACAGGGGAGTCCAGTACCTCAATCATGCCATCAGCTGACCCCCAGTAAACATTCTTATATCCACTATTTCTAATCATGATAATCCCATTTTAAGGGCAGATTATCCCTTTTCTCCTTATGAAAACTGAGAGCTAAAGCTTTGTCCCTTACAGCAATGTTTCTTCTATTTATCTAACTCTGAAACCACCTAGATTCCTTAATTTTCCCACAATTACTTCTGGAATTAAGTATCTTCAGACTTCCGCTGACTTAAAATCACAGGTTTTGAGTGGACTACTGTAGCAGAATGTCTACACAACTTCTATACCAGTGAAGACTTTCTACATTTTACTTACCCGCATACCCATACCCACATTTACTAGCAATATGCTGTCCGCACAACTTTATTCAATAACTGTCTTTTTTTTTTAAAAAGATTTTTTGCCATATGATGTGTGTACTTGCCAGAGACAGTGAGAGGAAAAAGTAAGAAATCACACCTCCCGGGAGGCAATGGCTATGCCACGCCCTTTTCCACTCTCTTCCTGGGATTTTGGGTGTGCACACACATACACATATATGTGCCTGGTGCAACTTTTAAGTTGCCAGGTCTGGGACTCAAGCCTCAACCAACCACATGGGAGGGTCAGCGCTGCAACCACCACACCACCTCCTGGTCTTTAACTGGATATTCTTAATTTGTTCCCAAAAGATCAAACATCTTTAGTGCAATCAATGAGCAAAAACTGAAAGTTTTGGTATTTAGGGACCAGCAGCTGGCATAATGGCCTATGTCGCTGGGCTCCTATGTGTGGCTGACCACAGTTCAAGTCCCAGACCTGGTGGCTTAAACTCACACCGAGCACGTACGCATGCATGCTCAAGATCCCAAGAGAAGGGATTGCAGCGTGGCCACTGGCCCCCCCCCCATGATTTCTCGCTTTCCCTTTCTTTCTGGTGAGCACAGACGCCCTACAGCAAAAACCTCTCCAAAATAAAAAAGGAAGTTTTGCTATTTAATGTTAACATTCCTGCATATTTTATGTATCCCATCTAGGTAAACTGGAAAATTTTAAATGAATAGTATAACATTTAGTACATCCAATAAAAACAAAAATCTTTGTGGTTTCACCAATTGTGCCTATTGACTAAAATGCTGGGGGGTTCTCATTGGAACAACAGCAGTACAGACATGGCATTCTATATGGCAGTTCACCCTTACCTGCAGTCAACTGAGGCCTGAAACTATTAAATGAAAGATTTAAGAAATAATTCATAATTGTATAGTTCTGAGAGTCCTTGGTCTTCCTCTAAAACCTGGATGATAAGACTAACTCCTGAGCCATGCCTCCCTTTCAGGATACACCATGCACCACTGAGGCTGTACTCTAATCTATCAAAGCCCAAAGCAGTATAATAGGAAATTTAAAAACCTGTACTTTGTCTCCACTTGGAGGTTTATGTACTATTTTTTCACACTGATCCAACAACTTAGTAAGATAATAAATTCCTTGTGAAACACAAGGATACTCAAACATATGCACCACAATTTATTAAGTATACCTTTCTTGATTTCTCTCCAGAACTAATTCTAATAAAACAAAAACAAGGGGGGGAGGAACACCAAACCAATCCTCAGAAATAGCTTCCCAGGCTAGAAATTTAGTCTTTTTAGGTTTTTGACATAGGGCGTGTACACAAGACAGACAGGGGAAGTGAGATATCACCCGGGTGGGGGCAGAGGGGATGGCCAAGCCATAACCCTTTCTCATCCATTCTTTTGGGATTTGGGGCATGCATGCACACACGCCCAACATTATTTCAAGCTGCCAGGTCCGGGATATGAATGAGTCAGGCATGTAGGAGTCCAGCAATTTAAACATCACACCACCTGCTGGCCCCCAAAGAGAGTCTTAAATAATTTTTCAGCTTACTTCTCTTGATGAGAAAATACATAAAATATACAGGAATGTGACTCATTAAGTATCAAAACTTTCTTTTTCAAGTTTTTGTTCATTAATTACTAAGCGCTCCCAAGTGCTTCAAGAAACCCATATTCATGGGCACAAATTTCCCCTTATCCCTCATAGTATCCATATTAAGAAATGGAGTTAATGCTAAAGGGAAAAACATTTACACAGTAGCTTACAGGCAAGCCAAAGCCCAAGAAACAGAACTTCAGCAACTAAACTTACATTTTTGGTGAACTGATCTTTATTTTATTACCTTACCTACAAATCATGCATGAATGCCCTGAAATAAGTTTCCGTTGAATAAACCCATTTTTACTCAGCAAAATTCAAAAGGGGAAACATCAGGCCTTTCTGGTGTAGGAAAAGCCTTTCAATAGTCCCTAAGCAATTTTCACAAAATAATAAAATGGACGCTAGTCTTACAGAAGTCTTGGCTTAATTTTACCAAGCACCAAGATGTGCCACAATAGTTAAGGCAAGGCAGAGACAAGTTACCAAAAAAGTTACTAATACAACAATATATTGCAGTCTGAAAACAGCCACTGTTTATTTACTGACCAGATTACAAAAACAATCATGGTGGATACCTGAAAGGGAGGGAAAAAAAAAAGCCCGTTAAAGAACCTAGCTGTTAATTAACAGATAATCGTAAATTACAATTAGTCTTACATTTCTAAAGACACAACTTATAAAAAAGATCCCAAGAATGAGTTTTTCCTCCTCTCCAGAAAGACTAAGTAAATCAACTATAATCATTAAAGTAACTGATTTTTAGCCCCCCACTAAGTATAGGATTAAAATTCAACCGAATCCCTATCAATGTTTAATGGGATAAATACTCTAGGTTATCACTTTTATTTATTTTAACATGACAGCTTCTGTCAGGCTGTAGTTTCTCACCTTAGTTCATCCTTCTAATAAGTCTGTTGATCTGGTCTTCCCTGTTGCCAGCATCTCCACCTTCTACAAAATGGGTGGTCTTTTTCTTCATTCCACCCCGTGGAGAAGATAATTTGAAGGGCCAAAGGAAGTTATTTGCTTCTTTAAAGCGTTTTCCAACAGTATAGATTTCATGAATCAGATCCTCCATGCAGATGATGCCGAATTTACCTGAAAATTATAGTTATTAAAAGTTTTAAGATTGCTAAGTTTAAGTGCATTCAACAAGTGCAGTGATAAGCTATGAGTTAAAAGCAAACCAAGGGTAAACAAAAAGGGAAATATATGACTTTCTTTACAAAATGATTAAGGTTCAAGCCAATAAAATCAAACCTTACATACTTCCTTATACTCAAGACAAGGATAGTAGGACATGTTAAGGTTCCTAACAGTGAGAATGCAGGACCACAAGATGCCAGAAAACAGAAAACACCCCAGTCTAATAAATCTTTCTCAAATAGAACATACCAAGAGATCGCGCAATCAAAGAGTTATCTGTCAAAGCAATTCGCTTCTTATTGATTTTGCCATAACCACGTTTGTAGATCAGTTCATTTACTGACTTCAGGTTTGGGTACCTGAAACATGAAAAGCACATGCAACTCATCAATAAAACCGATCAGTGGTAAAACATCTAGAATGTGTCTTGCTACACAGCCAATTTACCAAACAAATAGAAGGGAAAACTAGACCTACCCCCATGCAATATATGGTTCCACAATTCTCAGCATGTTGATTGAGGCCTTGTTGAGTTTAACAAAGGTGCCATTGAAGATCTGGCGAAGACGAAGAAGCTGCAACACCTTTCGAACCTTTGGGCTCACTCCATTGATACTACAGTGAAAAGGAACCAAAAAACTCATTTGGCTTTTAATCAGAATTGTTATTACCAAAACTGTCATTCTGGACAATATATAAGTCCCACATAAATAAACAGGAGTCTCTTAGGTTCCAGACACAAGACCACTAGCATTTTTCTGTTAGTGAAATTATTTTATCACCTCCCACAACTGAATACCTCCATTAAGCATCTCTCTTGATAATATCCCTGGCATTTAAAACGTCCCTACTCTTACCACACTATCTCAGTATACATTTTATGATCTATTTTAATGACCTCTAAAGGTAACGCCAAGACACTAAACTCCTCCAGTGATCAATTAGAAAGGAGATAGGAATTCTGGAGACAGTGTTTGTAACTAACCCTTTGTTCCGGCTACCCCTCAAATACTATTATTCCAGTGTTTCAGAATTACTGCTTCCAGGAATAATGCAAAGTTCTGCTGGGGCTGTGTTCCCTTAAATAAAACTAGAATACAGCGAACATGGCACTTACCCTCTGATCCTGATGACAAATGCCAATTTGGGTTCTGCAGGTACATAGAAGTTGCCAGCTTTTCTTGCCATCCTGGCCATGCGAATCTCAGTTCTGTACATCTGCCTATATTCCTTATGATAGTGCTTAGCTTTTTCATAGATAAGCTTCCTCCTTGCCTTTCGAAGCTGAAAATCAATTTATTATTAATAATTTTTAGCTCCCATAACAATTAGTAACACCAGCTCGTTAAACAAACAAAAAAACCCTGAATACCTTTTCTTGCCACAGTATGTAGTAACTTCTCAAAGACAAATGATACCTTCATTTGAGAGCATGACATTAAGCAATGAAACTGCTTAGCACAAGAGAAAACCGATTCAAAAGTTTACTGACCATCTTTTGAGCAAACTTCTTTCTCAGGCGCTTGATCTTCAACTCCGCAAAATTCCTTCGCTTTTTCTTAAGGGTTTCTGGCACAGCAGGAACCTTTTTCTTGGTGGCTTCTGCGGCAGCAGGAGCCTTTTTCTTGGTTTCTGCCGCAGCAGGAACCTTTTTCTTCTCTCTGGCAACAGCAAACACAGGCCATTATCAATAGTTCGAAAGTTTCACTGCACTATTACTCCCAATATGTACTGAGCATTTTAACAGAATGCTGTCACCAGCCCTTAACCACTGGTTCTCTTCAGGCGCTCTAACATGCTACAAGGTGAGACAGACCTGTGTTCTCTCCACACCAATAACTGCGAGCTTTAACGCAGCAACACGGATCACTTACACGGCCTTAACGCATCAACCCTGGTCTTCAGACACCAATAAAAATATCCATAGTAACTAAACATTACTAGACCGAAAGACTGCCGCCAAGTCACTAACCCCTAAGCTTTCAGAGGAAGCGGGACTACAGGGAAGAATTAACCCACCGCGAGTCTCAAGCTCCACATGCCGAATGCAAAAGGCCTGACGGCAGGGACGCCGGTCCCAGGTGTCAGCCAAAGGCAGAATCAATTCAGAGGTTCTGCGCCTTCCTCGAAAGACCTTCCACGGAGTACTGGACCTCCGCCCAATCTGCTGGTTTCGTATATTCCGCCATAGGCCCTCGTCCCTGATAGCTCTAAAACCTCCGTCCCAACGCCGCCCGCATCCCATCCCGGCTAAGGGTCCCCACTGGTGTCACGGGACGTCATAAACACACAAACAAATGGACAAAACGACGGTCTACAGTCCGGTAGGGAGAAAGTGAAGCAAATAGTGCCTGGTTTCGGTGATGGAGAAGGATTTCGAGGGGAACCACAAGCAACTTACTGAACGCCCTCCATGGTTCCAGCCGGAAAAGAGGAAGCTAGCGCATGCGCACTGTCCACTTAAAGACTGCCAGAGTGAAGCCCCAGGACTCATAGGTGTCCTAAAATAAGCCGGAAAAGAGCCAGAACTGAGAATCCGCCTTGCGGACTCGAAATTAAGAACTGCCTATTGTAGCCTCTTCCAATCAACGTTCGGGTAAAACATGTACGGGAAAGTAATATGCATTGGTTCGACTTTTTAATCCATGCAAAAGCAGGGTGCTAACACCTTAATTACCCGGGGTCCTAATCTATAGGCTGCGTTGGCAGGATCAGGCTCGAGTTCCACTCCATAAAGTACCCAAATTACACGGATCGTGAGTGCGAACTACAAATCCCGGCATGCATCACTCTGTCGCCCCAGCGGGAGGGCCGCTCCCGACCTGGACTGTAGGCAACCACCGCGATGGTGATTCCGGCCGGGACAACGAGAGTCTTTGGGGCCGCATTCCAAACGGCTTGCTGCGACTCAGAGTCGCCTTGGGCTGCCTTCACGGGTCTCTGCCACCGAGAATCACTGACGCCGGCAGCAGCCTCGCCGCGCAACCGAGGTCCTTCTCGTGGCGCCTGAGTCTGTAGGGCTGTCTTCCGCGGCGCCTGATCGCAGACGGGCCGTCCTGAGTTCCCTGGTTAACCGAAGTGGCAAGGCAGGGACCAGGGAGGACCGGACGGCAGAGGAGCATGGCCTGGACTGGGCCGGCCGCCGGGCTCGGCAGGCGAAGGTCGGGACACTATACAGTAGAGGGCGTAAGCGGCGAAAGGAGGTGTGACCAGGGCTGGTGTCTGGGGCCACCGCCATGTGAGAGGGCCTGCCCCGCGCTGCTCCGCGGACGCCAGGCGGGCGGGGGGCTGGGCCGG
>NW_006159428.1:5438420-5452177 GCF_000334495.1 Tupaia belangeri chinensis
GCTGCCTTCTCGTCCCTGCTCCTCTGACAAGCATCCCGGGGCCGGGAGTCCAGCTGCCAGGCGCGGGGTGGGCGCGGACGCGGGGGCGCTGGGCTCGCGCGGAGCTCCGATCGTCGCGATGAACATCGTGGTGGAGTTCTTCGTGGTCACTTTCAAAGTGCTCTGGGCATTTGTGCTGGCGGCGGCGCGCTGGTTGGTGCGGCCCAAGGAGAAGAGCGTGGCGGGCCAGGTGTGTCTCATCACCGGCGCCGGCAGCGGCCTGGGCCGTCTCTTCGCGCTCGAGTTCGCCAGGCGCCGGGCACTGCTGGTGCTCTGGGACATCAACACCCAGAGCAACGAGGAGACGGCGGGCATGGTGCGCCACATCTACCGCGACCTAGAAGCGGCCGACGCCGCGGCGCTGCAAGGTAACTCGGACCCGCGCCCAGCATTGTTGGGTCAAACACCCCACAGCCCGCGCCCTACCCCGCAAGGACCCCAGACCCGGATCATGGTCAGTCCCGCTCTCGAGGAAAGAACACCCCATCCGTCTTCCGGAAGGCCAGTGGAATTTGCCCCTTGAAAGAGGAGCACGTAGTAGAAAGGGAAAGTGTGCCAAACCCAGTCTTAAGGACAGTTCTGGCACTTTGGGGTCCACCCTGAGGGTAGGGAGGGCCAGGAGAACTTGTTACCCCAGGATCGGATCCTGAAGACTTGTAAACGGCGCGGTGGGAAACTAGTGTCTTGGGGAAGTAAGTTGTTGGCAAACGCGGTGCAAGCATGTATCTTTTACTGTGGGCTGACCATTTAGACTAATACAGTATTGATGATTTCACTCTAACTTCAGCCCGGATAAAATAATCACATTGTTTCGCCAGCGATAAGTGCTTTAGTTACATACTCCGGAGCATGAATGATTGAAAGATGCCTTTTCTCTTAAGTGAAGGTGCTTGAAGATGGAAGTTTCCTTGTAAATTTCTTCCATGCTTTTGGTCACCCTTAGAAATCTACTGTCCTGTATACTTAGTAACTAACCTGGATCTGAGACTTTTTTTTAAAAAATACAGCCAAAGCAGAGACGTAGGCAATGGTGAATACTGGTGTAGGATATTTAATAACAATTGCCTTTTGACAAAATTTTTCATTTCCAGGAAATATAATCGAATTGTATGGAGAAGGTTGATTTGGATACCATTCCTTGCCCATATTGATCATTGTCGTTAATTGCCTTTTTGATTTAAGGCTGAAAATGTTAAGTTTTCAATGGTACTATGAAAGGGTAGCAAATACCGATTTCCGTGCTCTCTGTCTAAACCTAAAACATTAGAATAGAGAAGGAAGATATTTTGGGTTTTAAATTGAGTTCATGTGTGCTAAAGTTGCACATTTATCTGTAAACTCTATTAGCGAGGGTACTTTTTAGGGGAGTCAACTGTCCAAGTGTCCTGCACGTTTTCAGGAAAAACTTTAGACTTTAATAAATTGAGGTTATTACAGTTTTGATTTCTGAGTCTTGAAGTGAAATTTTCCATTTTGAGGATCCTCATACTATAGAGTAAGAGCTGTTTCTGGCTGTTGCTCTCCCCCAGAAAGAAGTGTGTTGTGTACGTTATTCTCTGTGCTAAGATCAGTTCTCTGCAGGTGTCTCTAACTCCAGCAAGCTGATCCCATGTGGTCTGCTCATATTGGGCCTGTCACAATGACATGACTTTCCCCTAAGCAAAGTTATCCAGTAAATTGCTGTAATTCCCAGAGACTTTGGGGGGGGGGGGGCGAGGAAGGCAGCTGTAAGTTCAGTCATTGGCAAGCCTTCTGGTGTTAGAAATTTGAAGCTCACTGTAGTATTTGTGTTTTGCGTGATCTTTGTCCTACTGATTGCCATGTGACTCACTTTCTATACCCCCTTCTGTTTCATGCTTCTCCTCATCTGGACTTCTGATGACAGCTGGGAATGGTGAGGAAGAAATTCTGCCCCACTGTAACTTGCAGGTTTTTACCTACACCTGTGATGTGGGGAAGAGAGAGAATGTCTACCTGACAGCTGAAAGGGTCCGCAAGGAAGTCGGTGAGGTCTCGGTCCTGGTCAATAATGCTGGCGTGGTCTCTGGGCATCACCTTCTGGAATGTCCTGACGAGCTCATTGAGAGAACCATGATGGTCAATTGCCACGCTCACTTCTGGGTAAATATAAACACCCTTGTTTGCACTACTGGGTCTTCCTCAGTAAGAAGGTTGGGAAGGAGGGAGATTTCTGTGGCAGTCTGAAAGCCACCTGCACTCTTTAACCGTCGGGTTTCCTTCTAATGATCGATTCCCCATGGTGAATTACAGTGTATGTATGTTATCCCCCTCTTACTTCACTCCCACGATTCACAATTTCTTGAGAAAGCAGAGGACGGAACGTTTTGAACTAGTTTGAAAGAGTGCCATGAAAATAACAAGAAGGAGCATAAAGCTCTGGGTTTGTTTATTTTACTTTCTGTTGAGTTTATAAAACATTGGTTGTTCTTATGAATTTCTCAAGTTAGGGTTTGAGCTTCCAAATGACTGCTCAGCCACATTTTAGAAAGGGCCAGAAGTTCTGATATCAGCATTTGTGGTCCACAGGGAGAGGTCAGGCCACCCTGGCTATCACTTAACATCCATTGACCATCCACAGGGGCCAGGGCATTGTCCTGTTGGAAGACACATTTCGGGACTTTCTCAGTTTAGTAGATGCCTCTCGGATGAGAACAGAAGTCACCCTGATAGGACCTGTGAGTTGGAGATCTGAATAATATCAGCTTTTAACTCTCAGAGCTACTGCAGCATCTAGGGATGAGAGGGAGGGCCTTCTGCCACTTGGGGGGGGCACAAGTAACCCCAGTTTTCCAAGGTTATTCTTATTCTTACTAAGGGTAGGTATGAAGCTTTCCCCTATAACTCTGTACACTGTTCACCCACTGTTGACTTTTCCTTCCTCATAGTATTTCCCCTTTACTTTTAGTTTTCAATTTAAAAAGGGGGGGGGGCAAGGAAATAGGGTTTTTGTGTGTTTTTATCCCATAGGCAGATTAGCCCTCTAATCACAGTAAAGAACTGTTTTTGTTTTTCCTAAATAGGTCATGTTGCTTCAAAACTTAATCTGGCTTTAGAAGTACTTATTCAGATGTTACTGGTCGAACATCAAACCTTTTCTCTGATTCTGGGAGTTTATTTCATGTTTTGTTTTTAAACCTGAACTTTAATTCATTCATTTTGAAACCTCGGAAAATGAACCTAGAAATACCCTGAGCTAACTCTGTGTTTTGAATAAGTAGGATCAGCACATGCAATTTGGGGAGCTCGAGTGTGTTTGCATGTGTCCACGCAGGCTCGTGTGTGTTCGTTGTGTACAGTGGAAGTGAATTAAGTCCTCGCTGCGGCTAGGTTCACAAGAACAGGTGGCAGGTGTCCTCGAGGTGGGATAGGTGAGTAAAGGCCAACCGAATATACTCAGCAGAATTTATCAAGAATCCTGTGTGTTTCTGAGTAAAGCAAAGAACCACCACTTAAAAAAAAAAAGCCATGTGCATATTGCCGGTGGCATTTAGTTTTCATACCTGAAGAATGGTAAGGATGAAGCTCCTGTAGAAACTCCAGTTGATTCCTCAAGCCCTAAACAGATTCACAACCATGAGTGGATGGCTTGTGAACTACAGACACTGGATCCTTTTCCAATAACCTTTGACTTAGATGATGCAAGATTTCCTAACTAAACTTTTACCTACACCAAACTCTGAAGTTTAGCCATTTTGCCTACTTCCTCTGCATGATGATTTTGCTGAATTTTAAAATTTCACACGTAACCCAGTTTTTACAGAAACCCCCATAAATCTGTAGTCAAGCTGCTTTCTCTCTGCAAGTATTTATCTTCCTTAGACACCCAGTAGAACAAGTGCCAATTTAGAGCGTGTTAAGCACAGAAATCCACAGCCTTAGTTTTGGAAGTACAGAGAAGTTGATGTATTTGTGATATTAGGCTACTTGCTAACATGAGGGGGAAATTGAATCCAGTCTCTAATAGAAAAAGTATTTGGGACTGAGTCTGTATGCCAAGGAGGAACATACCACCTTCCTAAGAGTCCTCACTGTGCTTTGAGATGTTGCTTCACCACACAAATTAGGGAGTTCTTGGAAGCCTTGACGGTAATGACGTCACTTCATATTAAAATATGGGAGGCTCCTGAATTCTCCAGCTGTTTTTCCCTTAAGCATCTAAACTGAAGAATTTATTTTCAATATTGAGTCAGAAAATTCATTTTAGAGTTGGAATTTCTGACTTCTTGCCGGGATTTATAAACTCTTTGAGAAGTTGAGATTTAACAACTAAAATGTAAAAGACTTACTAAAAATGTTACAATGCCCTCCTCTCCCTCAGGATTAAATAGTGTTGTAAGCACCACCTGAATTCAGCTTTTTTTTTTCCCAGCAGTCCTCTTAAGCAAAAATGTTGGTGGTAGCATTTCAAAGACAGCATTGGCATGTACTGTCATCCTTCCAGAAAAAGTAAGGAGTGGGTCTTTTTACTGTATCCGGGTGAGGAAAAGAAGTTACCACATGCATTTTTAAAAGTAGATCAGCTAAACAGACTCGTGCAGTCATTCAAACCAATCAGCTTGAATCAGACGTCTAAGTAGCAATTAATGTCTGTTTTCATAAAATAACAAAATGTTGATCTTAACTCAGAATCATATATGGTGAAAATTAGAAAACCACGTGGACTTCCACTGAAAAGCTGTGGGTGCTCCCACTCAAACCATTGCTCATACTCTTTCCCCTACCTGGAATGCCCCTTTCCTCCACTTCATACACTTCTAAGGCCTAGCTGAACTGTCCAAGATAACCTTCCCTTCTCACTCAGTGCTTCTGGCATTTTTGGATATAGAGCTGCAAGGATCCTGAGACCCTTGTCTAACTCTTTTTTTTTTTTTTTTTTTTTTTTTTTTTTTGCCAGCAAAGCTGTGGTTAACTGATGTGTCTAAAGCTTCGCTTTTTCTTTCTGTTAATTTCTTGGAGTATTTGTTGTCATTCCCATCCTTTAGTGCACAGTGCTCTGAAATATAACTTTTTTTTTAATGTTAGAAGGATGCTTCCATACACATGAGAGAGAGAATAAAAAACATCCCCCCACCACTATGGGACTTGGTCATGCTACAACCTGTTCTCACTTCTCCATCCTGTCCGGATCCTGGGCACACATGCATGTGCCTGGCATGTTTTTCAGCTCTTGGACCAGAACTCGAACCCTGATCAACCATGTGGGGTCTGGCTTCTTCTGCATAGCACTTAACTGCTGTGCTAAGTTATACCAGCCTTGTATAACTTTTTATGCAATGTATCCTGCATATCTCAAAGTATTGGGTCATCAGAAAAGTCATGACACATTTTTGCATAGAAAAGTATGTCATGACTTTTCCAGTGACCTATTAGCAAACTGTCTGAAGGCAGTTTGTTATACACATCTGTTAGTTTTCCTCTGCCTGAAACAGAACTCTATTTTTTTTTAAAAGAACTGTTTATTTAATTTTACTTATTCATCCATCCATTCATTTTAATTTGACTAGAGGGAGACAGAGAGGAGAGAAAGTGAGAAAGCAAGCCACCAAGTCTGGGACTTGAACCATGATCAGCTATGTGTCCGGCGCCTTAACCATGTCACCTGCTTTGCCCCCAGAACTCTATTCTTAAGTCTCTCAATAAATATTTGTTAATAATAGGTTTCTGCTTTAATATTTAGGAGATAACCTGTTTAGAAAATACTCATACGGGTCTGTATTCCAAAGTTTTAAAAGGTAATAAGCATTGAATTATTACCTCAAATTGTGTAAGACATATTTCAGAATGGAACTAGGCCACAATTATTATTGCTTGTACCTCCTTTTGCTTTCCTGCATAACTGTTCCATTCTTTCTGCCCCACCTGTGTTCTTGTATTTGCTCTGAGAATATTTCCTAAAGGTCAGGGAAACATGGAATTAAAGTATGAATTTATTTTGATGCAAAATTTTTGAAAGCTATGCATTTTTTAAATACTATGAACCTTCCATAAACCTTCGGAAGACCTCATATTAATCCTGCTCATTACTGTGAAGCTAGCGGCTTTGACAAGACTGGTATTGGCATACCAATGTGAATCAAGCTTAGTCTGAATGTGTAGCAACCATTCATATTTCCCAATGACCAGACCTCAAGGGGAGGATTCCCCACAGCAGTTCCTCCCTTGCTTCTTAGTGTGCACCATGTCTATAGACTTTGGAAGCATTTGTCACACCTGCTGTTATTCTGCACAGCCTTCCAATCTACTGTGACACTTCATTTTCCAGTGTTCTGTCACGTTAGTTCTCCCAGGCCCCTCTCTTGGTCACTCGTCAAGCAGTGATAGATTTGGGGTATATTCCATTCAGCATAATCTGCTATCAATCACTCCTAGTTAGGACAGGCCTATGGAGAAGGAATGTAGTCTCATGCACTTAATTCCAGCATAGGAATCGTTCACATGGGCTGTCTCTTTATCTCAGTGAGATGCAAAGACCTGAAAATGCCTCTCTGTTCCACTTTGAAATATGGAAAGCTGGCCTCCATATATGAACTGCAAAGCCATGTTTCCTTCCCCAAAATAGAGCGAGTAAAATCTTAGCTTGCCTTTTCTCAGTGCTGAAGTTTATCCACAGATTTTTTTTTTTCTTTTGACCGAAAGAGCAGCATTTGGCCTTTATATGTGAGCAGCAAATTGATCCCTGATTAGCCAAAAGGGGGAAACAAAAGCATCTAACTCCAGGCCTTTTATGCTCTGAGGAAATTTTACATGGTAAAGGACTAAATCTGTCAGATAGCTAGTCGGTAATTTACTTCTATTGATATGGTAGTCAGACAAGATAATTGGTAGTTAATTAATAGACCACTTAACTTAAAAGGTTTCACAGTTCTAAAATACTAATTACTGAATTAGGCATTTATCTATATCCCAGGGTCTAAAGTCTATTTAGTTAAAATCCATCCAGGAAAAGTAAAAGCCACCAGCTGGATCTGAGTAATGTAGCACTTAAAGACATTAGTGCCGTGCTTATACCTAATATCTCGTGGAGAGTCCCTAATCATTCATGTTCAAGTTCTTATGTGATTTACTTGGATTCCACAAGCTCTAGTCCTCTATTTTCTAGATAGGGAAGCCTTGTTTTGTTCAAGGCCTCTTCAATTTAGAATTTTTCAAAACACCATTTCTAATGTGTTTATTTAGAGCTATTCTGCCAATACTTTCTCCTTTATACCACAATACTAGGAATTATAAGGCTTTAGTAGCATGTTGCTTTTCTATCTTAGGATAGCTACTAAAACCTTGGCATCCTTTTAGAAGTCTTCAAGCCGACTTTTATTAAATAAACATCATAAGCATTAAAATGCGCTTTAGAGATAAAGCCTTTTTTATGTCTTGAACCGAATTGTAAATTGACTTAAGCATCGTTAACTGTTGTGCAGAGTTGGAAACGGAGTAAAACATTTCTTGATAGCAACTTCTTGGACTGTGTACCTAAATCCTCAACCTAGGACCACATACTGATTGAACTTTAAGCTTCTGTATTTGATAGATTACATGCTGGGCCCAAATCTGGTCAGAATCCATCTCTATGACTTGATAAAAGGTCACTTCACACAGCTGGTGTGAACAGGGAACTAGATGCTTCATCATATAGCTTATAACAGGCTTCCCCGCACCCTGAATGTTTATGTTCTCAGAAGTGTGGTTATCTCAGTTGTTTAGAAAATACTGCCAAGTAACCAATGTCATCATTTCTTTTTCTTTTTTCTTTTCTTTTTTTAGCTTTTTAAAAAATAGATATTTAATTTAATTTATTATTATTCTTATTATTGAACTTGCTATAGTCATCAGAGACAGACAGAGAAAGAGGGAGAAAGTGAGAAAGCAAGTCACCAGGTCCAGGACTTAAATCATGGTCAGCCATGTGGGAGCCCAGCACCTCAACCACCATGCCACCTGTTGACCCCCCAATGTCATCATTTCTAAGTGATTTGAAAAAACAGCAGCACTCCCCACACTGCAGGTCTAGTGTGCAGTGCGGCCTTTGCACTTGGCCATCTCCTTGACGTTCCAGGGCTTTGGTTTCCATGAGATACCTGTTTTCTCATTTCTTTCTCTCCCTTCCCAGTCCTCTTAGCCTCCCCACCTTGAGAACGTTGTGACTCTTTAGTGTCGTACACTCAGACAGACCTCTTCTCACTGTGCCCCTCTAGCTGGGTAATCTATTAACAGTGTCTTCAACTGAGATTTCACACAATTATCTTGACTGATCCACACATTCCCTTAAAGTCAGCACGTCTCCCTGCTGTACTCACTTCTCTTCACCCCTTCTTTCTTTCCCTGGCATGGCCAGCCACCGGACTTGGAAACACCAGCATTCTCTTCCACTCTCCAGGCTGTACACATCCCTGGGTCATCCACTTTGACCGTTTTTTGGTCACTGTTCGCTTTCACTTATCCTCTCCTTTCCATTCTCAGCTCCTCGCGTGTTGCCTTCATCACCTCTTGTCTGAGTATAGAAAGGGCCTCTGAACTTCTTTCCCTGTTTCCATTCTTTGGTCTCTAACCTCAGGTTATCTAAACAGACTTGAGTTTGTTATATGCCTGCTTCAAACCCTTGCGTGACCATATTGCTCACAGCATGAGCTCCAGTCTCATTAGCATGGCATCTGAGGCCTTCCCGAGCTGATTCCCACCTGTCTCCCAGCTCAGCACCTGTTACAGCCTGTGGTATACTCCAGACTCCAGCCGGGCTGACCCTTCACTGTGCTTTGAGAGAACTCTGCATACTCATGCTTCACTCTGTTTGGCTGTTCTGTTTGGCTGTTCTGCTATCCGAGTCCTAATTTAAATCAAGACAATAGGAATTGCTATCCAAGTCCTTATTTTAATGCAAGACAACAGAAATGGAATAGTTGAGAAAAATGCATCACTACTCCTGAAAAAAACGAACACAAATCAAAATACCTTATGTTGACTTAATAGTATATATTGGGTTGTCGGAAAGGCCATGATACATTTTTCTATGTAAAAGGTGGCTGTTGCTGTCATCATTGTTTTGTTTTTGTTTTTTGTTTTTTTAAGAGAGATTTTTGCTATAGGGCATGTGCGCTCACCAGAGACACTGAGAGACAGAAGGTGAGAAATCACCCTGGGGGCATGGTCGCGCTGCATCCCTTCTCCATTCTTTTTGGATTTTGGGCACGCACACATATGTGCCTGGCGTGAGTTTTAAGCCACCAGGTTTGGAACTCAAACCACAGTTGACTCTGTGGGAGTCCAGCAGTGTAACCGTTATGCCATCTGCTGGTCTTGTCATTGACTTTTTTTAAAAACAATTTTTAAAAGTTTATTTCTTCCATGAGTGTGAGAGACTAGTACCCCCAGTAGAGTCTTGGCACCCAGCCCTGGATCATGGGCATACATATGCCCAGCTTCTTCAGGGAGATCTCAGGATTTGAACCTGGAACCTTTCCATGTGTGCCAGCCTTACAGACCATGATATTTTACCTCTGTATCACCTCCAGTACCCTCTCCCTCTCTCTCTAAGACAAGCTCTCACTAATTTTGCAGTCCTCCTGCCTCAGCTTCCCAAGTAGCTGGGACCACAGGCATTTGCCACAGCCCCACTTTTGCCATAGGGTGGGCGCCACCACGCCCACCACAGCCCCACTTTTAGGACGGGCTGGGAATCAAACCCAGGCTTCCCTTGTGTCCTCCACATAGCAGTTTTTACCAATGAGGACTACAATAGCCCTGCAAATCACCATGTTCTTGGTTCAGGGAATAGTCCTTTCACATTTGATCGTGGATTGAATTGTGCTATTTATTTCATTTCCTAGAGGCAAAATTGCTATTCATTCTTCTCTCCCCCATGTTTCTGCATCTCATGCTTTACTCATTACCTGCCCAGGCAGAAGTCAATATAGGGACATGGCAGTGTAGAAGTCTTCTTTGACCTCTGTTGATGCTGACGCTGACTAGATAGCTTTTTTAGAGAGATTGAGTGGAGGGTGCCCTGCCAAAGTCCTGGCCATTCATTGTAGGATGGAATCTCCAGGCCTGGGGAAGAACTGCAGATCACGGTCAGGTATTTATCTGCTCATATGTTCCACGTTTATCCTCTTCCCCTAGTTTTTTGTTTTGTTTTGGTTTTGGTTTTTTTTTTTAAACTGTAATAATTTTTCAGATTTCCTAGATAATTGGCAAATTCCAGTGAATGGAATGGATTCTGTTGTAACTTCAATACAATCTAGACCACGGCAATCTAAGGAAATTCTTTTCAAGCAACTTACTAACCTTACCTGAGAGGAGAATTTTAAGTAGGATCCCCTTTAAGATTTTCTTGAGTTAAGGAATATTAATAGCAGATGCATAGAAAATTTCTTCTTTAGTTCTTTCAGAAGCTAAAATATCAATTATGTGTGGTCAGTTTGCCTCTGTCTAATCCAGACATCTGCCTATGGGTAAGTGTGTAAGGACCTGCTTGATTTCTTCTCTGGCTTGTTAGGATGCCTAGTGGTTCGTGTAAGGCACGTGGCTGTGGCGTGGTTATGGCCACCAAACCTGACAAAGTCTACATGAGCATGTATATAGATCCTACATCTCCCAAGTGTTTTTGTATTCCCAAACTACTATGCTGAAGTTCCACTAGGGGGCGTACTGGCAGGGTGGATTTATCTCTTATTTCCTGCAGACACAACCAGTATTTTCCCTAAGAGAAAGGGCCTTTGTAACTAATCTGTGGAGTATGACAAAGTCAAATGATCCTTAAGAAACGGGGAACTATTCCCTGCCCCAGCTGAATGGGTTAAGTCTAATGTTTTGAGCCTGTAATTCCAGGGATCAGATTAAAATTGTTAATCTCTTTGGGTTTAATTAGTCATTTCTTATCTCAGAAGTTAGTATAGTAGTTTACGATTCAAAAAATAACAAACCCCTTCAAGTTCCTCTCAACTGAACTTTTCAGGCTGAGAGCCCATGTAAGTATAATCATAAAATAGCTTATAGGTTGGAGGCTTTCAATTCTTTATTTGAAAATATGTAGTAGATAGGTAAAATGTTTAGTCTCCCTAATAGAGTAGGACAGCCTTAGAAAACTTGCCTGTATTTTGTGACTTAACACTCTATTAAGATACCATTGTCCAGAATGTATTCATAGACTAGAAGAGCATGGCCTCAGGATTTAATCACCTTTACTTGACATACCTGGCCGGCCAGTTCTAGTCCCCGGGTTTACAAAGGTTTGCGCCATCTCTGCCCTAGAGAACGCCTCTTCATCAAGACGAGCACGAGCATCTTTTACTTGATGAGCTTCTCCATCCTGGCCCACCTCTGAATTCCTTTTTATCACTTTATTTGTTCATTTTCTCAAAATTCAAGTTCACACCTGTCAAGGACCATTTTCTTAAATGCTTTGAAACTAAAATTAAGTGAACCACGGGGGGTAAAAAAATGAATATCCTCTCATAATGATCGTAAAACTTTCAGCACTGCAGCAAATGCTGCTAGAATATTTAACAGGTAGGGGCAATTACAGCCATAACCTTGAGTGCTGTCAAATTAGCCCCTTACAATGACAAGCCACTTACTATAAATTCACATTTGGAAACAAAACATTACTTGGTGTGTGAAACTTTCAAAGATCACAGACCGAAGTGTGAAAGGTGGCAACAGTGTTAACATTGCATTTGTTGGTTTGGGGAAACCACAAGTGTTCTTCTCTTATTTGTTGCTTGCATAAAATGTGAATTTCTTGCCTACCCTTCAAATAGCTTAGCACTGGAATATTTGAATATTAACGTGGTTCAGCTTCTTAGTGTTATTCTAAACAATGGAGCTCAAAATAACACTTCCTAAATCAGTGAAACTGGGAAAATATTTGTAGTGTGACTTAGGTAAACACATGGGTCTTTTGAGGACAAGTGAAACTTAAAATTCAAAGCCTAGATTTTCCCACCTGCAAATTGTAATTAACATACTGCCCCCTACTGATTTCTCAAGGATTTTTTTTTTAATGGAATAGTTCTACAATCTCTTGGGACAGAGACACATAAAGTGGAATCCATTCTTTTAAAATAATTCTGTACTAGTAGTAGTTTTACATTCTCAGGACTCTTGTTCAAGCATTGTAATTTCTATTTAAAGTGGTCGTTTTCTGCTCTTAGTGCAACAGGACTGAAGAAAAGCATTAGGAATGTTTGTATTGTTGTTCCCCAGCATCATCCAGGACTCCCGGAGGAGAGGGGACTGGCAGCTGAAGAAGCCTAGCAATCTGTGTTTGAGGCTTCTCTCCGTGGTCACATGCTGGGGGTTGTGACCGGAAGGATGGTCTGTCCTTGTGTGGAGGGCAGGGAGGACTGGGAGCCATACATAATAAGAACCAGAAATTGCAGGAACTTGTGGAAACAACCTAACCAAATATAGCACATGTAACCAGAATAGCCTCTGAGGTGTACTGCACGCACCTGTGTACACTTAACCATGCTTTGCTGCAGCGCTTAGATTTACAAAGCCTTTTTTCATAAACTGGTCACTCACTGGAGCCTCACAGCAACTATGAATTAAGTAGAGCCATTTCCCCATGTTTATGGATGAGGAAATAAACCAGAAGAAGTGATGGGACACCCTTAAGGTCACCATCAGGAAAGGAAGAAGCTAGGACACTGACCCTTACCCTGGTGAGCTCGGCCAGAACTGGTGTTTACCTGAGCTTCATTTTCAAAGCTCCTGGTGGTTTCCTATGAGTCGTGTAAGGTTTTTGCCCTGTGGTATAAGGTAAGAATTCATCTTCAGATGTTGATTTTCTTTTATTAGCAGGGTTAGTTTAGCAATAACCGTTTAACCCTACCTTAGTACCCCCAGAAAATATGCATTACACAAGCATGTAACACTCTAGCCTGCAGAACCAACACCGCACTCGTCTTTTATCGCCAAAGCTCCACTGGTGTTTTTCACTCCCTTTCCTGTGATTTTCCATGGTCTGTCTCTGAGGCAGTTATTTCCTTGAGGATGGCTTAGTGCCCCCTTGGCCTCCCAGCTCCCTCCCTTCTCTTAGTTGGCATGTCATCATTGACAAACTGGACATGAAAAGGTAGTGAATGAAAAGGACTTTTCTACAGGGACTGGCTGAACCAAGTTCTAGAAAGACTTGCCACCAAAATTTCAGTGGCCCTGTCATTGGAGTTTAGCGTGCATTGCTTGCTTATCTCCTGGAAAATGGAAAACTGTTATTCCATTATGTAAGCATCTTATGGGATCAGAATTCCAGATAGCTCCACAAGCTTTGCCTTTGAAATATTAATCATGGATTTTCAAAATTGTGCCACTGTAGTCTGCTGATAATGGGGGTCTAAACTTATGGCCTGAGCCTGCCTTGGAAAGGGGCTGTTTTCCCAGGCTGGGGATTTCTCATGGAAAACCGGGGCTTGAGCGTGTCTGTGGTCGGTGTGTGCAGGGCAGAGGTGGAAAGCGAAGGGGGTAAATTCTGTGGTTGACAGGGTTTACATCCGTGTGTTGGAGGCTAAGCCTGCAGAACATCTGCCGATGATGGGGAGAGTGTTTCAAAGCCGTTTAGGTCTATTTCTGAGAGCTTGTTCTAACGGGGTTGGAGGCTCGCACATGCTGAACGTGGATCCAAGGTAAATAGGGAAGGAGACAGTCCAACAGACCCCTCCATCAGCCACACGATGCACTGGGGGCTCTCGATACTGATCTGAACC
>NW_006159428.1:5453000-5458931 GCF_000334495.1 Tupaia belangeri chinensis
CTGACGGATGTTGAGGACCGGGCTGGTGGGAACAGAGGGGAAGAAATTAGTCTTCCTATTTTGCTGAGTTTCTGAGGAAAATGGATCTGAAGCCATTTAAGTTTTGGATAAATGGATTCCTCAGGCTCACTCAAGAACCTTGTTCTTGGCCTGCTTGGGTCCACTGAGGCAAGCTGCAAAGATGGCCCTTGCTCAGGCCCCTTCCAGACCCACAGACAGGTGATTGGCGTTTGACTCGTATCACAGACGACCTGAGTAGGTCTACGGAGGAACTGCTCGTAAGCACTTGTTTTCCTCCCCAGCCTCTCAGTACTCCCCACCTTTTTGTTCCCCCAGAGCTAACTAGCCCTTCATGACTCTCGTAGACTAGGAAGATGGCAGACCACAACCCAGGGGCCCACTCTGGTCTGCGTTTATTTTTTAAATTTGGGTTCAGGTCTAGTGTCTGACAGGAAGAGCCCAGTGCCCGTCAGCTCACTGCTCCCCTAGGTTGCAGTGCTCGGGACAGCAGGGCTGGGCAGTGGAGACCTGTGTTCTCCCTACCAGGACTGGGATGACCGGAATGACGTTGTAGGCCATCAGGGACCTTGCCTGAAGAACCAGAACCACGCTGGTTGTGTGTCACTCCGAGCTTGGAGCCTGGCCCGTTGTTGGGTTTGGTATTGTTGGATAATAGAAGGAATGGAGTCTTACATGTGCAAAGATCTTTATAAAGTTCATAGAAAAGCACGTTGTAAAAAAACTACGCATAGATTTCAGGCTTTTTTAGCATCAAGATGAACTTGGACTTTAATTCTGTTGGTCTGTGAACTTTTTGAAGTTCCTTTGTACATTGGCTATACTTACAAGGAAGTTTTCTTTTTTAGTTTTATGATTTATTAAGAACCTTTTGTGTGGTTGAGCCAGACTTGTGATTGATAGGGGATTAGCGTTGTTTTCCATTAGATTTTAATATTCTTCTTCTGTGAGAAGAATAGGATATACCAGATGAGCTGTTGGGTCAGCATTCTTGTCCTTCAAAGTATTTATTTTATTTATTTTTTAATTACCGTAGGGTGTTGTGCCCTTGCCAGAGAGAGACAGAGAGAAAGGAAAAAAGCAGCCCCAATGGCACATGGTCATGCCACAATCCCACCTCCTCCACTTCTCCATCCCGACAGGCTTTAGGGCACCCAAGCATGTGCATCCAGTGTGTTTTTTTTTTTTTTTTTTTCAAGTTGTCAGGGCCAGGGTTCGAACTGTATGGTTGGCCAGGTGAGACTTACCTCCCTTAACCACCAGGTCACAAGGCTGTCCCAAAATATTTCTTAGTAATGACATGGTGGTTTGAAAGTATAGAAATTAAAAGTAGTGGAGTTTTGAACCTAAATTTAAATTTTTATTTTTCTTCAGGTCAAAACGTATTTCAAACCTAAAAAAATCACCATTGTAATATGAGAATTAGAGCTCAGAAAAAAATCATCAGTAGCATACAGAACTTGCTTTACTTATATACATGTTTCTTTAAGACAGTGGTTTTGAGACCAGCAGATGATGTAATGGTTACGTCACTGAACTCCCACGTAGCTGACTATGGTTCAAGTCCCGGACCCAGTGCCTTAAACCTCATGCTGGGCGCATGTGTGTGCATGTCCAAAATCCCAAAAGGAGAGTGGAGAAGGAATTGCAGCGTGGCCATCCCTCCTAGGGGTGATTTCTCACTTTCTATCTCTCTGTCTCTCTCTGTCTCTCCAGCAAGCGCACCAGCCCTACAGCAAAAATCTCTCTCTTAAAAAAAAAAAAAAGAAAAAAAGAAATAGACAGTGGTTTTTATGGAGGCAGTTTTGCCCCAAAGGACCTTGGCAACAACATCTACAGACACTTGTCAGACCATGGAGCTGCTCCTGGCATGTAGTGGCTAGAGGAGGCCAGGACTACCGCAGCCAACCTGCAGTGCACACGCTGTCTCCCATGACATAAAATCACCCAGCCCCAGAGTCATGGCACTGAGCTGGAGAAGCTGTAGCCTGGAGCGCTGTTCTCGCCTCAGCTCTGTATTGGAATCATCTGAAGAGTGTTGCTGCCCAGTCCTGATTCTCACGGAGATTCTGGAATAGGACATGTTTTAGGGATAACTTGCCTCTTGGTTCTATTTATCCTTCATTCAGGTACAACTTTTTGTCTTTTTCAAGACTGCACAGTAAACAGGTTAGGCAGCAGGGAAGAATTTGAACTATTTACACTGAGGAATTACAAGGGCTGGTGATCATGGGGCCTTTGTGGGCTGTGCTGTTGGAACAGCAGCAAAGGAGTCCTGCAGCTTCAGGTGGCCTGAGCTGTGGCTGAGCTCTCCTGCGTGTGTTTCAGGCCTCGTGGAAGCAGTTACTGGTCACTAGAGCAGAACTGAAGCCTCTGCCCTTTGGAAGATCTGTCTTTATTACAGTTTCTTAGATGCAATTTGAGTTTGGGGCAAAGCACAGGACTTAACGACAGCCTGTTGTTTGGCAGGCTATTTAGCTGCAATTTTGTGAGTTATTTTCATTATTCCATAAAGAGTTATTAAATAGGAGGAGGGACCTGAGCCTGAGGGAGAGCATTGAACACTCCTTTGATCATCGAGGGCCCATTCAGAGGAAGGAACAAGGAAAGCAGCATTTCAGAAGCAGTGTTTGGCATGCGTTTCTTTTAACACGTGAGCTCCTGTGAACCCAAATTAAACACAGAAAAACAACGATTGTTAGAGATAATTTGTAAATTTTTGAAATAGATTAAGAGGCATGAATTCAAGTTATGTTGTATTAAAAGGCACAGGCGTGACAACATATAAATATTTAACGAGCAGATATTTTTACTGATCACCATATGCTGGCAACTGCACTAATAGAGTTGATACCTTCCTGAGTCATTTACAAGAGTCTTGGGCAAGTAATACCTCAGTATTATTGGTTCAGTCAAGGTGGCGCACACTAATACTTCAGTGTGAAGACTTGTATTTTGAATATGAGGAATCGAAGAAAGAACAATTAAGCATACATCGTAACATTTTTGTTTTGAGCTAAAAACAACTTTGGGGGTCTTCTGAGTTTGTCTTCCAAGCAAGTTAAACCAAATTTCAGCAAGGTCAAGCAGCAAAAGGAAGGTTCTGCAATGGGCAGGACAGTGTAGGTTCTTGGATTCTAAAAGCCTGTGTCCTTTCCGGGGAGACTGAGTTTAAGGCACCTCGTTTTTGCTCTTTCTGTGAAACAAGCCCTAAAATGTAAGGGGATGTTGATATCTGAGTGGCTGCCTTGGGGTAGATTCATCTTGTCCTTTAACCGCGGGAAGACAAGTTAATGAAGCTTTTATTTTTGCTGAATAATTAATGGTGTCATCATCTAGGTGTTCATTTGAAAAGCCCAGCTCTTTTATTAGCTTCTTGGTTGCAGGGCAACTGTAGGAGTGTTCTGTGCATGTGTGTTAAGTATTAACTGCTGATGCCATTCAAATGCTAGACTAATCCCTGTAGCTCACAACAATAAGCTTTTTAAAAAACAAACAAACAAACAAAAAAAAGATGGTAGGTAGACATAACATTGGTACAAATGTGACTCTTATGACATATTCTTTAGTCTCCTCTGTATCTAAGCAGAGACTTTTTTTTTTTCAATCCGATGGTCTGAAAAAGCTTTTCCAGGCTGAAGTATCTTGGGGGCTGTATTGCACAAGTGGTCAGAAGACCTTTCTGTCCTGGCAAGCATACCCAAATAGGAAAAGATACAAAAGGTTGTCATGGAGTTACGTCAAGTGTCAAAATTGCTGCTGTCAACTGCAATGAAAGTATTTTAAGTCAATATATTGCTAGCCAATCTAGATTTCGGCTTTCCTTTCTAACTAAAGATAATTTTGTAATGAAGACTGCTTTCTTCAACTAATACTTCCTATGATCAAAATGAAACTGCTGAAGCTTGGGGGAGCGGGCAGGAGATGGCATGGTGGCTAAGGCTCTGGACTCCCACATGGCGGACCACAGTTCGAGTACTGGGCTTAGTGGCTTGAAAATCACGCCAGGCATGTATACGTGCCCCTTATTGTAAGAGGAGAATGGAAGAGAAGGGATTGTGGTGTGACCATCCCCCATCCCAGGGTGGGGGGTTCTCACTTTCCCTCTCTGTCTCTCCCCACTGAACACACATGCTCTATGGCAAAACAGCTAAAACCAAACCAAACCAAACACCTTCTAAAGTTCGGCAGTGCATTTATTAAGCAGATCCCTTTAACCTGCAAAGTTAGAGTATGTATTTAGCCATATGTTTTTACTCAGGTTAGCTGGTGGTTTGTCACCATTTTAAATCTTTGAACACTTGAATGATTTATCCTATGAACCTTTTCAGCACAGCTCGCTATATTTTCGTACCTTCAAAAGTGTGTGCCGTTGGGAACTAGCAGTTAGCGTAATGGCTGTCACTGGACTCCCACGTAGTCGACTGTGGTTCGCGTCCCAGACCCCGTGACTTAGAACTCACACCGGGCGCGTGTGTATGCGTGCCCAAGATCCCGAGAGGAGAATGGAGGAGAAGGGATTGTGGCGTGACCATCCCCCCTGGGGGGTGATTTCTCGCTTTCTGTCTCTGTCTCTGTCTGTCTGGCGAGCACACGCGCCCTATAGTGAAAAAAACCTCTCAAAAAAAAAAAAAAAAAAAAGTGTGTGTCATTGAATCATGGTTTCCAGGATCACTGGCTGAGTCCTCAGAGAAAAGTGCCACCAGATGTCATTTTAGCCTTGTAAATAAGCAGGGGAATGTTCCTTTGTGATTCCGATAAAGATAAGGTACTTTAGTAGCAAACAGGCTGAAGGGGCACAGTACTAGGGGAAAGTTGCTTAACATTCGCACAGGCACTGGAAACATTTCCAATCAGATGTTTTTGTTCAGTGAAGTTTTTACTGTATTTTCTCTTTGCCAGAGGGCCAGTACTCTTGTCAGAGAAAGACAAAGTAAGAAAGCACCCCCTATGGGACATGGTCATACCATGGTCGTCCTTCTCTATTTCTCCTTTCTGGTTTTGGGGCACACACGCACACTTGCCCAGCATGTTCTTCAAGCCACTGGATCCAGGATTCGAACAGTGCAGTCAGCCAGGTGGGACCCGGCTACTGTAACTACCATGCTATGGGCTGGCCCAATTTTTTTTTTTTCAAACTACATACAAGGCAGTTATTTGGAGATTCTGAAAACCCTTAATTGTTCATCAGAAAATCATACTACATATGGGCTGGAATCCTTCCCGCAGCATAATGTAATTCAAGGTCCTGTCTGCAAATGGACACTTGCTCTGTTTCTTGGATGTTCAAGTAGGAGATAAACATTTAAAAACAGTTGTATTGGGAACCAGCAGTTAGCGTAATGGCTACGTCGCTGGACTCCCACGTAGTCGACCGCGGTTCGTGTCCTGGAACCGGCGGCTTAAAACTTACTCCGGGCGCGTGTGCGTGCGTGCCCAAGATCCCGAGAGGAGAATGGAGGAGAAGGGATTGCGGCGTGACCATCCCCTCTGGGGGGTGATTCCTCGCTTTCTGTCTCTATGTCTCTCTCTGTCTGTATGGCGAGCGCACGCGCCCTATAGTGAAAATCTCTCCAAAAAAAAAAAAACAGTTGTATTTAATTGCCAAGGGGTGCTTGCATTTGCATTTATCAGAAGAGAGAGAGAGAGAGAAATACCTGTCAGTGGGGCATGGTCACACTTTAATCCCTTCTCAGTTTCTCCATCATGTCAGGATTCTGAACACACGTGCACAGGCACCTGGTATGTTTCTCAAGCCACCGGGGCCTGAATGCAAACTGTGGTCAGCCATGTGAGTTCCAGCTCCCTTAACCACTAGGCTAAGGGATCAGCCTCCAAAAATGATTCTTTTAAAAGATGAGTTTTTCAAGTACAAGTGCCCTATGGCAAAAACCTTGCGGGGGGGGGGGGAGA